>NC_086450.1:319644127-319962175 GCF_028390025.1 Pseudophryne corroboree | reverse complement strand
GTACATCCTGTCACAACAGAGACCCTATTCTGCATTTGCCTTACTGCATAAACTTTTAGCATAGAGAGGCAAATGCAAACAATTGGCCATGGCTTTCTGCCACCGCAAGGCAGCGTGAAAATTGTTGCAGCAAAAATCTGGTAGGCATGGTTTATCTAATGTGGGTGGTTAATGGGCCAAATTAAATATATGGAAACTTGTTATGTCAAAAAGCTATAACCAAATACATCACCTACCAGCCCCACAAGACAAAGCAGCAACTTTCTAGTGACCGATATACAATTATTGGGGGAGATGTACAGTGTGTCTAGAGGTTCAAAGATTGTAAAATATCAGGTTATAAGCTTAAACCATTGTGATTTACCATCTGATAACCCTTATAAATTATCTACAAAACTAGAATGCTATGGGAACTGCTGTGCAGCAGAACTGCAGCAGATATCTCCAATATCTGCTGTGGACCTTTTTAGTACACATGGCCATCTATATACATATATTGCTGTAAACCTCCTCCCACCCCCAATCTAACAAAAATACCTTCATATTAATTAACTCCATTAAAGCAGTAGCCCCTTATCCCCTTATTCTTATTATTACAAAGGTTTGAAAAAGCTGCCAAGTGACAGTGAAACGCGTTAGGGGGGCCACATCTCTGACCTGGGCACCTCTGAGGACATTAATAAAGGGAGAACCACCATCTTTGTTGCGAGGGATAGAGAGTCTGCTCCAGAACCCCGCCAGGTGGGATACCCGGCTGAACTACCACTAAGGACTTGGTAAATATTCTCCTTCATCTGGATACCTGTTTTTGCACGTCAACGCATGCGTTGCAGGACTTGACATTATCCTCCAACAATCAGCTGTTTATCGGCTATTTTGCATAAAGACTGCCCCAAGTGAAAAATCACTGACAGAGAGTGGCTTATTAAGGCTCAATTTTTATATTGTATGTTTAGCACTAGTAGTGCCAGATTTTAGCATTCAGTTGTGTATGTATATGTGTATTTGTGTCATTGATTTTAATTAATACATAAAAATACGTTTAAGCGCAGTTGGTATTTCTTGTTCATCCACCTCGTGCTGAAGCTGCTGCCACTAGTTATGGCCGAGACGATGAAATGCCAGCAACGTCGTCTGCCAAGGCCGATGCCCAATGTCATAGTACAGAGCATGTAAAATCCAAAACACCAAATATCAGTAAAAAAAGGACTCCAAAATCTAAAATAAAATTGTCGGAGGAGAAGCGTAAACTTGCCAATATGCCATTTACCACACGGAGTGGCAAGGAACGGCTGAGGCCCTGGCCTATGTTCATGGCTAGTGGTTCAGCTTCACATGAGGATGGAAGCACTCAGCCTCTCGCTAGAAAAATGAAAAGACTCAAGCTGGCAAAAGCACCGCAAAGAACTGTGCGTTCTTCGAAATCCCAAATCCACAAGGAGAGTCCAATTGTGTCGGTTGCGATGCCTGACCTTCCCAACACTGGACGTGAAGAGCATGCGCCTTCCACCATTTGCACGCCCCCTGCAAGTGCTGGAAGGAGCACCCGCAGTCCAGTTCCTGATAGTCAGATTGAAGATGTCAGTGTTGAAGTACACCAGGATGAGGAGGATATGGGTGTTGCTGGCGCTGGGGAGGAAATTGACAAGGAGGATTCTGATGGTGAGTTGGTTTGTTTAAGTCAGGCACCCGGGGAGACACCTGTTGTCCGTGGGAGGAATAGGGCCATTGACATGCCTGGTGAAAATACCAAAAAAATCAGCTCTTCAGTGTGGAAGTATTTCAACAGAAATGCGGACAACAGGTGTCAAGCCGTGTGTTGCCTTTGTCAAGCTGTAATAAGTAGGGGTAAGGACGTTAACCACCTCGGAACATCCTCCCTTATTCGTCACCTGCAGCGCATTCATAATAAGTCAGTGACAAGTTCAAAAACTTTGGGCGACAGCGGAAGCAGTCCACTGACCAGTAAATCCCTTCCTCTTGTAACCAAGCTCACGCAAACCACCCCACCAACTCCCTCAGTGTCAATTTCCTCCTTCCCCAGGAATGCCAATAGTCCTGCAGGCCATGTCACTGGCAATTCTGACGATTCCTCTCCTGCCTGGGATTCCTCCGATGCATCCTTGCGTGTAACGCCTACTGCTGCTGGCGCTGCTGTTGTTGCTGCTGGGAGTCGATGGTCATCCCAGAGGGGAAATCGTAAGACCACTTTTACTACTTCCACCAAGCAATTGACTGTCCAACAGTCCTTTGCGAGGAAGATGAAATATCACAGCAGTCATCCTGCTGCAAAGCGGATAACTGAGGCCTTGGCATCCTGGGTGGTGAGAAACGTGGTTCCGGTATCCATCATTACTGCAGAGCCAACTAGAGACTTGTTGGAGGTACTGTGTCCCCGGTACCAAATACCATCTAGGTTCCATTTCTCTAGGCAGGCGATACCGAAAATGTACACAGACCTCAGAAAAAGAGTCACCAGTGTCCTAAAAAATGCAGCTGTACCCAATGTCCACTTAACCACGGACATGTGGACAAGTGGAGCAGGGCAGGGTCAGGACTATATGACTGTGACAGCCCACTGGGTAGATGTATGGACTCCCGCCGCAAGAACAGCAGCGGCGGCACCAGTAGCAGCATCTCGCAAACGCCAACTCTTTCCTAGGCAGGCTACGCTTTGTATCACCGGTTTCCAGAATACGCACACAGCTGAAAACCTCTTACGGCAACTGAGGAAGATCATCGCGGAATGGCTTACCCCAATTGGACTCTCCTGTGGATTTGTGGCATCGGACAACGCCAGCAATATTGTGTGTGCATTAAATCTGGGCAAATTCTAGCACGTCCCATGTTTTGCACATACCTTGAATTTGGTGGTGCAGAATTTTTTTAAAAACGACAGGGGCGTGCAAGAGATGCTGTCGGTGGCCAGAAGAATTGCGGGACACTTTCGGCGTACAGGCACCACGTACAGAAGACTGGAGCAACACCAAAAACGCCTGAACCTGCCCTGCCATCATCTGAAGCAAGAAGTGGTAACGAGGTGGAATTCAACCCTATATATGCTTCAGAGGTTGGAGGAGCAGCAAAAGGCCATTCAAGCCTATACAATTCAGCACGATAAAGGAGGTGGAATGCACCTGTCTCAAGCGCAGTGGAGAATGATTTCAACGTTGTGCAAGGTTCTGCTGCCCTTTGAACTTGCCACACGTGAAGTCAGTTCAGACACTGCCAGCCTGAGTCAGGTCATTCCCCTCATCAGGCTTTTGCAGAAGAAGCTGGAAACATTGAAGGAGGAGCTAACACGGAGCAATTCCGCTAGGCATGTGGGACTTGTGGATGGAGCCCTTAATTCGCTTAACAAGGATTCACGGGTGGTCAATCTGTTGAAATCAGAGCACTACATTTTGGCCACCGTGCTCGATCCTAGATTTAAAACCTACCTTGGATCTCTCTTTCCGGCAGACACAAGTCTGCTGGGGTTCAAAGACCTGCTGGTGAGAAAATTGTCAAGTCAAGCGGAACGCGACCTGTCAACATCTCCTCCTTCACATTCTCCCGCAACTGGGGGTGCGGGGAAAAGGCTCAGAATTCCGAGCCCACCCGCTGGCGGTGATGCAGGGCAGTCTGGAGCGACTGCTGATGCTGACATCTGGTCCGGACTGAAGGACCTGACAACGATTACGGACATGTCGTCTACTGTCACTGCATATGATTCTCTCCCCATTGAAAGAATGGTGGAGGATTATATGAGTGACCGCATCCAAGTAGGCACGTCACACAGTCCGTACTTATACTGGCAGGAAAAAGAGGCAATTTGGAGGCCCTTGCACAAACTGGCTTTATTCTACCTAAGTTGCCCTCCCACAAGTGTGTACTCCGAAAGAGTGTTTAGTGCCGCCACTCACCTTGTCAGCAATCGGCGTACGAGGTTACTTCCAGAAAATGTGGAGAAGATGATGTTCATTAAAATGAATTATAATCAATTCCTCCGTGGAGACATTGACCAGCAGCAATTGCCTCCACAAAGTACACAGGGAGCTGAGATGGTGGATTCCAGTGGGGACGAATTGATAATCTGTGAGGAGGGGGATGTACACGGTGATATATCGGAGGATGATGATGAGGTGGACATCTTGCCTCTGTAGAGCCAGTTTGTGCAAGGAGAGATTAATTGCTTCTTTTTTGGTGGGGGTCCAAACCAACCCGTCATTTCAGTCACAGTCGTGTGGCAGACCCTGTCACTGAAATGATGGGTTGGTTAAAGTGTGCATGTCCTGTTTATACAACATAAGGGTGGGTGGGAGGGCCCAAGGACAATTCCATCTTGCACCTCTTTTTTCTTTCATTTTTCTTTGCGTCATGTGCTGTTTGGGGAGTGTTTTTTGGAAGGGCCATCCTGCGTGACACTGCAGTGCCACTCCTAGATGGGCCAGGTGTTTGTGTCGGCCACTAGGGTCGCTTATCTTACTCACACAGCTACCTCATTGCGCCTCTTTTTTTCTTTGCGTCATGTGCTGTTTGGGGAGTGTTTTTTGGAAGGGCCATCCTGCGTGACACTGCAGTGACACTCCTAGATGGGCCCGGTGTTTGTGTCGGCCACTAGGGTCGCTTATCTTACTCACACAGCTACCTCATTGCGCCTCTTTTTTTCTTTGCGTCATGTGCTGTTTGGGGAGTGTTTTTTGGAAGGGCCATCCTGCGTGACACTGCAGTGCCACTCCTAGATGGGCCAGGTGTTTGTGTCGGCCACTAGGGTCGCTTAGCTTAGTCATCCAGCGACCTCGGTGCAAATTTTAGGACTAAAAATAATATTGTGAGGTGTGAGGTATTCAGAATAGACTGAAAATGAGTGGAAATTATGGTTTTTGAGGTTAATAATACTTTGGGATCAAAATGACCCCCAAATTCTATGATTTAAGCTGTTTTTTAGTGTTTTTTGAAAAAAACACCCGAATCCAAAACACACCCGAATCCGACAAAAAAAATTCGGTGAGGTTTTGCCAAAACGCGGTTGAACCCAAAACACGGCCGCGGAACCGAACCCAAAACCAAAACACAAAACCCGAAAAATTTCAAGTGCACATCTCTAGTAGAAAGGTCACATACATGACACAGCATCAGCCATTTATACGCAAAATTGTGTCACCCCTAGGTCCATAGAATACAATAGTTTTATACATACACTTACAAGCAAATATAATTTCTGGTGATTACTTTGGAGTCTAACCACTACACCACCCTTACCCCTTTTCCCTAACTCACCTGTTATGGATTTCTCTTGTCTCTGTCCTGTTGCAATCACTGTGATTAGGAAGCATAAAGCACCTGCCTGTGGGCAAATCCTGCCGATGCTGGTGCTATCGAGGTCACGGGTCCATGCAACCTATTGCTGCAGAGCATGGTCCCTAGTAGGGGGTTACTATGGTGACCTGCCCCCCTCCCCCCCCCCCCCCCAGCTCTACGGGCGTGAATACAGCTACTGAGGCAGCTGCAGTTCTGGCCCACCACCTCCATCCGGGCACATGCACAGCTGCCATTAGTGACTGGTATTGGCTTCCCCTGCCCACTATACAGCTCAACTGTAGGTTGGGGAGGCCCCACAATCTTCGCCACTGCCTAAAGGCCTGGTACTTTACTATTCTCTGGCCGGGTTCAGTATGATTTGCCGATGGACGGGATGCCGGCTGTCAGTATAACAACAGCGGCTTTCCATCCATCAGAATCCCAACAGACCCCCAGTAATCCCCATAACCCTCACCTTTTCCCTACCCTAACCCTAACCTTTCCATTCCCCACTGCCTAAACCTAACCCATCCTGCTTGATCCCTAACCCTAACCTCCCCTTCTAAGTGCATAAACCTAACCCTCCCTCCCCGGTTCCTAACCCTAACCGTCCTGTCCCTGCTCCCTAACCATAACCACCCTTCTCCTGCCTGAACCTAAACTCTACTCTCCAGCGCATCCCGTTGTGAGGACGATCAGGATTCCAGCTGTTGGTAATGTGACGCCGGCATCCCGAGCTGCGTCGGTATGTAGACGCCGGCATTGCGTCCTCCCTCAGGATCCTGGCGTCTGTATATTGACCCTAACTGCTTCCTCTCTTCCCCTCTCAGCACCCCTGGTAGGAATCCTGACCAGGAGTAAGAGCATATCACACTGAACTAAGGGCCTAATTCTGAGTTGATCGCAGCAGCAAATTTATTAGCAGTTGGGCAAAACCATGTGCACTGCAGGGGGACAGATATAACATGTGCAGAGAGAGTTAGATTTAGGTGGGGTGTATTCAAACTGAAATCTAAATTGCAGTATAAAAATAAAGCAGCCAATATTTACCCTGCACAGAAACAAAATAACCCACCCAAATCTAACTCTCTCTGCAAATGTTATATCTGCCCCCCCCCCCCCCCCCTTCCTGCAGTGAGTGCACATGGGCCCTCATTCCGAGTTGTTCGCTCGGTATTTTTCATCGCATCGCAGTGAGAATTCTCTTAGTGCGCATGCGTAATGTTCGCACTGCGCATGCGTCAAGTAACTTTACTAAGAAGAAAGTAATTTTACTCACGGCTTTTTCGTCGCTCCGGAGAACGCATTGTGATTGACAGGAAATGGGTGTTACTGGGCGGATGTACGGCGTTTTAGGGGCGTGTGGCAGGAAACGCTACCGTTTCCGGAAAAAACGCAGGCGTGTCTGGAGAAACGGTGGGAGTGCTTGGGCGAACGCTGGGTGTGTTTATGACGTCAGCCGGGACCGAAAAGCACTGAATTGATCGCACAGGCAGAGTAAGTCTGGAGTTACTCAGAAACTGCTAACTCGGTTTTGATCGCAATATTGCGAATACATCGGTCGCACATTTAAGATGTTTAGATTCACTCCCAGTAGGCGGCGGCTTAGCGTGTGTAACTCTGCTATAATCGCCTTGCGAGCGAACAACTCGGAATGAGGGCCTTGGGCCCTCATTCCGAGTTGTTCGCTCGGTATTTTTCATCGCATCGCAGTGAGAATTCTCTTAGTGCGCATGCGTAATGTTCGCACTGCGCATGCGTCAAGTAACTTTACTAAGAAGAAAGTAATTTTACTCACGGCTTTTTCGTCGCTCCGGAGAACGCATTGTGATTGACAGGAAATGGGTGTTACTGGGCGGATGTACGGCGTTTTAGGGGCGTGTGGCAGGAAACGCTACCGTTTCCGGAAAAAACGCAGGCGTGTCTGGAGAAACGGTGGGAGTGCTTGGGCGAACGCTGGGTGTGTTTATGACGTCAGCCGGGACCGAAAAGCACTGAATTGATCGCACAGGCAGAGTAAGTCTGGAGTTACTCAGAAACTGCTAACTCGGTTTTGATCGCAATATTGCGAATACATCGGTCGCACATTTAAGATGTTTAGATTCACTCCCAGTAGGCGGCGGCTTAGCGTGTGTAACTCTGCTACATTCGCCTTGCGAGCGAACAACTCGGAATGAGGGCCATGGTTTTGCCCAATTGCTAACAAACATGCTGCTGCGATCAACTCAGAATTACCCCCCAAGTCTGTGCTTTAAATGTGAATTAACTCTGGCAACCTATAAAAAAAAAAGTTAAGCATGCATCCATCTCCCTGCTCTCTGATGCTTTAAAACTAATTTCACAAATGTCATTTTAAATTAGTAGAATACATGTTGTGATTTACATAGTTTAGCTTAAATTATATTTCTTTGATTTCAATTGAATTATAAAATACATATCCGTGATGAGAGGTCTGGATTCAGGCAAGAAGAGGTACATTCACAGACGTCTGACATGTATACTTACTATGAGGAACTGTTAATACTGGTGTGGGTGCTGTGGTTTTTTTATCAGAAAACAATGACATAAGTGGTAACATTTGTGCCATTTCAGGAACCAAATCAATCTGCTTTCCACAGAAATGTCACCTGATGTGGTATGACCCCCTCCTCCCTCCCCGGCCAGATACACGCAAGCAGTCATGAGCTGTGAATTCCTAACATCTGAAATGGTGTTTCTTCTTGGAATTATCATTTTTTTGTTTGTTTTTTCCAAAATAAACCATACAGTTATAGACAAAAGACATACACTAATTAGGTTGCCAGATACAGTAGGAACCCACCTATTGTGTATACAGATTGCTTTCTTGCTCCTGCAGTACAACAAACTAGCAGACTCAACCATTTTTTTGGGCCAATATATACAAAGTAATTTTTTGCAAAAAACGCATGGACCGGCATTTTCTGTGTCTTTTTTTTTTTTTTTTGTGTGTGTGTCTTTTTAATATTGGACACATTTATTAAAGTGTTATCAAACTTTTGGGAAAAGATCCCATATCAAAATGATTCCCACGAACTCCATGGGAACAGTGATGTTTTCAGACATATCAAGCTTCGAAAAGCATATTCTTTTGGAGCTTCATTGCTATATCTAACGCCATCTTGACATGTATTAGAAGTTAGTATGTGCGGAGTAGATCCCTCACCGCATGCCATATTTCTGTAGCACCTTTTACATTATGTTGGTGATACTTTCCATTAGGCTTTATGTTTTGTGTGTTCCCCTATAACAGCCGCCGTTCGCAAAAGAAGTAAGTTCTTATCAGTACTTGGATGCCGCCAGGATTAATACGCAGGATTAAAGGCGTGTTGAAACCAGTAGAGTGCAAGGAATGGGCTGGAGTGGGAAACAGGCAGAAATCTATCAGATTCTGGCAGTTAATACAGATGCAGTAAAAGCAATAGCTGGACGCAGAGGCTGAGACCATAGTCTGGACACAGGCACAAAGAATAACCGCATTAGGGGTTCAGGACAGACACTGGACTGGGACTGGGACTCAGTGCAGGCTTAAAGATCTAGGAACCAGGAGCAAGGTGCAGGATATTCTTGCTGACAGAGTTCTGGCAGAATTTCCACAAGACAAGCAGTAGCAGGGCAGGTAACTTTATGTAGGGCAGAAACTGTAAACAGGCAGTATTCAGGTAGAGCTCCAATAGCAAATACTAGATTAGAGGACAGTGGTTTCTAAACGCGATCCTCAAGGCAAGCGAACAGCCCAGGTTTTAAGGATATCCATGCTGAGTCATAGGTGAATTACACTGACTTATACCATGTGTGCACAAGCAAGGATATCCCTAAAACCTGTTAGGGTGCCTTGAGGGCTGTATTTGAGAACCACTGCTCTAGGAGATTTCAAGATACTGCTGAGAAACAATAAAGGTCCCCATACATCAGCAATCACAAAAAACAATGTGCAGATTCTGAGATCCCCCCCCCCCAGATTTAAAAATTCCCCAATTCACCAATCTGCTCCCATACATTACAGATATTTTTCAGTAATTTGCATATGATTTTCAGCAATTACAGAACTGCCAATCTTTAAAGGCTCATTAGTTTAGCATCTGCTGAATATTACCAAACACTAGTACTCTACAGCCCAAGTTGATCTGTGAACTCCAACATGTTGGACAACCTGATTTATCAATCTCAACGGTTTTTGACCTGAATCCGCGATCTGTGAACCCCATACATTGCAGACTTATTTGCACAACCGTCTGCAAATTGGAAAATTGCCCCAATCGATTGCAGATGTATGGGGGCCTTTACACACAAGCTGAGCTGAGTGCAGCTGAGTTACTGGAAGTTAATCAGAGACTGAGCTGGTAAATGGCAGGAGTTGCAGGCTAATAATCACAAGTAGGCTGAGGAGAACTGATGTAGCGAACAGGCAAGGTAGGGACTGGGCTGGAGAATCGCATCAGCTAACGGGCAAGAACACTGGCAGATATCTACACTAGGGCGTCAGTGCTATCAGGACAGGAGGACAGGCTGGTAGCTTCTATGATGTGCAAGGTTGCTATAACCAGCCGGGAGGTTAAGCCTTCCCAACCATTTACCAGAAACGGGCCAGTTAGATTGCCCCAGCAAGGACAGCTCTCCAGAGCAAATCATGCTGCAGCTGCATGGCTGCATGTAGCTGAACAGCCCATGAAGGCATCCCAGCTCTTTAGTAACAGTCAGGACCATCAGCCAGTGCGGCCGCCACAGATACCTGGCTGCCTAGCAATGGCCGGGACTAGGGCAGTATTGTGAGCCATCACGAGTAGCGTCAATTTTCTGGAGATCTACGCATGTGGATTAGAGTCTGAGCCCCTATTGCTCAGACTCTAATGCACTCAGGGGCGTTTTAAGAGAGGAGCAGGCCCGTGTGCAGCCTTCTGCTTCAGGGGCCCCCTCCTCTCTGACCGAGGCACAGCATTTAATACTTACCTCTCCTGGGTCCCCCGGCGGTGCCATCCTTCTCCGCAGCGGCAATAGAGTCTGAGACCAGACTCTATTGCGCATGCGCAAACCTCCGGGAACACGGCACGGCGGCCATTTTCCCAAAGATTTTGCTACTGCGCATGCGCAAAACTCCGGAAAAATGGCCGCCATGCCATCTTTCTGGGGTTTTCAGCAGGCGCAATAGAGTTTGTTCCCCCTAGTGTTCAAACTCTATTGCGCTGCCGAAAAAGGGATGGCTTCGGCGGGGGACTTCAGAGAGGTAAGTATTAAGCAAATGGGTGCAGTGTGTGCGGGGTGGGCCCCCCTGGACCTGGGAGCCTGTGTGCCTCGCACACACTGCACCCATTATAGAAACGCCAATGAATGCGCTTCCGGCTAGAGAGGAGGGGTCTGGATGGAGGAGGCTGCACTCAGGCATACAATTACTATGAGAAGCACTGCTTGACAGCTGAATATAACTAGGAATGCCTTGAGCACAGCATGTGAAAACAAAGGCAGGGGTCCTTTCAATGTGTTTTAGTATACTTTAAGCATAGTGTAACAAGTTGGAAGTGTTGCCCATAGCACTCTAATTAGTTGCTATAGGCAATATGTCCACTTATTCTCTTTAGATAAATCTCCCCCTCAAGCTGGGTACACACTGCAATGACCAGCAATCATTAAGACTTTACTGACGATTTTCCTTGATCCTGGAACAAGTGAGATTGAGCGTACACACACTGCAATCTTGCTAACTACCAAAATATATATTGCATCGTTTGCTCGCATTCGATTTCTCATTGCTCCTGTATACACTAGGACAACCTTCATGCCACTCCGTCCCAGGGAGTGTCATAAAGGTGACGTCAAATCAGACATGTTTGTTGTTGAGTTTGCCATACACACTGAACGATATACATCAAATCACTAGCGATATTCCCAGGGTTGATGTGCAGCACACGTCGCAGGCAACCGCTGGAGCGCGCATATTGAGCGTACACACTGAGCGATGTAGGTGATTTGTCATTGCGAAATGGCAAATCGGCCCAACATGTCTACAGTATGTACCCTGCTTAAGCCTTACACTGTTCTTTTTAAATCAAGCAAGCAAGTATATTGTATTTTTCATGTATAAATAAGTGAAAGTCTATTAAATGTTTTGTAGGTCACCTATTCTACAAGTGAAGCAGAAGCCAAACTTTATCTAATGATGGAAGAAAAAGAATTAAATCTGTCAACTAGAATAAACTTTACTGAACCCACATACGCAAAAGTTTTACGACTCAAACATTCTTTTCCACAGGTTTGTATTGATTTGGATCTGCAAAGTAAGCATTACACATTTCCAATGAAGACAGAATGTTTGCAAAGCATATTTCCAATGAACACCGACTGCTATCATGCCCTATAGTACCCACTCAGCCTTGGCTGCTGCGGGGAGAGCATATCTGTAAATGAGAGAGAGGGACCACTACTGAGTTACTAACTGGGGGCTATTTAAAGTATTTGTGCTATCCAAAACTGGAAAACCTTGATATAGTTTTTAGAGAGAGGATTAGTAAAATCTGCAAGGGTGCACCACATTTTTCAGTCAGTCAAAATTTGAACCAGGCTATGATATAACCTGAATATGCTGCGCTATATAAGAAACTGTTAATAAATAAATAAATTTACCAAAGGCGTCAAGAATGCATTCTTTAGTGGGAGGAGACAAGGTCCCGATTTTGACCAAGATGCCGTTTTTTCATCAAAGTGTCATCTCGGTAATTTACTAAGCAAAAATCACAGCAGTGATGAGGGCATTCGTAATATTTTGGAAGTCCTAGGAAAAAATCACGAATCAATACACCATCGGTCAAATACGCCTGCAATTTGCTAGAAATCGGGAATTTACTAAAAAGTGCAAAACACAAACACTGCCGACAATAGCCAAACACTGCCGTGATAAAATACAAATCGTGAAAAAGTGCTAAAAAAAAACAGACCTGCTTTTTTATCCCGTGTTTGTATAGGCATGCACGGATCCATGAGATCCGTGCATGTTTTTCAGTGGGAAGGGGGGTGAAATGTTCTAAATTTACAGAAAACAAATTGCGTGGGGTCCCCCCTCCTAAGGCAAACCAGCCTCGGGCTCTTTGAGCCGATCCTGGTTGCAGAAATATGGGGAAAAAATGGACAGGGGTTCCCCCATATTTAAGCAACCAGCATCGGGCTCTGCGCCTGGTCCTGGTTCCAAAAATACGGGGGACAAAAAGAGTAGGGGTCCCCCGTATTTTTGAAACCAGCACCGGGCTCCACTAGCTGGACAGATAATGCCACAGCCGGGGGTCACTTTTATACAGTGCCTTGCGGCCGTGGCATCAAATATCCAACTAGTCACCCCTGGCCGGGGTACCCTGGGGGAGTGGGGACCCCTTCAATCAAGGGGTCCCCCCCCCCCAGCCACCCAAGGGCCAGGGGTGAAGCCCGAGGCTGTCCCCCCCACCCCCCATCCAATGGGCGGCGGATGGGGGGCTGATAGCCTTTGTGAAAAGTGTTTGATATTGTTTTTAGTAGCAGTACTACAAGTCCCAGCAAGCCTCCCCCGCAAGCTGGTACTTGGAGAACCACAAGTACCAGCATGCGGCGGAAAAATGGGCCCGCTGGTACCTGTAATTCTACTACTAAAAAAATACCACAATAAAGACATCACACACACACCTTGACAGTATAACTTTAATACATCCATCCACACCTCCATATACACATACTTACCTTATGTTCCCACGCAGGTCGGTCCTCTTCTCCAGTAGAATCCATGGTGTACCTGTAGAAAAAATGATACTCACATAATCCAGTGTTTTCGGCTCCTCGGTAAATCCTTTTGTAATCCACGTACTTGAAAAAATAAAAAAACGAATACCCGACCACGAACTGAAAGGGGCCCCATGTTTTCACATGGGCCCCCTTTCCCCGAATGCCAGAAACCCACTCTGACTGATGTCTAAGTGGGTTTCCTCAGCCAATCAGGGAGTGCCACGTTGTGGCACCCTCCTGATCGGCTGTGTGCTCCTGTACTGTCTGACAGGCGGCACACGGCAGTGTTACAATGTAGCGCCTATGCGCTCCATTGTAACCAATGGTGGGAACTTTCAGGTCAGCGGATGACCGAAAGTGACCTCACCGCTGTGTGTGATGTCTTTATTGGGGTATTTTTTTAGTAGTAGCACTACAGGTACCAGCGGGCCCGTTTTTCCGCCGCATGCTGGTACTTGTGGTTCTCCAAGTACCAGCTTGCGGGGGAGGCTTGCTGGGACTTGTAGTACTGCTACTAAAAACAATATCAAACACTTTTCACAAAGGCTATCAGCCCCCCATCCGCAGCCCATTGGATGGGGGGGACAGCCTCGGGCTTCACCCCTGGCCCTTGGGTGGCTGGGGGGGGGACCCCTTGATTGAAGGGGTGCCCACTCCCCCAGGGTACCCCGGCCAGGGGTGACTAGTTGGATATTTGATGCCACGGCCGCAAGGCACTGTATAAAAGTCAATACAAAGAAACAAGAAAAACACCTGGGCGCAGATAATTAAAAGTATAAAAGTGACCCCCGGCTGTGGCATTATCTGTCCAGCTAGTGGAGCCCGGTGCTGGTTTCAAAAATACGGGGGACCCCTACTCTTTTTGTCCCCCGTATTTTTGGAACCAGGACCAGGCGCAGAGCCCGATGCTGGTTGCTTAAATATGGGGGAACCCCTGTCCATTTTTTCCCCATATTTCTGCAACCAGGATCGGCTCAAAGAGCCCGAGGCTGGTTTGCCTTAGGAGGGGGGACCCCACGCAATTTTTTTTTTACATTTAAACTTTATTTATTTTTTAAACAAAGTGCACAATAAAGCCCAGCACGGTTCTCTCAGATCCGGCCGAGATTCATTGTATTAAAGTCGGCAGTGTTTTACAAGGCACTCACGTAAAACACTGCCTAAAAAAACGAATGACATCGACATCGGAAAACCCGAAAATGCAGAATACGGCAGCTTAGTAAATTAGTCGTAATCAATTCAAAAAGTTGCATATTTACACTTTCGATGTCATTCGTGATTGAACTTTGACCTCAAACGGGAAAACACGAATCTTAGTAAATTTACCCCACAGTTGTTAACACCCGCTAATTATGACAGGGGAAGTTAAGGTTAGTATAAAAATGCTTAGTCCAACTCTTTAGAAGCCGTTGAAGGATTTATATTGTTGTATTGATTGCCCAATGTCCATTATATTATTGTTTTAGCTAATTACTGTGTTGAAAAATAAAATACATAGTACTGATGCTTTAGACTGTCACAGTAAAAGAGTGATTTTCAGAACATTCATTACTGCGAAAGGTGTAGTGACTCCCAGCAGTCAGTCACCTAGCACTCAGGCCGCCCTATACCCATATCAGAATCAGCTTTATTGTCCGGGTATACTAGCGCTAGGAATTTGTTTTTTACAGTGCAGCAGACACGAAGGGAACAAGTAAACCAGTGGGGGGTGCAGTCTTTAGATAAAAGAACCGTAGTGAACAAAGTGTTCATTACGTGCAGAAGAATAGAATAGAGCGACTGGGCGGTCTACCTGGGGATCTGTTGGTCAGGAGTTCAGCAGGTGGACTGCTTGAGGAAGGAGGCTTTTGAGGCTTCTGTTGGATCTGGTGGGAATGGCCCTGTATCGTCTGCCAGATGACAGCAGGATGAGCGTGCCGTGGCTAGGGTGAAGCGGGTCCTTAACTACCATAGTCGCCCATTTTTTAAACAGATACAGATCATGGACAGGGGGAAGGTCCGCTCCGATGACCACTTTTTGGAGCCTGCGTTTATCTCTCTTGCTGGTGGAACTACACCAGAGGAGCACAGTTCAGATTCTACAGTTGCGGAGTAGAAGAGGAGCAGGAATTTCTGTGGGATGTTGAACTTCTTAAGTTGCCTTAGGAAGAACAGCCTCTGCTGCGCCTTTCTGATGATGGCCTCAGCACTGAGCCCACATTTGAGGTCTCGGAAGATTATGGTCCCCAGGAACTTGAAGGAGTCCACTAAGCGACACCACGCTGTCAGCTATGATTAGTGGGTGAACTCCAACTGGCTTTTTCCTAAAGTCCACTACCATCTCGACAGTATTAAGTGGGTTGAGCTCGAGGTTGTTGCAGCTACACCGCCGTGCCAGCTGGTCCACTTCCCATCTATACACCAATTCTTCAGAACCTTTATGAAGCAGATGATGGTGGTGTCATCGGCAAAGTTTATGATCTTAACGGACTAAGACTCGGAGGAGCAGTCATTGGTATAAAGAAAGAAGAGCAGGGGTGAGAGGACACAGCCCTGAGGGGCCCCAGTAGTAATGGACAGTGCTTGGGAGGAGAATTCTCCCGCTTTGACCACCTGTTTTCTATCTGTCAGGAAGTCTACAATCCAGGAACAGGTAGCTTCCGAGACCCCTTGGCGGAGAAGTTTGGGATAGAGGATGCTGGGGACGATTGTATTGAAGGCCGAGCTGAAGTAGAAAAATAGGATCCTTGCATAGATACTGGGTGTGTCCAGATGCTGCAGAATGTAGTGCAGGCCCAGGTTGACAGCATCCTCAATGCACCGATTCGCTCGATAGATGAACTGAAGGGGGTCTAGTTGGGGGCTGGTCACAACTTTTAGGTGGTTCAGTACCAGGCGTTCAAACACTTTCATGATGACAGACATCAGTGCTATCGGTCTGTAGTCATTTAGGCTTGTGATGGTAGGTTTCTTGGGGACCAGAACAATTGTGGAGATTTTGAGGCAGGAGGGAACTCTGCACAGCTCTAGCGATTTGTTGAATATTCCGGAGAATATGGGGGCAAGCTGACCAGCGCATTATCTCAGGGCAGATGGTGACACCCCGTCAGGACCCGGTGCCTTCCTGGGTTTGACCCTCTTGAACATCTCCTCCACCTCTTCGTGGGCAATCTGCAATACCTGGGGTTGGCAACCGGAGGAGAGGTGAGTGGTTTGGTTCGCGGAGGTCATCTTTATCGAACCTGCAATAGAAGAGGTTCAGCTCATCTGTTAGCTTCTGGTGCAGGGCAGAGTGCTTAGGTGTTTTCTTGTAGTTGGTGATGGCCTGCATTACTTTCCATATGGATACGGGGTCATTGGTTGAGAGATCGTTTGCTTTTTAGCCAGCCTGATTCCTTTCATTAGAGAGTTCTTAGTGCGGTTAAATAGTGCTCTGTTGCCGCTGCTGTATGCCTTCTCTTTGGCCCGATGAAAATGCCTGAGCTAGGCGATGAACCATGACTTGTTGTTGTTGTTGTAGATGCGATAGCTCTCGGTACACACGTGTCCTCGCAGAATCTGATGTAGGATGTTATGGTGTCAGTCAGGTCATTCAGATCGGTTGCTGAGGCTTTGAAGACCCCCCAGTCCGTGCTGTCGAAGCAGGCCTGGAGCTTCAGCTTAGCCTCGTTGGTCCATTTCTTGACCGTTCTGACAACAGGCTTAGCCACTTTCAGCTTCTGTGTATATATGGGGAGAAGGTGGACAAGGTAGTTGTCAGATAGATCAAGAGCAGCACGAGGGATTGACTGGAAGGCAGACTTGAGGGTGGTGTAGCAGTGGTCCAGGATGTGCCCTTCCCTGGTGTGGCACTTCACTTGTTGTTTGAACTTTGGTAGTTCCTGACTTAGGTTGGTCCTGTTGAAGTCGCCCAGCACAAGAAGCAGCGAGTCCAGGTGTTTTTGCTCTATGTCTGATATACAGGCGGCCAGGTGATGCAGGGCTTCATTTGGACAGGCTTTGGGAGGGATGTACACTCCCACAAGGACAATTGAGGTAAATTCCCGGTGGGAGTAGAAGGGGTTGCAGTTAATGCATAGCGTCTCCAGGTGGGGGTTGCCTTGTTTGCCTAGGATCGTGACATTGGTGCACTACCTTTCGTCAATGTAGAAACAGATGCCGCCACCCTTCGATTTCCCCGAGAGTTCCTTGGAGCTGTCGACTGTGTAGAGACCAAAGCCCGGCAGGGACACCGGGGGGGTCGGCAATGAGGTCATCCAGCCATGTCTCCGTGAAGCAAAGGACCGACGACCCGGCAATGCCTGACTTCGCACTGCCCAGGAGGAGGGACAGTTCGTCGAGCTTGTTCACTATTGAGCGCGCATTTGAGAGCAGGATCGCGGGGAGTGCTCACCGGTGCCCCTTCCGCCTCCACTTCACAAGGGCGCCCGTGCGATGGCCTTTCATTCTCATTCTAGCCCATGGTCTCCTGCGAGGGCCGACATTGGGACTGCCGTGATGGTGACGGGGGTCACGTGCCATGGGGGCACTCGCCAGGATGTTCGTGCAGGGATGGTCTCCTTGGGGACTGCGGTCGCTGCAGCATTTGGGCCCTCCTCTGCTTTCCTGGGTGTCGCCTTTGTCTGCGCAGCTGCGGAGTGCACCTCTGCAGGGTTTTCTGCATGGGCAGCGGGAGGTAGGGACATCAGGTCTGTGGGGAGCAGAGGGAGTCTGCTGATAGGCATAGGCCAGGACTTACTGGGGCATTGTCCGTGCTGGTCATGCTGGCCGGGTGAAGCGCAATGGTGAGGGGGGGCTGTTGCCAGGTCGGCAGTAGGCCGGAGCCTGTTTTGGCTGCTACAGCAGGGGGACGCAACCGGGTTGGCACTAGGCCGGGACTCACCGGGGAATTCATGCTCTCCGCATTGGCCAGCGGAAGCGCAGTTGCTAGGGCTCTCACTGCCATGCCTGCTGTTCGTCCACCAGAGGCCGCATGAGGGGTCGCCGAGTGCTGGGTCACCTGGGGGCCAGGATAGCCAAGGAGTCGTGGCTTGCAGGGGGATCACAGCTCCGCCGCATCTCCGGACGGGTCGTCGGGGGTGATGTTCCGTCCTTCCACTGGAGTGTTCTGTGCTGCGTGGTTGCCCGCATCCTCTGCAGCAGGAGCCGCCGAGCTTAGCTGGGAGGTGGGTAGCAGGACTGGGCACTGGGGGCCATGTGGGGGATCTCTGGGAGCAGGGTCGGCTAGGGGCAAGGATGGTCCAGATGGAGCAGCCAGTGGGGGCCGCCACCCGAGGATGTCGTGTCCTGCAGGGGCCGCAGCTGGGCCATGTCTCGGCCAGAGCCTGCCACGCCACCTGGGGTGATCATCCCATCACCGCCGACTCTTCGTACACCTAACCGGAGGAGCCGATCTGCCTGCCTGCCGCAGCTCGAATCCCCGGGGACCGGGGCCGTGGCCGCCGCTCGGCCGGCTACATCTCCTGGCTTGTCAGCGTACAGGGCAGCAATGGCAGCACGGGCTGCGAGGGCCGCCGATTCGCCCGTCAGCCTCTCTAATGGGGACAGCCAGGAGGTAAGCAACGGGGCTGAGCTCCAGCTCAGGAGAACATCTCTGCCGTGCTTAGATATTGCTGTCGCAGGGAGGGTAGACAAGGGCAGGGGAAGACAAGAGGTTCTGAAAGCGGGTTGTTTGGTGGACCTGCACTGCTCCGTGGCAGCCTTCTGCGACGCCATATTGTAAAATATGTTAGTATAATACACAAGTGAGACAGGGAATTGCTGGCTAAGACCTTTATCCATGAAATTTACAATTATAACATATATTCAAACCACCGTTTTTGACAGTGGTTTGAATAAGTTACTTCCTTTTTAAAATTGAATTAAATTTCATTCAGTTTTAGTTCCAATATGATAATGCATCACATACAGTAAATGAAAGAAAGGAATTTTGCATTCACTTGTTTTAGCCTATTTTCATGCTCCATTAAGCAAATAAAATGCATTTTTTGTATATGTATTTCTGCTGCGGGGTACACTGGGCTCCACAAGGATTAACATTGGGGTGTAGAGTAGGATCTTGATCCGAGGCACCAACAGGCTCAAAGCTTTGACCTTCTTCCCAAGATGCATAGCGCCACCTCCTATATCACCCCGCCTCTGTGCACTGGAGCTCAGTTTGTAAGTTGGTGCCATGCAGTATGCAGGCAATCAACATTTCTGAAGAAAAAAAGAAATATGAAGCGCCGTCAAGGGGTCAGGATCCTACTGTACTTGGACGATTTGTTAATCCTGGCAAATTCCCCAGAACTTCTCCTGTGTCATCTAGATCTGACAGTCCAGTTCATGAAAGCCCACGGGTGGCTAATCAACTGGAAGAAATCCTCCCTGGTTCCTGCTCGGACCATGGTACACCTGGGAGCGTTATTGGACAATCACAACCAACGGTTGTTCTTGTCTCGGGAGGAAGTCCTGAAGCTTCTGGACAGGATTCGATGCTTCTTATCTCGTCCGCAAGTGTCGATACATTCGGCAATGCAAGTGCTAGGTCTTATGGTGTCGGCTTTCGACATGGTGAAGTATGCTCAATTCCATTCTTGCCCTCTGCAGAAGTTAATTCTGACCAAGTGGGATGGCCTACCTCACCGGATCAGGTCTCACATGATCTCCTTGTCTCTGAAGGTCCGCCTGTTACTGAGCTTGTGGCTTCAGAACCAAAGATTGAGCAGGGGATATCCAGAAGGGACAGCCAACTGGGTCCTGCTGATGACAGATGCCAGTCTGAGAGGTTGGGGCACGGTGTAACTTGGAACAACACTCTCTTCAGGGTTGGTGGACCAAGGAGGAGTCTCTACCCCCGATAAATATTCTGGAACTGCGGGCAGTGTTCAATGCATTGACAATGACCGAGCATCTAATACAGAACAGACCTGTTCAAGTACAATCGGACAACGCCATCACGGTGGCGTACATCAATCATAAAGGCAGCACTCAAAGCCGCATGGCAATGAGGGAAGTATGAAGGATTCATCAGTGGGCAGAACGCCATCTTCCCACTGCCCCATATCAGCAGTGTTCCTTCCAGGCGTTCTGAACTGGGAAGCGGACTATCTCAGTTGTCAGGACATACACACCAGAGAATGGAGCATACATCTAGAAGTGTTTCAACTTCTCGTGGACAAGTGGGGCCTTCCAGATGTGGACCTGATGGCATCTCGACACAATCACAAGGTTCTGGTCTTCGGAGCAAGGACAAGGGATCCTCAAGCAGCCTTCGTGGATGCTCTGTCAATCCCATGGAACTTTCGGCTGCTGTCTGTGTTCCCTCCGGTGTCACTCCTGCCCAGAGTAATAAGGAAGTTCAAACAAGAAGGAGGAAACCTACTTCTGGTCGCTCCAGCGTGGCCCAGGCGGCACTGGTTCTCCGATCTACAGGCCTCTCGTTGGATCATACCCTTCTACTTCCTCAACGATTAGACCTCCTTGTTCAGGGCCCTTGTGTTTACCAGGACTTGGCCCGTCTGGCTTTGATGGTGTGGCTCTTGAAGATTCCGTCCTGAGGGCCAAGGGTTTTTCTGAGACGGTCTTTCAAACTATGTTGAAGGCCCATAAGCCAGCTTCTGCTCGGATCTACCATAAGGTCTGGAATGCTTACTTTACTTGGTGTGCGTCTCACAATCATGACATTTTCAAGTTTAGTACGGCTAACCTATTGGCCTTTCTACAAAAGGGCCTAGACTTAGGACTGCGTCTGGCCTCCCTCAAGGTTCACATCTCTGCCTTGTTAGTTTGGTTTCAGAGAAAGATTGCTGCCCTGCCTGATGTCCATACATTCACTCAGGGCATGTTGCGGATTCAGCCTCCCTATGTGCCACCTGTGGCCCCTTGGGATTTGTCGGTGGTTTTGGAGGCCTTGCAAGAGTCTCCATTTGAACCTCTTGAATCTGCTGACCTTAAGTGGCTTTCCCTTAAGGTGCTATTTTTGCTGGCTATTGCTTCAGCTAGAAGGGTCTCGGGTGCCTTATCCTGTAAGTCTCCCCATTTGATTTTTCACCGTAACCGGGCGGTTCTTGGAACGCGCCCAGGTTATTTACCCAACCTTAACCAGGAGATTGTGGTTCCAGCCTTTAATTCTCCTGAGTTGTCTACCAAAGAGCGGTCTTTGGATGCGGTACGGGCTCTCCGCATCTATGTGAAGAGAACATCCTCCATTAGGAAATCTGATTCTCTTTCCGTGTTGTTTGGTTTTCACAAACGTGGCTGGCCTGCTTCCAAGCAGACACTGCGCCAGATGGATTAGAATGGTGATTGCACATGCTTATGCACAGGCTGGTCGTCCGGTTCCTGCTACCATGAAAGCCCATTCTACTCGGTCGGTTGGACCTTCTTTAGCGGCCCACCGTGGTGCGACCCTTGAACAATTGTGCAAGGCGGCTACATGGTCCTCAGGGAACACGTTCATTAGGTTCTATGCCTTCGATACTTCCGCCTCCCAGGATGCTTCCTTTGGACGCCGGGTTCTTGTGCCCGCTACAGTGCGTCCCCTCCCATAAGGAACTGCTTTAGGACATCCCCGATGTTAATCCTTGTGGAACCCAGTGTAACCCGCAGGGGTTGGTATGGCATAGCCGCTGACACCTTCTCCTGTGGTGAGTTGTGGTGTAATTGGCTACGAGAGATTTTCGTCTCTAGCACCTGCTACTGCATTGAGCTGGCTAACGAAACTGAGCTCCTGTGCACGGAGGTGATATAGGAAGTGGCGCTATGCATCTTGGGAAGAAGGTCAAAGCTTTGAGCCTGTTGGTGCTTCGGATCAAGATCCTACTCTACACCCCAATGTTAATCCTTGTGGAGCCCAGTGTACCTTGCAGAAAGAGATTTAACAACGGTAAGTTTTTACCATAAATCTCGTTTTCCCTATTCATTTCATTATACATCTGTGAAAGCTGCCACATCTCCCGCTTTAAAGCTGACTGCATTTGCATTTAAATTGCAAAACATTGAGTGCGCATGTGCCGCACTCTGGGCCTGATTTATGTTTGTTAGTAAAGCAAACAAGCACTCAACTGGACAAAACCATGTTGCAATGCAGGAGGGTCAGATGGAACATGTGAAGAGAGAGTTAGATTTGGGTGGGGAGTGTTCAAACTGGAATCTAAATTGCAGTGTAAAAATAAAGCTGTCTAACATTTGTGGACTGCATGCAAAAGCAGCCAGCATTTGCTCTGCACAGAAGTGCTATTTTTGCAGAAAAATAGGTTTAGGAACTCCCGGGGGTAGGCAACAGTGGGCAGAGCTGTGGATAATGTGGGAGGAGCTACAGTGGTTCGGGGCACCTTTGTAATAGTAAACAGTTTTCCTATGTAAGAATAAAAAATTTCCGCGCACCGTAGGCATGCACCCCAAAAAGGGTTGTGGGCTCACTGTAAAGGGGGTGACCTAGCTGCAACAGGCATGGCCTTGCAGGTAAAGACTACCTTATACCCCAGTTTTGCAAGCTGCATGCACAGACATTGGCCACCACAAGAAAATAAAAATCCTGATTCATGCCCCTTACACAATTTGATTTTTTTTTTGCCTTATAGTAATGCACGTTACACAATATGCCACACACCGTAATGCCCATTACACATTATGCCACACACCGTAATGACCGTTGCACATTATGCCACACACTGTAATGCCCATTACACATTACGCCACACACCATAATGCCTATTACACAATGACACACCATAATGCTCATTACACAATATGCCATGCACTGTATCACCCATTATACAATATGCCACACACCATAATGCCCATTACAAGTTATGCCACACTCTGTAATGCCCATGACACAATATGCCACACACAGTTATGCCCCACACACAATAATGCCCCTTACAAAGTGTACCCCACAGTAAGGCTTCTAATTACTTTTAAATTACCTGCTCGATGTTAGGGATCTCATGCTTGTTGCCAAGGGTTCCATGCTCGTTGCCAGGGTTTTCATGCTCTGGGTTCCATGCTCATTGTCAGGGGTTTCACTGCTCGCTGCCAGGGGTCTCATGCGCATTGCCAAGGGGTTTCCCTGCTTGTTGCCAAGGGTCTTTCTGCTTGTTGCCAAGGCGTTTCCTGCTCATTGCCAAGGGAAAACAAGATCTTCAGGAATGGCGCCCTGCTGCACAGTAACAATATAAATGTACTTGCTCCACTTGCATGGCAATATGTTTGTTCCAGACACAAAGTCACTTGCTTTTTTGCTTTGCTTACAAACATGAATCAGAACCTGTATATCCAAAATCTCAAGTACCATAGGTGTGTGCATGCCATGTCTTGTGCACCGGGAAGTAGGTATTTTTGGGTGCCAACTGGGCGGTTAGTGTCATGCTGGACAGAGCAGCTTCTGATGGGAGCTGTGAGAGTGTATGTAAAGCTCTGTGCGCTTGTCATGCGTACATGGTCGGGACACCTGTTTCTGACTGATCTTTTGCACCTATTATGGTTTTAATGAAGGTGATGATACTAATGATCTGTGAATGCTACACAGTGTGTGGATTAGACCTGCACTTATAGATACAGATTGGTGATTTAGTTTAGCTGATTGTCTCATTAGCATATGAAAGCGAATACAATGCTGCGGGCGTAGGTAAAAGCAGCTGCAGTAGTGTGCGATACATTGTTGCCCAGCATCCGCATATGTTATATCTGCCCCACCTGCACAGCATATGGTTTTGACCATTAGAGAAAAAGTTTGCTGTTGCGATCAGGTCTGAATTAGGCCCTTAACCCCTTGTGATTGGTTTGTGGTTAGTATGGGGAATTCCCTGCTTTGATCATTTAGCTGCGGGCAGTATAACTGTGCAGTTGTGTCACTCTTTATCATATTTTTCTCCCCTTTTGAAATAAAATAAATCAAAAAAGACGAAAATATTTTATTTTATAATAAATAGTTTTAAATAAGGGCTAAGGATCAGGAGTGTGAGAACATCACTGTTAAGCACATTGGTCCACTAGGGTTGCAGATATGCCACATCAGGAGCTTCCGTCTTTGACCCATGGGGATTTTCAGTGTCATTTGGTAGTCTCTGGTAGACACAGAGGGCACAGGCTGCCAATTACACCCAGCACCTCCATATAGGCACAAGCCCCACGCTGACCAGCTTGCTCTTATTATAGCAGGGAAACACATTAGCTTGTATTGCAACCGGCACTGTTTGGCTGAGCCCCTGGCTCCTCAAAGGGGCATGGAAATTTTTGAATTACAGTAGTAACTACTATCAACACATTGTATAAAAATCTAAACTTTTGGAGTGAAAGTTATTTGTTTCAAATTACTTTTGTTGTATTAAGTTTTATACTTTTCTTTCAGTTGAAGAACCTCCCAGCACTAATAGAAATGAGAACTATATTTGAAAAGAGGCATAAAACATTTGCCCTACATCATATAACAGTGTGGGGCAGAAAAGACCTGAAACTGGCAGGATATTACACTGGGCAATTTCCAAAGTTATCTGGAGTGCATGAGATTACTGGTAAGTGCCACAGACATTTTAGAAAAATTTATTATAAATTAGCAAGTGCTATTTATAATTTCTTGTAATTTTAGTATAAACTACTGTGTAAAATAATTCTTATGTTTATTGACTAGTGATGTTTTATATATGGGTTCATATATAGATACTAGGTGCTTCATCGCGCCCTACGGGCGCTCTTCACACCGTCGCAAGGGGCTACGCCCCCTTAACCCTTGCATGCCTTTCTGGGGTTCAATATTTGTATTATATGGAGTATTACCTGCATTTCTTTGTTAGTGGTTAAATATTGCACAATGAAAGGGCGTGCGATGGTGAAGGAGGCGCAGCCCCTTGCGACGGCGTGAACAGCACCTGCAGGGCACGATGTACAGAATGTAGCGGGTGCGGGGGGGACTGCGGATGGTGTCTGTAGATGCTGCGGGTGGAGGGGGAGCGGAAGTGGGTGTGGGACCCGGATGGGGAAGGGTCGGGAGGTGCTGCGGGTGGGGGAGGGGCAGAGGAGTGGGGGATGCAGATGGGGGAGGGGTCCGGAGGCACTGCAGGTGGGGGAGGGGCAGGGGTGCCACGGGAGGGAGAGGGGCAGGTGTGGGGATGTTGTGGATGGGTGAAGGGTTTCGGAGGTGCTGTGGGATGGGAAGGGGCGGGAGTGCCGGGGGTGGGGTAGGGGTCCGCAGGTGCCATGGGTATGGGAGGGGCAGGTACGGGTGGTGCGGCTGATAAAGCTAAATATTTATCTTATATAAAACCCTTTATGAGGTCTAAGAACACTGTACGCTATTTACGTATGAAGTACCGTAAGGGTACGCTCGTTGCGTAACAATCGCTTAGCCGTGGTCGAGACGCTCAAGCGTTACGTTCGCTCACGGCCAAGAGATCACAGGCAGGCACGCTATTGGCTGCTGACTAACGTAATGGTTCACTATAGCGTAACGGGCGCTGTATCGGGAGCGGGCTGCTTGAGCGATACAGACGCTCACGAGAATACGCTGTTGGTATCGGGCACACTTATAGGTGAGCGACTACCGTAATGCTACGCTATCAGCGTAGCGGACGCTCGAGACCACGAGGAGATCACGAGCGGCGCAGACGCTCACAATGTTAAACCTTTATATCTAAACCATAAACAATGTAATATGCTGTAAAACCTTAGTGTAGAGATAGGGTGTAGATGCAACACAGTGTAACCTTATTAACTTGAAAGCTGTTTGAGCGTCACCGACGCTCTGAGAATACTTAACATTATAAGAAATACACAGATACCGTGCTTAGGGTCCAACGCCTAATATATATATATTATGAATGTTATATTTGCAAAAGAATTAATACAATACAAGTCATACACTACAATATAACATAGACTACCTAACCAGATAACTACACAGGAAATACAATACAATACTATTACGTTTAAGAGACTACGAGAGAAAGAGGAGAAGAGAGAGAGAGAGAGATATGGCCCATAACCACAAGAAAGACAATATGATTGCGGAGAAAACTTACGCACAAAGGAAACGATCGCATGCGCCTCTGGACATCCAGCTCCCGATTTTCAGCAATGATAACCGTTGAAGAGTGAGAGCTGGATGTGATCGGCTTGTCTATTTATGCCCCACACACAATACAATTCAATGGTCCCTACAATCTCATTGTTCATTGGACACAGGAATTCCTCCTCGCATTATAACAAAAGGTCATAGGTTGATTCATACAGGTGGGCTGTAACTATTCCCAACAGCTCAGGTGGGAGGGAAACTGGGTTTCCCGCCGCATGGATAAGTAAGTGCAAATACAGTAAATGTTCATAAACTTCTTATGTCCATAACTATTCGCACGAGCGATTAATCCGCTTCAAACCAACACCGGAATATTGCTAATTAGATACTCTTCCGATGGATACTAAACACCACTGTATTACTCCTGTCTGACCCTTCGTATCAAACAAAGGGGGATTTCTCTGTTCATGAACATTCTACATTAACCAAACTTTCAGAATCTATCAAAGGAACCATGATCTACAAAATACATTATATAGTGAAAATATGTAACGAAAGAGTCGCACGCTACGAACACATGAACTCTACCGTAAATGCACATACCGCGCGCCCGTGGGTGCCCGCAACAGCGAGTATGCGCACGCACGGGAGAGCGCACGCATGCGCAGCGCAGACCTGTGTGAGGTGCAAATATGGCAGTGTGCATCGTGATATTTTTCTGACTTTGACAGTCCACCCTTTGGCAGTCAACAATAACTGCCACTTCCTAAAACATTTCAAAACGAGAAAAATATATGTCAGGGGTTAATACATTTACATGGTTGGGTAGGGGAGGAGAGGAGAAGGTAGGAAAAGGGTATGACCTAGTGAGATAGCAGAAGCATGTGTGTATGAATCCGTGCTTGGGGGTCATGTATCATCGTGCCGTACGTGTTTTAAATCAAGCTTCGAGGCATTGCGAAGTATACATTTGAATTCCTTCTTATCCCGCGGTACGGGTCTGTGGATGGGCTGTCAAACTTTACCGAGCTCTTTTCGGCTGTGGTTGTAACAAAATGGGGAGCACATTTTAGTTGATGATACATGAATGGGGGAATATGTGATTGCTGATATTTGTGCCTGTATTCTCTATACTATGTGTGTAATTACCTGAAGGTTGTAGAGATGAAGAAAATACATAATTACGGTAAATGCAGTGGTATTCTATGTCAGGTAAATGAACATTTGTTGGTTGAAGTCTTGTTCGGTGTCTGTTGAATGCAGTCTTCTTTGTGCTTTTGCCAATAAGGTGCGAGCAAAAGCTTTGTCAATGTCCATAGATTTACAAAAGTGTTGGACTAGCGTAATTTTAAAATTTCTAGGGAAACTGGGGATCTATGGCAAAGTTCATCAAAAATCTGTGTATAAGGTTGTCAAAACTTCTTCTTTAATCCATCAGTTGTCTGTATACAGGATCATCAAATTCCTCGTCCAAGTGGGTCTTTTTACCTTGGAGAAAACGGAAAAACAGGCGAAAGAAACGGACCGTAGAAATCGCATTTTCATCACATCATTGTTTCTACCGTCGGGTCGTAAATCAAATCCATGGGAATTACAGTTTCCTCACTCCTTAAACTCATCACCCTGGTACTTCGTTTACACTTCGTTAAAGCCTGACCGCATCTAAATATCAAGCCAATCGTTATGATAACACCTAAGATACATAGGAGAAACTTCCCTACATCCATTATGATTCCTTGAGCCCATTCTCCTAAACCGGAGAACCAATTTCGCGGGTTCAACCATGACACCCAACTAGTCAGCTCATTACTCACAGCAGCAAGGGTGAGATTGTGTCTCCTGCGAAATTCCCACTTCAGTTGGAGAATATCGTCCATCTTTTGGTCTATGACCTCGACCGGGTCCTCGGTACTATTTGTAATATATGTGCAACATTTCACGCCGTACTGCGTTGCCAGTGTGACACAATATCCACCTGTTACTGCCGTGAGATAATTGAGAATCATTCTATGCTGAACTAGTTCTGTTTTATAAGCTTGAAGTTCTCTTCCAGTATACCTAAACGTGTCATCATACATTTCTGTGATATTGTCTAACAAGTTTGCGAGCGCAGATATGTATTTATAATTCAACACTCCTCTGGCGGTGCGAGTGAAATCTAACGCGATTAGAACCTGAATCCCGGTGGATTCATGGATCATGTCAGAGGCCGGATGCTCTGTTCTTTCTATTAGGTGCCGTTTAACTACGTGCTCGTAATGGGTGTGAGTATAAGGAGCTTGGGCAACACGGTGTATATCTTTCATTTTGGCATGTGATACAGTCATTACTTCAGGCAGTACTTTTCCAATATAACACAATCCTTCTGAGTTTGGGGCAAGCCACTTATACGCCTTCCTCCCGCATATGAAATATGCATCATCGGGGAGAACATATGGGACGGAGTAGGACATAACCATATTACACATCTTCCATGTGAAATCTCCTAACCCTAATTCTCCCATCTGTCTAGTACACGTATCAGCTTGTACGATATGTGCACAGTATCCTGGTGATACCTCTCCAACTCTCGTAATCCTATTTCCTAGGGTATACCTATATCGGAAAGATTTTCCTCTACTGGCTATGTGGCGTATAAGTTCTGTATCTGTCGGCATTCTATCTGCTCTATATGAAAAGGTCATGGTTTGGTTACTCCATGACACTTCCCAATTTCCCGGCTTTCGGGGATTGGAAATGTTAAAACATATGAGGGATCTATCCACATGATATTGGTGGAGCTTCAAACTAGGAGGACTGGAGATATTAAACCTCCTGTCCACCGGCCTCCCACCACTTAGCTCAAGTACCTCCCCTATCGTTAAAGGAAATGGTACTAGTCCTGATTTGCTATGACCTTGAGGTACTTGAGAGCATACCCAACAATCTGTTTGATTTAACACACTACCCACTAAGGAGTGATAGTCACTCAATGGATGCCGGTCCATGTGGATATTAAAACTGGATTGCCATTTCTTGATGCACCCATCCTCAACTACGTTGTCACAGAGCCTACAGATACAGTTTTCTTCAGCTAACAATCCTTCACAATTCCTTCTATGGTCAATGCTATCAGATCGTTTTCTGATACTCGCCTTTGCTTGTTGATTATGTTGTTCTCGGAAAACTACGCCTCCATCTCTGTCATCAGAACCCATTCCAGAACCTCTCTCGACCTCCATGGTACTCTCGCCGGAACAGACTGCTCTGGTCAACATCATGGTCAACAGAAAAATCCGGATCACAGTCTCTTGGGGCAAGTCCATCGTATAGGAGGAAACGAAGAAGAATGAGGAGGGGGAAAAATAATTTGAGGGAGAGGGGATGGGAAGTGGAGAAAAACAATAAATGGGAACAGGGAATCGACAACTGCTTTTGATCTTGTGATTCTCGGTGCTCAGGTGCCGCCTCAGTCCTCCTGGAACAGACACTCCAGTGATACAACTTCCTCTACCGTCTGTTCCTTATCACGGGACCTCTCTGGATCAGCAACCTTCTTACAGTGGGACGAATGAACCCAAGTCTCTCTCTCGGCAACCTTCAGTGCTGTAGTGCTAGTCAATAAGACTTGGTATGGTCCTTCCCATCTGTCAATAAGGCAACCTGAGCGTAGAAAATTCCGTATCATTACATAATCCCCAGGTTCAATGTCATGACAATTACTATCTGGTAAATCAGGGATCACCAACTTCAAATTATCATTTTGATTCCTTAGCTGTTTACTCATGTTAATCAAGTACTTTACAGTCACTTCATTGTTACACTTCAAATCATCCTGAGGGTTAATCATAACATGCGGTTGTCGACCAAACAAGATTTCAAAGGGAGACAGATTAAGAGGGGACCTGGGAGTGGTTCTGATGCTGTACAGTACAATGGGTAAAGCTTCTGGCCATGTCAATCCTGTTTCTGCCATAACTTTGCTCAGTTTATTTTTAATAGTGCTGTTCACTCTTTCCACCTTTGCACTCGCCTGTGGACGGTATGGAGTGTGCAGCTTGCTATCAATTCCCATCAACTTACACATTCCTTGAAAGACATCACCTGTAAAATGGGTACCCCTATCACTTTCAATTATTCTAGGGATACCATATCTACATACAAATTCCTGCACAATTTTCTTAGCAGTAAACATAGCGGTATTTGTGGCCGCAGGAAATGCTTCGACCCAATTTGAGAAAACATCTATACAAACAAGTACATATTTCAAATTTCGACAAGGGGGTAATTGAATGAAGTCAATCTGTATTACCTGGAAAGGGCCGCCTGCAGGTGGGATATGGGATGGTTCTGTTGGTATTGCCTTTCCGATGTTCTTTCTCAAACAGGTAAGGCATGACATTGCTCTCTTACTTGCATGAGATGAAAATCCTGGGGCGCACCAATATGCTCTTACCAACTTGCACATTCCTTCCTTGCCCAGATGAGTCAGCCCGTGTGCTACCTCAGCTAAACATGGGAGATATGCTCTGGGGGCCACCGGTTTACCTTGTCCATCCGTCCAGAGTCCTGAGGACTCCTGGCCATATCCCTTTGCCTTCCAGACCGCCTTTTCCTGCGTGGAACACAAATTTTGCATCTCACACAACTTCTGTGTGTTGATGGTATTAAATACCATCAGTTGTGTGGTGTCTGTCTGTCTGGGGGTCCCAGCTGCTAACTTAGCTGCTTCGTCTGCTCGGCTGTTACCAAGTGATACTGGGTCTTGGTTATATGTGTGTGCTTTACACTTGATAACAGCCACTCTGTCGGGTTCCTGTATTGCTGTTAGAAGCCTTTTGATGTGAGCTGCATGCGCTAGCGGTGTACCAGCTGCCGTCATGAAATTTCTGAGGCGCCATAGGGCTCCGAAATCATGGACTACCCCGAATGCGTATCTAGAATCGGTGTAGATATTGGCTGATTTGCCCTTAGCCAATTCACATGCTCTGGTTAGGGCGACCAGTTCAGCAACCTGGGCTGAGTGAGGTGGGCCTAGCGGTTCCGCTTCTATGGTGCCTTGGTCATCTACGACTGCGTATCCAGTACACAAGTCTCCCGAGTCTGACTGTCTATGACAACTACCGTCCGTGTAGAAAGTTAGATCTACATCTTCCAGTGGATTGTCACTGATGTCAGGCCTTGCGGTAAAATTTTGGGTCAAATATTCCATACAATCATGTGTGTCTTCCTTTGTGTTAAATTCTCCTTCCCCACCACTCTCATCCTCCACCCTTTGTGCCTGTCCAGGCACACTTGGGAGATATGTTGCAGGATTTAATGCACTGCATCTCCTTATGGTGATGTTTACGGGGGCCATTAGTGCCAATTCCCATCTTGTAAACCGCGCTGATGAGACGTGCCTGGTTTGGGCAGAATTTAGCAAGGCTGACACTGCATGTGGTGTATGAATTGTGAGGTTGTGACCTAGCACTACATCTTCACTTTTCGTTACTAGCAATGCTATCGCAGCAACGCTTCGCAAACATGTGGGGAGGGATCGCGCTACCGTGTCTAGCTGAGCGCTGTAGTATGCTACTGGCCTGCTGGCATCACCGTGCTTTTGGGTTAAGACGCCTGCCGCGCAACCAGCACTTTCTGTTCCGTACAGCTCAAAGGGTTTCCCATAGTCTGGCATACCTAATGCTGGTGCCTGCGTTAGGCACTGTTTAAGTCTCTCAAATGCCATCTCGGACTCGTCTGTATGCGAAATCCGATCAGGTTTGTTTGAGGAGACCATCTCCTGCAAAGGTAACGCTAGAATGGAAAACCCTGGGATCCAGTTACGGCAATACCCACACATTCCTAAAAATGTTCTGATCTGTTGCTGGGTTTGTGGCAGAGTCATGTCTCTAATTGCTTGAATTCTATCAGCGGTCAGGTGTCTCAGTCCTTGTGTTAGACAGTGTCCCAAATATTTTACCTTAGTTTGGCATAATTGCAACTTGTCTTTGGAAACCTTGTGTCCTGTGTCTGAAAGATGAAACAGGAGCTGTTTCGTATCCTTCAGGGATGCTTCCAATGAATCAGAACACAGTAGTAGATCATCCACGTACTGTATTAATACTGATCCACTCTCTGGTTGGAAAGACTGTAAACAATCATGCAAAGCCTGGGAAAAGATACTTGGACTGTCTATGAAACCTTGTGGTAATCGAGTCCATGTGTATTGGACTCCTCTGTATGTGAATGCAAACAAATATTGACTGTCAGGGTGCAGAGGTACCGAAAAGAAAGCGGAGCAGAGGTCAATAACAGTGAAAAATTTCGCAGTGGGAGGGATTTGCATAAGGATGACAGCTGGATTTGGCACTACGGGGATCTGACTCTCAACTATTTTGTTAATCCCCCTTAGATCCTGCACTAGCCTGTAACCCCTCCCCCCACTCTTTTTAACAGGGAAGATGGGACTATTGGCAGTGCTGGACGTTCTTACCAGAATGCCCTGTTGTAGCAAGCGCTCTATTACGGGATACACTCCTAACTCCACCTCTGGCTTCAGAGGGTACTGTGGGATTTTTGGAGCTATCCTACCATCTTTTACTTGTACAACTACCGGAGCTACGTTTGCCATTAATCCAGTGTCCTGTCCGTCTTTAGTCCTAAGTGACTCTGGTATCTGGGATGTCATTTCCTCTACTTGGGATGGAGTCCTATTTGTCATAATGGTATGTGACATTAATTTTGACGGGGAGTCTAACATGTCTCGCACTTCCCTAGCGTGATTCTCAGGTATGTCCAAGAATACACCTTCAGGAGTACAATAAATGACGCACCCCATTTTGCACAATAAGTCTCTTCCCAGGAGATTAGTCGGTGCCGATGCAGCCAGCAAAAAGGAATGCTTGGTATGTAACGGCCCTACTGTAATCTCGGCTGGTTTGCTAACAGGGTAGTGCTGGACTACTCCTGTTACTCCTATGGCTGGAATTGTCTTACCAGTGGTTCTCATGCCCACTGTCGAATTTATCACTGATTTGGCCGCCCCTGTGTCTACAAGAAATTTTAATGATTTACCAGCTACATTGATTGCAATTTCTGGTTCACTTCCAAGATTTGCAATCAATTTTACTGGCTGCAGATTACAGGTATGGCCACACCCCTATTGGGTATGGTGACCTCCCTGAATCCCGCTGGCAGTAACTACTTGTGAAGGGGTTAAATGGGAACTACCAGTGGCTTGCCAGTCTCTGTTCGGGGGGTATCTTTTTGTTTCCCCTGTATGTGGCTCATAACTCCGTCTCTGCGGACCCTGCTCCCAATGTCGTGTGTCGTGTCGTTGTCTAGGGGGTTGATATGAGTTTTGTGAATTTTTCACTCTACAATCTCGTGCCATGTGTCCCTGTCTATGACAAGAAAAGCAAGTTACCACATTTAACTTACCCACAGGGTTTGGTGATTTATACAAAGGCTGCCTTGTGGTCAGGGCCTGTATACTTACGGCCATTAACTTATCACCTTGTGACTCCCTGTGTCGGGTGATATTCCGGTCGTGATCAATAGCAGCCTCTCTCAAAGTAGCCACCGACAGACCTCGCCAACATGGTTGCGTGGTCTGCACTCTTGTCTTTAATGTCTCTTTTAAACCATCCATTAGTACAGATACTGCTACTTCTCGATGGTTTATGTTTGTTTTAATGTCCTCTATACCTGTGTACTTTGCCATTTCTAGTAATGCCCTGTGAAAATATTCTGCAGCAGTTTCTGACTCTTTCTGTCTAATGGAGAAAATCTTGTTCCACTTAACTACCGCTGGGAAATACTCCTTTAACTGTAAACTTATTCTTTTTACGTTATCTTTGTTGTACACATCTGTAAGAGGTACATCCTGATCTAATCCACAGTCAGCCAAAAATTGAGCTGCGTCGACATTTGAGGGTAAACATGCCCTCAGCAATACCTGCCAGTCTTTGTTATTGGGCTCTAAAGTGTTCCCTAGGTCTCTGATGTATTTCTGGCTGGCAACTAAGTCTTTCCTAGGGTCAGGGAACTCAGACACTATGGTTCTTAATTCCATTCGGGAAAATGGGCTGTACATGGCAATGTTCCTAACAGGAGTGATTCCTGTCGTGTCAGTTTTCCCATTTGGCACTGCTATTACCCTAACAGGATTAAGTCTACTAACATCACTCTGTGTAGGTTCTACAGCCTGTGGTGAAATGGTTTCAGCATAGTGTATGGTGCCGTACTTACCTGTAGATACGACCTCACCTATCCCTCCGCTAGGGGCTTTTGTTACTAATCTCGTGGGTGGAGCCGTGCCTACTGTTGTCTCTGCTATGGTGGCTGCTAGAGAGAGCGCCGATATTGTTGCCGATTCGTCTTCTTGATCACACTCCTGGGGAAAGTTCAAAACAGGGTACAACTTGCACGGGTTAATACTTGCATTGGTTAACTTATTAACATTTACACAGTTGCTAAGTGTTTGTTTGTTACACCCTAATGCGTCATTCTCCGCAACCAATTTCTCTCCTGATATGTATGGTGGCGGCGGGGCTGTCGCTATCAATTTCTTGATAGGATTAGATCCCGCCGCCAGAGCCAATCCTCTCTGTATTTCACCTTCCTGTTGCCATAACTGCAAATAATCATAATGTTGGATTCGTCTCTTTGATGATTTAATGAGACATATCCTCCTCCTTAAATTTTGCAACACTTCTGGGCTAAAGCTACCTACTCTTGGGAATTTCTCCCCGTCATGCACTGTCATTCTCTCCCATTCATCACATAAAACCTCTGTATGTGAACCATATTTTTCACACATTACGTACCTTGCCGACCCGACTGGTCGGTTTACTGAATCAACCCGAACCGAGGTTGATCGCCCCCTTCCTGAACAATTTGCCCCCATAACTTGCAGGCGTTGCTTTCACCACCTCTGACCGTATTTCAGGGTCTTCAGCGAACCCTTACAAAAACCAAAATGTTCACGATAGGCTGACGGTGGCGGTTTACCGAGTACCCCACTCACTCGCCCACGCCGACCAATACGACCCACACACTGCCTTAGTGCTGGCGTACTCGACCCAGGGCCCCTATGAACCTCTATTTACTGGAACATGCGAGGGATATCCGCAGAACACTTACTCTTTCCAGTAACTATTGGTTGTTGGACAATTCCTGAGTGACCAGCGAACTTCCCTTCAGAAAATAAAAAATTACACAAATCACATCAGAGTGTACAAATAGTTTTACGACCGGGTTTGTACACAAATGGTACTGGTCAGATTAACTAATGTACACAATTACGTGCGGTACAATCGTTCAGCACATAAGCAACTAATCTTATGTGCTGAGCGACCAGTGGAATCGAAAATTTCGGCTGCGAATTCCTTCAGCCAGAGCTTTATTGGCCTATATGGGTTTTGCACCAACCCCCTGGGTTGTGCCCTTTTCTCTTTTATGGCAGACTTCTTAGTCTGCTGTACCTGGACCTCCCGGTCTGTAGTATGACCTCCTGGTCTACTATTCTCTACTGTTCAAATTTTATGTTTAACCAGAGATGCCTCCCTAGCCACCATGCACGTCACTTACATGTATGTAACTCTGCGAGAACTCGACTTCTTGTGGTTCAACCTGTAAAATTGTATAAACTTATATATACAAAACACTCACTCACCACACGTACACTTTTGCTTCTATTTCTATTTCTGCGCAGAAATTTTCTTTAGACCAGATGTGTTGTGAATTTGGAGAAGGATCTGTTAATCTAAATTTCGGATTTAAAATAGATTTGCGCTATTTATCGCCTGTTGCGCTACTTATCGCCTGTTGCGCTACTTAAAAATCAACACTGTCGTGTGACTTGAGTTACGTGGGCGTACCCAGACGCTCCGTTGCGTAATTTACGCTGCGTGCGTCGGCCTTTGCGTACGCGAGTCTCAGCCCTTTGTTAGAGACACGTGTACACAAAACCAATGTCCACCGTAACACAACTAACACTTTTATCAATGTAGATGATCCTCGATCGTCTACCGTGCAACACACCAATCTCTCCTTATACCTTAGGTAGAGTTGCGTGTGGGTTTTACACTTTAACTATGAAATAGCGACAAATCTCTCTTAGCACGTTTTATCAATTATAAAATGGCAAACAGGAGAGTGATATATGAAAATACACGAATGAAAAAGAAATGCAGATATGTGCGTGTGTACGCAAGACAGAAATAAACAGTTTTAAAAGACACTAGTGTGTTGTTCTTACCTCCGGTTCCGGATTCCTTCAGCACCCTTTACTAAGCGAAGCAGATGCTTATCCCGTCAGCACTGCGAAGAATATGATCTCCCGCCCTTTGCTGATGGATAATGTCTGCTGAAATTACCTAGCAGAGATATGTGAAGGACAGGACGAGCAGCCAATTGATAAAGCTAAATATTTATCTTATATAAAACCCTTTATGAGGTCTAAGAACACTGTACGCTATTTACGTATGAAGTACCGTAAGGGTACGCTCGTTGCGTAACAATCGCTTAGCCGTGGTCGAGACGCTCAAGCGTTACGTTCGCTCACGGCCAAGAGATCACAGGCAGGCACGCTATTGGCTGCTGACTAACGTAATGGTTCACTATAGCGTAACGGGCGCTGTATCGGGAGCGGGCTGCTCGAGCGATACAGACGCTCACGAGAATACGCTGTTGGTATCGGGCACACTTATAGGTGAGCGACTACCGTAATGCTACGCTATCAGCGTAGCGGACGCTCGAGACCACGAGGAGATCACGAGCGGCGCAGACGCTCACAATGTTAAACCTTTATATCTAAACCATAAACAATGTAATATGCTGTAAAACCTTAGTGTAGAGATAGGGTGTAGATGCAACACAGTGTAACCTTATTAACTTGAAAGCTGTTTGAGCGTCACCGACGCTCTGAGAATACTTAACATTATAAGAAATACACAGATACCGTGCTTAGGGTCCAACGCCTAATATATATATATTATGAATGTTATATTTGCAAAAGAATTAATACAATACAAGTCATACACTACAATATAACATAGACTACCTAACCAGATAACTACACAGGAAATACAATACAATACTATTACGTTTAAGAGACTACGAGAGAAAGAGGAGAAGAGAGAGAGAGAGAGATATGGCCCATAACCACAAGAAAGACAATATGATTGCGGAGAAAACTTACGCACAAAGGAAACGATCGCATGCGCCTCTGGACATCCAGCTCCCGATTTTCAGCAATGATAACCGTTGAAGAGTGAGAGCTGGATGTGATCGGCTTGTCTATTTATGCCCCACACACAATACAATTCAATGGTCCCTACAATCTCATTGTTCATTGGACACAGGAATTCCTCCTCGCATTATAACAAAAGGTCATAGGTTGATTCATACAGGTGGGCTGTAACTATTCCCAACAGCTCAGGTGGGAGGGAAACTGGGTTTCCCGCCGCATGGATAAGTAAGTGCAAATACAGTAAATGTTCATAAACTTCTTATGTCCATAACTATTCGCACAAGCGATTAATCCGCTTCAAACCAACACCGGAATATTGCTAATTAGATACTCTTCCGATGGATACTAAACACCACTGTATTACTCCTGTCTGACCCTTCGTATCAAACAAAGGGGGATTTCTCTGTTCATGAACATTCTACATTAACCAAACTTTCAGAATCTATCAAAGGAACCATGATCTACAAAATACATTATATAGTGAAAATATGTAACGAAAGAGTCGCACGCTACGAACACATGAACTCTACCGTAAATGCACATACCGCGCGCCCGCGGGTGCCCGCAACAGCGAGTATGCGCACGCACGGGAGAGCGCACGCATGCGCAGCGCAGACCTGTGTGAGGTGCAAATATGGCAGTGTGCATCGTGATATTTTTCTGACTTTGACACGGCGGATGGGGAAGGAGGTCCGGAGGTGCTGCAGGTGGTGGAGGGGCAGGTGCGGGGGTGCCATTGGTGGAGGAGGGGTGGGTGAGGGGGGGACCGCAGATGGAGGAGGGTGTCTGCATATGCTGCGGGTGGAAGGGGGCAGGTGTGGGGGCAGACATATAAGGGGGGTGGATGGTGGAGGGGGCCTGGAGGTGCTGTGGGTGGTGAAGGTTCGGAGTAGTGGGAGCCGCGGGTGGTGTAGGGGGTCTGGAGGCACAGCGTGTGGGGGAGGGGTGGAGTGCCGCATGTGGTGGAGGGGAAGGTGCGGAGGTGTAGTGCATTGGGGAGAGGTCTGGAGGCGCTGCGGGTACTGTAACTGCCAAAAAGGTAGTTGGAGGGTATGCAGTAACAGGGCCAGGACAGGGGTGACAGGGTCAGAACAGGGTTGACGGGGCCAGGACAGGGGTGACAGGGTTAGAACAGGGGTGACGGGGCCAGGACAGGGGCGACGGGGCCAGGACAGAAATGACAGGGACAGGATAGGGGTGACAGGGCCAGGGTAGGGGCAGCAGGACCAGGACAGGGGTGACAGGGCCAGTATAGGGTTGACAGGGCAAGCACAGGGGTGACAGGGCCAGGATAGGGGTAACAGGGCCAGCATAAGAGTGACAGGGCCAGGATAAGGGTGAAAGGGCCAGGATAAGGGTGACAGGGCAAGGTCAGGGGTGACAGGGACATGACAGAACACAGGGCACGGGAGAGATTGGTATTAGGGACAAAACAGTGGTCACAGACAGATGTGTCTTACCGGAGTCACTGCTGCTGGCTGCTGCTGTTCCACTCCAACCTGTTGGGATCTGCTGCTGGTGGAGACTTGGCATGGCTGACTCTCTTAGGCTGGAGTCCTGCTTCCTCTGCCCGTCCGCATCCCTCCCCCCCTCCTCAGTCACACACCGCAGACCTCGCGCAGCTGCCGGGCACTATGGTAAGGGGAGACTGGGAGTGACCGGTTAGCCCCCAGGAGATGCTGCGGCTGGAGGGAGGAGGGGGTCATAGCATGCACGTGGCGCGGACCTCGCGGCTGCTGGGCACTGTGGTAAGGGGAGACTGGGAGTGACTGGTTAGCTCCCAGGAGACGCTGCGGCTGGAGGGAGGAGGGGGTCGGAGCCTGCAAGCAGCTCGGACTTCTGCAGCGCTACCCGCCGGTTAAAGTGTGTGAAGGAGCTGGGCGCACCTCACTGCGGGTGGCATCGCTGCAGCTAGCGGTGGGGTTGCCGGGGCTGGAGATAACAGAGGCAGTACGGAACCTGCACAGCGGCTGGTGCCCCACAAAACTGCAGCTAAGAAGCGTGGAGTGTGCCAGAAAGTGACGCTTCTCCGCGCCAGAGAGACCCTGCTGAGTATGCTGATGTGGGGGGTCAAGCACACAGTGAGCCGGTGCCCGTCTGTCTGTACGGCATACCCCCTCACACGCCCCCATACCTCCCAAATGTCTTGATTTTCGCGGGACAGTCCCATTTTTTGGGGTCTGACCCGCTGTCCCACCCGCGGGTCGCAGTGTCCCGCGGTGGGGGGGGGGCAGTTGGAAAGCTCCTGTACTCGCTGCGGTGAATAGTGGAGACAGAGGGAGAGGGGGAATCAGGGGGTACGGATTAAGGGGGTGTTCCAGCAGCAGAGCCGGATTAAAGGGGGGGGGGCAGGGGGTACGTGCCGTTGGCCCCAAAGTTTTAGGGGGGCCCCCGGCTCGAGTAGCTCTGTCCCAGCTCAGAAGCTCCCCCGTCCTGCCAGCAAATGGCAGGTCTGTGGTATTGCAGGGAGGCAGCAGTCTCCCTGCTTTCTTCTGCATGTGCGGGTGTGTAGGGGGGAGCGACCACCTCCTCTGGATTTAGCCCTAGCTGAGGGGCCAAAATTCCATTTAAAAAAAATAAATCCCGGTATTTGCATAAGGGGGCGTGGCCTCACGGGCGCGATTAGGCCACGCCCCCAACCCCACAGCAGGCACAGCAATGAAATAGGGCTCCCCTGTCTCAAGTGCCCTGGGCCCCCCTGACTCATAATCAGCCCCTGGGGGCATGCCAGCAGCTCACAGAGCGCTGGGCATGCCCCCTCACTGACGAAAACGGGGGCCCTCCCATGAAGCCACACCCCCTTTTCGCCGCGTGTGTGTCCCTCCTTCTGCCTGAAGAAAGCTGGGAGGTATGCACCCCTGCCTGTGCCATGCCCATACTATCTGCTTCTGCTCCTTAGTCTCCTATAGATTTGGCCAGATCTGTGACTCATTTGACTAACTCCGCCCAGTGTTGTGACTCCGCCCAGCATTAGCAAATGAGTCACAAAGTCACAGATCTGGGCTATTATATAGGAGATATAGGTTCATTCATCCTCTATAGTTATTTATAAGTACTTCTGAAGGTCTTGTGTGACTCTTATGGCAGAAGGTTGCAGCTTTGGGGTGTTATACAGGTCACAAAAGCTGGATTGTCTTCTAACAGAGAGGTGCCCAAATAACTGTACCCTACACTCAATATGTGATCTAAATTGTGGCCAGGGCCGGATTAAGCCTTGGGGGTGTCTGGGGCACTTAAGACAGTGGGGGCCCCGAAGGAAGGTGGGGGATGTATATTAAATTGTACATACCTCCCAACGTGACCCATTCCAGGTGGGACACAATGTTCTCTACCTGGACTTCCCACTTAATATATGATTGGCGTTACCTGTGTTAAACTATTTAATTGACAAGAAAGGTGCTTCAACACAGGTGATTGCAGTCATAAATTAAGAAGGAAGTCCAGATAGAGAGCATTTTGTCCCTCCTGGAATGGGTCATGGTGGGAGGTATAGATTGTGTATATTAAATTTAAAACAATGGTGTATATTAGTTTTAACTAATAGTTTAATAATGCCTGGGTACTGTTTATAGCTCCACCTAATCGAAAGACAACTATTTTATAAACTTTTCTTGTAGTGGAACTAATACAACTTAACCTTAGAATACACATAGAAAAATAAGATCATTTATCTTGTCACATGCAAGATTAACTGCAGCCTCTGTACTACTTACACACTGGGACAGGACTCAAGGGCTTTCTGTGTGTGTCTCTATCTCTAGACCCAAATGGTTTAGTTGCATAACAGTTTTCACATGACTCAGACACCCAGGCGGGGAGGAGGAGAAGCTGGGATCCATGTGTCACTTACAGCTCTCTCCACCCTCCAAACTCTCCTCTGGTCAAAAAGCTCTGTCGGTAGCACATGAAACATGGTATTCCTGTGTCTCTGCCTGCACTGCATACTGTCCTGCTCACATTCTGGCTGCTGATTCTGCTGCTGCTTAAGAGGGAAAGCTAGTGATGTCAGTGCGCTCTGGCCAGGGGGCCCCCTGACAAAGGAGGGCCCGGGGTACAGTATGCCCTGCATCCCCTCTTTAATCTGGCTATGGTTGTGGCATATAATGATAATACTACAGTATATTTGTATTATGTGCATGTATCCACCTTTTTACACATGTTAGTATTTTATTCACCTTTGCAGCCAGTGCATGGCATTATCTGTTCTGCTACTCCGCTTTCTATAGAGTAGTGTTCTGAAGTCCTTTTCCCATCTCAGTTTTCCCAGTAATCAGCAAATATGGAGATATTACTTTTATGGTGATCTACAAGGTCATTAATAAAAAGAAGAAAATTGCCCAGACCCTAATAGTGATCCCTGCTGTACACATGTAATAATAACTATGTCTTGCTTCAATGTTATCAATTTATACCTGCATTTTATCTCTTGCTGTTTAACCAGTTTTGTAATCTCCTTGTATATTCCAGACTGATGCACTTTGCAAAATCCAAACATATCAACTCAATTACACTGTCAGTATCCAGTTTACTGACTGCTTCGGACATTGAGTTTCTGCATACAGTGCTTGCACAGCTGCAAATTTATGCATTTAATTGCAGACACATGAATCCCTACATTAGCTGTATGGGTTCTCTCATTAGCATAAGGTACTAAGGGCCTAATGCAGAGGTGTATGCAAACCTGATGGTTTACGTACATATACAAAGTTTGTTGAACTGCGTATGTGCGGGGCCTGTACTGAATATGCACAGATTGGGTCCTGTATCGTCAGATGCATTGCGGCTGCAGACGTCAGGTTAGTGACAGTCTGCAGCTGTTTGGGATGCGGAGAGGGGGTGATGACAGGGAGCATTTTACAAAATAGGGGTTTGTCAACCTTGTTTTGTAGGCTTGCTAAGGCCATAATGATGTATGGAATACATTTATGAAGGATTCCATCATAAATCATTATTGATGACTTTCAGTACAGATGGGGGCGGTGACATGATTAAGGAGGTGGGGTTGGGGTTGTGGCTACATGATTGCATCATCATGGCCACACCTCCGCTATGCAATGCCGAGATTACAGGCATGGCTACGATGACGCAATTCAACACAAATCGAGTTTGGGAGATATGCCTACTCTTCCGGGCGGCCGGGAGCACCACACGATTTTAATGAGCCTCCCAGCCGTTCCAGGGGAGTACGCAAGTATGCCATAAATATAACATATAGTTGCCTAGTAGTTGTACTTAGTACCTTTAGAACACATACAGTAGGTAGATGCTATCTGGTCAGGTGATCTAGTTTTCTCAATCTTACAATATATTAGTGTGCAAACAGGCTAATGATGTATATAGAGCACTTTCATGTTATATTTATAATGCTAAACAACTTTTCCCTGGTATTTTTATCTCATTTTTTAATACAGATAGAAAAAAAAAACATATTAAAGAGATCACGTTCTACAATTATTTTTCCTAGTTTATCTTTTAGTATCCCAAGTAGTTTATATTTTGTTACTAATAATCTACTTTTTTAAGGATTAGATTTGCTGTCTTTAACATTCCATTCCAACATTCCAGCTTTAATCTTTGCTAGATAGATTTCCTTTTTTTTTATTACATATTTTGTTATGTTCCTTCTAATTATAGATGCACCTGTTTTATGGCCAGAAAGTGTTTATTTCTTTGTTTTTGTTTTTTTCATTTTCCATTTCATCTCTAGTTTTTGTACGCTTTGCCAGTGTAGAAACGTCCATATTTCTCTGAGTGGATGGTTTTGCATTGTGTTATTATTTGTAGCTTCCTTACGAAGCATTGTCCGGGATGTAATGGGAGCCAATAACGGCAAAATGTCCAATGTTTGTGGCTAAAGCCGCAAACATCGGGCATTTTGCAAAGTCTGCTAATATATTAGCCGCTGCAAACCGTATTTTTTTACACACTTTCAGCTCTAAAGTATAGCGCCCGATAAAAAGTCGGATCCAGATATTTTGCCAATGTTAAGTATTCAACTCGGCCGATGTAATGGAGTATGATATTGAAAGTCGGACACAAAATAGCTCTAAAACACTCAAAGAATTTAGAGGTGTTTTTTTTTGCCCGAGTTGGTTATGAAAATGTTAGAAATCAATTCTAAGTACATTTTTCAAGCATATTTGCAATAAATAAACACTTTTGAATACATTGTGACAGAAAAAAATAATAAATATCTACTCATAATCATTATTATTAGCCTTTATTTATATGGTGCCAAAAGGGCCCACAGCACCTTACATAGGGCCTAATTCATGTTTGTAGGCATTAGCCGAATATCAGGCAACGGCGCATTATCGGCAGACTGTGCATGTGTCACGGACGAGCCGCTGTGATCTCGCTCGCAATGAGGAGTGGCATGAGGTGACCGTCTGAAGGTGTTAATGAGAAGTTTATGGGGAGTGGTTGGTAAAATGCAGGCGCGTCATTGCTGATGGCTGTGATAAAGCTAAATATTTATCTTATTTAAAACCCTTTAAGAGGCCTAAGAACACTGTACGCTATTGACGTATGGAGTACCGTAAGGGTACGCACGTTGCGTAGCAATCGCTTAGCTGAGGTCGAGACGCTCAAGCGTCACGTTCGCTCACGGCCAAGAGATCACAGGCAGGCACGCTATTGGCTGCTGACTAACGTAATGGTTCGCTATAGCGTAGCGGACGCTCGGGACCACGAGGAGATCACCAGCGGCGCAGACGCTCACAATGTTAAACCTTTATCTCTAAACCATAAACAATGTAATATGCAGTAAAACCTTTGTGTAGAGATAGGGTGTAGATGCAACACAGTGTAACCTTATTAACTTAAAAGCTGTTTGAGCGTCACCGACGCTCTGTGAATACTTAACACTATAATAAATACACAACTACCGTACTTAGGGTCTAACGCCTTATATGAATGTTATACTTGAGAAAAAGAATAATACAATACAAGTCATACACTACAATATAACATAGACTAACTAACCAGATAACTACACAGTAAATACAATACAATTACGTTTAAGGGAAAATGAGAGAAAGAGGAGAAGAGAGAGAGAGAGAGAGATATGGCCCATAATAACAAGAAAGACAATATGATTGCGGAGAAAACTTACGCACAAAGGGGAACGATCGCATGCGCCTCTGGACATCCAGCTCCCGATTATCAGCAATGAGAACCGTTGAAGAGTGAGCTGGATGTGATCGGCTTGTCTATTTATGCCCCACACACAATACAATTCAATGGTCCCTACAATCTCATTGTTCATTGGACACAGGAATTCCTCCTCGCATTATAACAAAAGGTCATAGGTTGATTCATACAGGTGGGCTGTGACAATTTCCAACTGCTCAGGTGGGTGGGAAACTGGGTTTCCCGCCGCATGGATAAGTAAGTGCAAATAATAGTAAATGGACATAAACTTCTTATGTCCATAACTATTCGCACGAGCGATTAATCCGCTTCAAACCAACACCGGAATATTGCTAATTAAATATTCTTCCGATGGATACTAAACACCACTGTATTACTCCTGTCTGACCCTTCGTATCAAACAAAGAGGGATTTCTCTGTCCACGAACATGCTACATTAACCAAACTTTCAGATTCTATCAAAGGGACCATAATCTACAAAATACATTATATAGTGAAAATATGTAACGATTGAGTCGCACGCTACGAACGCATGAACTCTACCGTAAATGCACATACCGTGCGCCTGCGGGTGCCCGCAACAGCGAGTATGCGCACGCACGGGAGAGCGCACGCATGCGCAGCGCGGACCTGTATGAGGTGCAAATATGGCAGTGTGCATCGTGATATTTTTCTGACTTTGACAGTCCACCCTTTGGCAGTCAACAATAACTGCCACTTCCTAAAACATTTCAAAAAGAGAAAAATATATGTCAAGTGTAAATACATTTCCATGGTTGGGTAGGGGAGGAGAGGAGAAGGTAGGAAAAGGGTATGACCTAGTGAGATAGCAGAAGCATGTGTGTATGAATCCGTGTTTGGGGGTCATGTATCATCGTGCCGTACGTGTTTTAAATCAAGCTTCGAGGTATTGCGAAGTATACATTTGAATTCCTTCTTATCCCGTGGTACGGGTCTGTGGATGGGCTGTCAAACTTTACCGAGCTCTCTTCGGCTGTGGTTGTAACAAAATGGGGAGCACATTTTAGTTGATGATACATGAATGGGGGAATATGTGATTGCTGATATCTGTGCCTGTATTCCCTATCGACTATGTATGTAATTACCTGGAGGTTGTAGAGATGAAGAAAAGACATAATTACGGTAAATGCAGTGGTATTCTATGTCAGGTTAATGAACATTTGTCGGTTGAAGTCTTGTTCGGTGTCTGTTGAATGCAGTCTTCTTTGTGCTTTTGCCAAAAGGCGTGTGGGCAAAAAGCTTTGTCAATGTCCATAGACTTACAAAAGTGTTGGGCTAGCGTAATTTTAAGATTTCTAGGGAAACTGGGGGTCTATGGCAAAGTTCATAAAATATCTGTGTATAAGGTTGTCAAAACTTATTCTTTAATCCATCAGTTGTCTGTATACAGGATCATCAAATTCCTCGTCCAAGTGGGTCTTTTTACCTTGGAGAAAACGGAAAAACAGGTGAAAGAAACGGACCGTAGAAATCGCATTTTCATCACATCATTGTTTCTACATTTGGGTCATAAATCAAATCCATTGGAATTACAATTTCCTCACTCCTTAAACTCATCACCCTGGTACTTCGTTTACACTTCGTTAAAGCCTGAATATCAAGCCAATCGTTATGATAACACCTAAGATACATAGGAGAAACTTCCCAACATCCATTATGACTCCTTGAGCCCATTCTCCTAAACCAGAGAACCAATTTCGCGGGTTCAACCATGACACCCAACCAGTCAGCTCATTACCTACAGCAGCAAGAGTGAGATTGTGTCTCCTGCGAAATTCCCACTTCAGTTGGAGAATATCGTCCATCTTTTGGTCTATGACCTCGACCGGGTCCTCGGTACTATTCGTTATATATGTGCAACATTTCACGCCGTACTGCGTTGCCAGTGTGACACAATATCCACCTGTTACTGCTGTGAGATAATTGAGAATCATTCTATGCTGAACCAGTTCTGTTTTATAAGCTTGAAGTTCTCTTCCAGTATACCTAAACGTGTCATCATACATTTCTGTGATATTGTCTAACAAATTTGCGAGCGCAGATATGTATTTATAATTCAACACTCCTCTGGCGGTGCGAGTGATGTCTAACGCGATTAGAAACTGAATCCCGGTGGATTCATGGATCATGTCAGAGGCCGGATGCTCTGTTATTTCTATCAGGTGCGGTTTAACTACGTGCTCGTAATGGGTATGAGTATAAGGAGCTTGGGCAACACGGTGTATATCTTTCATTTTGGCATGTGATACAGTCATTACTTCTGGCAGTACTTTTCCAATATAACACAATCCTTCAGAGTTTGGGGCAAGCCACTTATACGCCTTCCTCCCGCATATGAAATATGCATCATCGGGGAGAACATATGGGACGGAGTAGGACATAACCATATTACACATCTTCCATGTGAAATCTCCTAACCCTAATTCTCCCATCTGTCTAGTACACGTATCAGCTTGTACGATATGTGCACAGTATCCTGGTGATACCTCTCCAACTCTCGTAATCCTATTTCCTAGGGTATACCTATATCGGAAAGATTTTCCTCTACTGGCTATGTGGCGTATAAGCTCTGTATCTGTCGGCATTCTATCTGCTCTATATGAAAAGGTCATGGTTTGATATTAAACCTCCTGTCCACCGGCCTCCCACCACTTAGCTCAAGTACCTCCCCTATCGTTAAAGGAAATGGTACTAGTCCTGATTTGCTATGACCTTGAGGTACTTGAGAGCATACCCAACAATCTGTTTGATTTAACACACTACCCACTAAGGAGTGATAGTCACTCAAGGGATGCCGGTCCATGTGGATATTAAAACTGGATTGGCATTTCTTGATGCACCCATCCTCAACTACATTGTCACAGAGCCTACAGATACAGCTTTCTTCAGCTAACAATCCTTCACAATTCCTTCTATGGTCAATGCTATCGGATCGTTTTCTGATACTCGCCTTTGCTTGTTGATTATGTTGTTCTTGGGAAACTACGCCTCCATCTCTGTCATCAGAACCCATTCCAGAACCTCTATCGACCTCCATGGTACTCTCGCCGGAACAGACTGCTCTGGTCAACATCATGGTCAACAGGAAAATCCGGATCACAGTCTCTTGAGGCAAGTCCATCTTAGGAGGAAACGAAGAAGAATGAGAAGGGGGAAAAAAAATTTGAGGGAGAGGGGATGGGAAGTGGAGAAAAACAATAAAAGGGAACAGGGAATCGACAACTGCTTTTGATCTTGTGATTCTCAATGCTCAGGTGCTGCCTCAGTCCTCCTGGAACAGACACTCCAGTGATACAACTTCCTCTACCGTCTGTTCCTTATCACGGGACCTCTCTGGATCAGCAACCTTCTTACAATGGGACGAGTGAACCCAAGTCTCTCTCTCGGCAACTTTCAATGCTGTAGTGCTAGTCAATAAGACTTGGTATGGTCCTTCCCATCTGTCAATAAGGCAACCTGAGCGTAGAAAATTCCGTATCATTACATAATCCCCAGGTTCAATGTCATGACAATTACTATCTGGTAAATCAGGAATCACTAGCTTCAGATTGTCATTTTGGTTCCTTAGCTGTTTACTCATATTAACCAGGTACTTTACAGTCACTTCATTGTTACACTTCAAATCATCCTGAGGGTTAATCATAACATGCGGTTGTCGACCAAACAAGATTTCAAAGGGAGACAGATTAAGAGGGGACCTGGGAGTGGTTCTGATGCTGTACAGTACAATGGGTAAAGCTTCTGGCCATGTCAATCCTGTTTCTGCCATAACTTTGCTCAGTTTATTTTTAATAGTGCTGTTCACTCTTTCCACCTTCGCACTCGCCTGTGGACGGTATGGAGTGTGCAGCTTGCTATCAATTCCCATCAACTTACACATTCCTTGAAAGACATCACCTGTAAAATGGGTACCCCTATCACTTTCAATTATTCTAGGGATACCATATCTACATACAAATTCCTGCACAATTTTCTTAGCAGTAAACATAGCGGTATTTGTGGCCGCAGGAAATGCTTCGACCCAATTTGAGAAAACATCTATACAAACAAGTACATATTTCAAATTTCGACAAGGGGGTAATTGAATGAAGTCAATCTGTATTACCTGGAAAGGGCCGCCTGCAGGTGGGATATGGGATGGTTCTGTTGGTATTGCCTTTCCGATGTTCTTTCTCAAACAGGTAAGGCATGACATTGCTCTCTTACTTGCATGAGATGAAAATCCTGGGGCGCACCAATATGCTCTTACCAACTTGCACATTCCTTCCTTGCCCAGATGAGTCAGCCCGTGAGCTGCCTCAGCTAAACATGGGAGATATGCTCTGGGGGCCACCGGTTTACCTTGTCCATCCGTCCAGAGTCCTGAGGACTCCTGGCCATATCCCTTTGCCTTCCAGACTGCCTTTTCCTGTGTGGAACACAAATTTTGCATCTCACACAGCTTCTGTGTGTTGATGGTATTAAATACCATCAGTTGTGTGGTGTCTGTCTGTCTGGGGGTACCAGCTGCTAACTTAGCTGCTTCGTCTGCTCGGCTGTTACCAAGTGATACTGGGTCTTGGCTATATGTGTGTGCTTTACACTTGATAACAGCCACTCTGTCGGGTTCCTGTATCGCTGTTAGAAGCCTTTTGATGTGAGCTGCATGCGCTACCGGTGTACCAGCTGCCGTCATGAAATTTCTGAGGCGCCATAGGGCTCCGAAATCATGGACTACCCCGAATGCGTATCTAGAGTCGGTGTAGATATTGGCTGATTTGCCCTTAGCCAATTCACATGCTCTGGTTAGGGCGACCAGTTCAGCAACCTGGGCTGAGTGAGGTGGGCCTAGCGGTTCCGCTTCTATGGTGCCTTGGTCATCTACGACTGCGTATCCAGTACACAAGTCTCCCGAGTCTGACTGTCTGTGACAACTACCGTCCGTGTAGAAAGTTAGATCTACATCTTCCAGTGGGTTGTCACTGATGTCAGGCCTTGCGGTAAAATTTTGGGTCAAATATTCCATACAATCATGTGTGTCCTCCTTTGTATTAAATTCTCCTTCCCCACCACTCTCATCCTCCACCCTTTGTGCCTGTCCAGGCACACCTGGGAGATATGTTGCAGAATTTAATGCACTGCATCTCCTTATGGTGATGTTTACGGGGGCCATTAGTGCCAATTCCCATCTTGTAAACCGCGCTGATGAGACGTGCCTGGTTTGGGCAGAATTTAGCAAGGCTGACACTGCATGTGGTGTATGAATTGTGAGGTTGTGACCTAGCACTACATCTTCGCTTTTCGTTACTAGCAATGCTATCGCAGCAACACTTCGCAAGCATGTGGGGAGGGATCGCGCTACCGTGTCTAGCTGAGCGCTGTAGTATGCTACTGGCCTGCTGGCATCACCGTGCTTTTGGGTTAAGACGCCTGCCGCGCAACCAGCACTTTCTGTTCCGTACAGCTCAAAGGGTTTCCCATAGTCTGGCATACCTAATGCTGGTGCCTGCGTTAGGCACTGTTTAAGTCTCTCAAATGCCATCTCGGACTCGTCTGTATGCGAAATCCGATCAGGTTTGTTTGAGGAGACCATCTCCTGCAAAGGTAACGCTAGAATGGAAAACCCTGGGATCCAGTTACGGCAATACCCACACATTCCTAAAAATGTTCTGATCTGTTGCTGGGTTTGTGGCAGAGTCATGTCTCTAATTGCTTGAATTCTATCAGTGGTCAGGTGTCTCAGTCCTTGTGTTAGACAGTGTCCCAAATATTTTACCTTAGTTTGGCATAATTGCAACTTGTCTTTGGAAACCTTGTGTCCTGTGTCTGAAAGATGAAACAGGAGCTGTTTCGTATCCTTCAGGGATGCTTCCAATGAATCAGAACACAGTAGTAGATCATCCACGTACTGTATTAATACTGATCCACTCTCTGGTTGGAAAGACTGTAGACAATCATGCAAAGCCTGGGAAAATATACTTGGACTGTCTATGAAACCTTGTGGTAATCGAGTCCATGTGTATTGGACTCCTCTGTATGTGAATGCAAACAAATATTGGCTGTCAGGGTGCAGAGGTACCGAAAAGAAAGCGGAGCAGAGGTCAATAACAGTGAAAAATTTCGCGGTGGGAGGGATTTGCATAAGGATGACAGCTGGATTTGGCACTACGGGGAACTGACTCTCAACTATTTTGTTAATCCCCCTTAGATCCTGCACTAGCCTGTAACCCCTCCCCCCACTCTTTTTAACAGGGAAGATGGGACTATTGGCAGTGCTGGACGTTCTTACCAGAATGCCCTGTTGTAGCAAGCGCTCTATTACTGGGTAAACTCCTAACTCCACCTCTGGCTTCAGAGGGTACTGTGGGATTTTTGGAGCTATCCTACCATCTTTTACTTGCACAACTACCGGAGATACGTTTGCGATCAATCCAGTGTCCTTTCCATCTTTAGTCCAAAGTGACTCTGGTATCTGGGATGTCATTTCTTCTACTTGGGATGGAGTCCTATTTGTCATAATGGTATGTGACATTAATTTTGATGGGGAGTCTAACATGTCTTGCACTTCCTGAGCGTGATTCTCAGGTATGTCCAAGAATACACCTTCAGGAGTACAATAGATGACGCACCCCATTTTACACAATAAGTCTCTTCCCAGGAGATTAGTCGGCGCCGATGCAGCCAGCAAAAAGGAATGCTTGGTATGTAAAGGCCCTACTGTAATCTCGGCTGGTTTGCTAACAGGGTAGTGCTGGACTACTCCCGTTACTCCCATGGCTGGAATTGTCTTACCAGTGGTTCTCATGCCCACTGTTGAATTTATCACTGATTTGGCCGCCCCTGTATCTACAAGGAAGTTTAATGTTTTACCAGCTACATTAATTGCAATTTCAGGTTCACTCCCAAGACTTGCAATCAATTTTACTGGCTGCAGATTACAGGTATGGCCACACCCCTATTGGGTATGGTGACCTCCCTGAATCCCGCTGGCAGCAACTACTTGTGAAGGGGTTAAATGGGAACTGCCAGAGGCTTGCCAGTCTCTGTTCGGGGGGGTATCTTTTTGTTTCCCCTGCATGTGGCTCATAACTCCGTTTCTGCGGACCCTGCTCCCAATGTCGTGTGTCGTGTCGTTGTCTAGGGGGTTGATATGAGTTTTGTGAATTTTTCACTCTACAGTCTCGTGCCATGTGTCCCTGTCTATGACAAGAAAAACAAGTTACCACATTTGACTTACCCACAGGGTTTGGTGATTTATACAAAGGCTGCCTTGTGGTCAGGGCCTGTATACTTATGGCCATTAACTTATCACCTTGTGACTCCCTGTGTCGGGTGATATTCCGGTCGTGATCAATAGCAGCCTCTCTCAAAGTAGCCACCGACAGACCTCGCCAACATGGTTGCGTGGTCTGTACCCTTGTCTTTAATGTGTCTTTTAAACCATCCATTAGCACAGATACTGCTACTTCTCGATGGTTTATGTTTGTTTTAATGTCCTCTATACCTGTGTATTTTGCCATTTCTAGTAATGCCCTGTGAAAATATTCTGCAGCAGTTTCTGACTCTTTCTGTTTAATGGAGAAAATCTTGTTCCACTTAACTACCGCTGGGAAATACTCCTTTAACTGTAAACTTATTCTTTTTACGTTATCTTTGTTGTACACATCTGTAAGAGGTACATCCTGATCTAATCCACAGTCAGCTAAAAATTGAGCTGCGTCGACATTGGAGGGTAAACATGCCCTCAGCAATATCTGCCAGTCTTTGTTATTGGGCTCTAAAGTGTTCCCTAGGTCTCTGATGTATTTCTGGCTAGCAACTAAGTCTTTCCTAGGGTCAGGGAATTCTGACACTATGGTTCTTAATTCCTTTCGGGAAAATGGGCTGTACATGGCAATGTTCCTAACAGGAGTGATTCCTGTTGTGTCAGTTTTCCCATTTGGCACTGCTATTACCCTAACAGGATTAAGTCTACTAACATCATTCTGTGTAGATTCTACAGCCTGTGGTGAAATGGTTTCAGCATAGTGTATGGTGCCGTACTTACCTGTAGATACGACCTCACCTATCCCTCCGCTAGGGGCTTTTGTTACTAATCTCGTGGGTGGAGCCGTGCCTACTGTTGTCTCTGCTATGGTGGCTGCTAGAGAGAGCGCCGATATTGTTGCCGATTCGTCCTCTTGATCACACTCCTGGGGAAAGTTCAAAACAGGGTACAACTTGCACGGGTTAATACTTGCATTTGTTAACTTATTAACATTTACACAGTTGCTAAGTGTTTGTTTGTTACACCCTAATGCGTCATTCTCCGCGACCAACTTCTCTCCTGATATGTATGGTGGCGGCGGGGCCGTCGCTATCAATTTCTTGATAGGATTAGATCCCGCCGCCAGAGCCAAACCTCTCTGTATTTCACCCTCCTGTTGCCATAACTGCAAATAATCATAATGTTGGATTCGTCTCTTTGTTGATTTAATGAGACATATCCTCCTCCTTAAATTTTGCAACACTTCTGGGCTAAAGCTACCTACTCTTGGGAATTTCTCCCCGTCATGCACTGTCATTCTCTCCCATTCATCACATAAAACCTCTGTATGTGAACCATATTTTTCACACATTACGTACCTTGCCGACCCGACTGGTCGATTTACTGAATCAACCCGAACCGAGGTTGATCGTCCCCTTCCTGAACAATTGGCCCCCATAACTTGCAGGCGTTGCTTTCACCACCTCTGACCTTCAATCAGGGTCTTCAGCGAACCCTTACAAAAACCAAAATGTTCACGATAGGCTGACGGTGGCGGTTTTCCGAGTACCCCACTCACTCGCCCACGCCGACCAATACGACCTACACACTGCCTTAGCGCTGGCGTACTCGACCCAGGGCCCCTATGAACCTCTATTTACTGGAACATGCGAGGGATATCCGCAGAACACTTACTCTTTCCAGTAACTATTGGTTGTTGGACAATTCCTGAGTGACCAGCGAACTTCCCTTCAGAAAATAAAAAATTACACAAATCACGTCAGAATGTACAAATAGTTTTATGACCGGGTTCGTACACAAATGGTACTGGTCAGATTAACTAATGCACACAATTACGTGCGGTACAATCGTTCAGCACATAAGCAACTAATCTTATGTGCTGAGCGACCAGTGGAATCGAAAATTTCGGCTGCGAATTCCTTCAGCCAGAGCTTTATTGGCCTATATGGGTTTTGCACCAACCCCCTGGGTTGTGCCCTTTTCTCTTATTTATGGCAGACTTCTTAGTCTGCTGTACCTGGACCTCCTGGTCTGTAGTATGACCTCCTGGTCTACTATACTCTACTGCTCAAATTTTATATTTAACAAAGGATGCCTCCCTCGCCACCATGTACGACACTTACATGCATGTACCTCTGCGAGAACTCGACTTCTTGTGGTTCAACCTGGAAAATTGTATAAACTTATATATACAAAACACTCACTCACCACATGTACACTTTTGTTTCTATTTCTATTTCTGCGCAGAAATTTTCTTTAAACCAGATGTGTTGTGAATTTGGAGAAGGATCTGTTAGTCTAAATTTCGGACACTAAAATAAACTTGCGCTATTTATCGCGTTGCCACCTTTTCGCCTGTTACGATAAGACTACCGTGTGATTTGAGCTACGTGGGCGTACCCGGACGCTCCGTTGCGTAATTTACGCTGCGTGCGTCGGCCTTTGAGTTGCGTACGCGAGTCTCACCCTTTGTTAGAGACACGTGTACGCAAAGCAAATATCCACCGTAACACAACTAACACGTTTATCAATGTAGATGATCCTCGATCGTCTACCGCGCAACACACCAATCTCTCCTTATACCGTAGGTAGAGTTGCGTGTGGGCTTTACACTTTATCCCATTATATATTACATTTACACTTTAACTATGAAATAGCGACAAATCTCTCTTAGCACGTTTTATCAATTATAAAATGGCAAACAGGAGAGTGATATGAAAATACACGAATGAAAAAGACATGCAGAAATGTGCGTGCGTGCGTACGCAAGACAGAAATAAACAGTTTTAAAAGACACTAGCGTTTTGTTCTTACCTCCGGTTCCGGATTCCTTCAGCACCCTTTACTAAGCGAAGCAGACGCTTATCCAAACAGCACTACGAGGAATATGACCTCCCACCCTTTGCTGCTGGATAATGTCTGCTGAAATTACCTAGCAGAGATATGTGAAGGACAGGACGAGCCGCCAATTGATAAAGCAAAATATTTATCTTATTTAAAACCCTTTAAGAGGCCTAAGAACACTGTACGCTATTGACGTATGGAGTACCGTAAGGGTACGCACGTTGCGTAGCAATCGCTTAGCTGAGGTCGAGACGCTCAAGCGTCACGTTCGCTCACGGCCAAGAGATCACAGGCAGGCACGCTATTGGCTGCTGACTAACGTAATGGTTTGCTATAGGGTAGCGGACGCTCGGGACCACGAGGAGATCACCAGCGGCGCAGACGCTCACAATGTTAAACCTTTATCTCTAAACCATAAACAATGTAATATGCAGTAAAACCTTTGTGTAGAGATAGGGTGTAGATGCAACACAGTGTAACCTTATTAACTTAAAAGCTGTTTGAGCGTCACCGACGCTCTGTGAATACTTAACACTATAATAAATACACAACTACCGTACTTAGGGTCTAACGCCTTATATGAATGTTATACTTGAGAAAAAGAATAATACAATACAAGTCATACACTACAATATAACATAGACTAACTAACCAGATAACTACACAGTAAATACAATACAATTACGTTTAAGGGAAAATGAGAGAAAGAGGAGAAGAGAGAGAGAGAGAGATATGGCCCATAATAACAAGAAAGACAATATGATTGCGGAGAAAACTTACGCACAAAGGGGAACGATCGCATGCGCCTCTGGACATCCAGCTCCCGATTATCAGCAATGAGAACCGTTGAAGAGTGAGCTGGATGTGATCGGCTTGTCTATTTATGCCCCACACACAATACAATTCAATGGTCCCTACAATCTCATTGTTCATTGGACACAGGAATTCCTCCTCGCATTATAACAAAAGGTCATAGGTTGATTCATACAGGTGGGCTGTGACAATTTCCAACTGCTCAGGTGGGTGGGAAACTGGGTTTCCCGCCGCATGGATAAGTAAGTGCAAATAATAGTAAATGGACATAAACTTCTTATGTCCATAACTATTCGCACGAGCGATTAATCCGCTTCAAACCAACACCGGAATATTGCTAATTAAATATTCTTCCGATGGATACTAAACACCACTGTATTACTCCTGTCTGACCCTTCGTATCAAACAAAGAGGGATTTCTCTGTCCACGAACATGCTACATTAACCAAACTTTCAGATTCTATCAAAGGGACCATAATCTACAAAATACATTATATAGTGAAAATATGTAACGATTGAGTCGCACGCTACGAACGCATGAACTCTACCGTAAATGCACATACCGTGCGCCTGCGGGTGCCCGCAACAGCGAGTATGCGCACGCACGGGAGAGCGCACGCATGCGCAGCGCGGACCTGTATGAGGTGCAAATATGGCAGTGTGCATCGTGATATTTTTCTGACTTTGACAGCTGCGAGATCAAATGTGCAAAAACATGGCGTCTGGGTCACTACTGCTGTGTTCAGACTGCGTAGCCATAGACCAACCCTTAACTCCAATGTTCCTCTTTTGCGTATAGGCTGCAATTGTGTTTACAGTTTGGAATGAGTTTGTGATACAGTAGCTCTGGTGGTCGCTTCTTTTCATTTCTGGGCAGCAGCTTTACGTGTTAATAATAGCAGCTCTACAGTCTAGAGCATAGGTTCTCAAACTCGGTCCTCAGGACCCCACACAGTACATGTTTTTCAGGTAACCCAGCAAGTGCACAGCTGTATTAATTACTCACTGACACATTTTAAAAGGTCCACAGGTGGAGCTAATTATTTTACTTGCGATTCTGTGAGGAGACCTGCAAAACATGCACTGTGAGGGGTCCTGAGGACTGAGTTTGAGAACCTGTGGTCTAGACAATTGCACATGCTAATGCATTAGCATACAAACACCAGTTAGCTGCTGCGGCTTCGGTCGCACTGTTGGAGAACTCACAGCCTGATTGACAGGCTGCGGCTATTTGGGGGTGGTAGCGTTAGGGAGGGGCATGCCAAAGCCAGCAACTGAATCAGACCCATAGCCATTATACCCACAACAGCAGTGCCAGCTGAGAGGTTTGACTGTAAATTATAATAATTTTAGTATTTTGGACCCGTCGTTTGCAATATTGCTAGCTATTGTTCCTTTTTTTCTCTGTTAATCCACCATCCCATGTCCCTCCCCATCCCATGAACCGTCTCTATCTCTCTCAATGTTTAAGCCAGACAGGAAATGATTTTGTGTTTCAGGTGAGTTTGCTCAGTCCCTTGTGTTGTCAGCTCTGCGACAAGCCAATGTCAGCATCAACATAGAGCATTCAACATACAACCATCAGGATTATTTTATCATTGGCTGGAGCAACAAAAACCAGGTATGCCTTCGCCCATATCAAAAAATTACTTAATCTGTAATATTATTTATTATGTGTCTTATATCACCAGATTAACTAAGCAGTAAAACAGTATTGGCTGTAATACTGTATCTGGCATCTGCATGTACGTAATAATAGTAAATCATACCTTTAGAGGAAGTAATGGCAATTGATTGTCCTGCTGCATTATTAGGTGCCTATAGTTGTCTCATGGAACTCTACACAAAGACTGGTGCCACTTCATTTCCTTTTGGAACTTACATGTGTGTACCTGTAATTTAGTCTGCCATTCTCTGTAATGTAAGCTCACTATAGAGATCCACTCTGCGCAATAGTGCTATGCAACAGGTGGATGCCAGATTACACATCTCATACCTGTGGTCATCTCCAAGCCATTCTGATAAACAGAGGTATAATCTAAGGAATGATGGGGACATGTTGGGGCGGAATCAGACAGATCTCTGTACTCTCTGCCATCGACGGGAATCAGCTTCAATATCAAATATCGTATAAGGACTGGCCATACAAATACAAGGGGTGAGCATAATGTACCCACTATTATAACACTCTACAAGTTGGGACTGTCTGTGCTTATTATACCAGCGTGCCAAATACCTTGGACATAATCTAAAAATATTAAAGTGGACTCAGAGCCGGCCATAGGTATAGGCAAACTAGGCAATTGCCTAGGGCATTTGATATGCCTAGGGGCATCAGCAGCTTCTGCTGATTAAAATGATATGCGACATGCCTATATTCTGTGTGTACCATTTCATATGCAGATACAGCCACAGTCTCACGCTGTATATAGGCATACTGCATATAATTTTAATCAGCAGAAGCTGCTTGTGCATCCTAGCCACATAGCAATGCAAATAAGATGCATTTTCATTAAAAAAAGGTGCCCAACGTTAGCATTGAGGCAAGATTTATGAGGACACATCTGTATCCAAGCAGAGGCAGAGGTCACAGTGTTAGTGGCAGTGTGAGTGCTGTGTGCATGTGAGTGGGTTGGTTGTGCAGTATTGTTCGGAATATGTGTAAGGAGCATTATGTGTGTTATGTAAAAATGCATTAATAATGTGCAACATGTGTAAGGGGCACTATGTGTGTCATTATGTGTATAAGGGAATTAATAATGTGCGGCATATGTGTAACAGGGTAGTACTGTATAGAAACATAGAATTTGTCGGCAGATAAGAACCACTTGGCCCATCTAGTCTGCCCTTTTTTTTTTTTTATATTATTTTTTATCTCTAACCTTATTTGATCCTTATTTCTTTGTAAGGATATCCTTATGTCTATCCCATGCATGTTTAAATTGCTCTACTGTCTTAGCCTCTACCACCTCTGATGGGAGGCTATTCCACTTGTCCACTACCCTTTCTGTGAAATAATTTTTCCGCAAATTTCCCCTGAACCTCCCCCCCTCCAGTCTCAGTGCATGTCCTCGTGTCCTTTTGCTTCTCTTCATTTGGAGAATGTTTCCCTCCTGGACTTTGTTGAAACCCTTGATATATTTGAAAGTTTCTATCATGTCCCCCCTTTCCCTTCTCTGCTCCAAACTATACATATTGAGATTTCTTAGTCTTTCTGGGTATGTTTTGTGATATAGGCCATGCACCATTTTAGTTGCCCTCCTTTGTACAGTTTCTAATGTATTAATATCCTTTTGAAGATATGGCCTCCAGAACTGAATACAGTATTCTAGATGAGGCCGTACCAATGACCTATACAGTGGCATTATTACTTCTTTCTTTCTGCTGCTGATTCCTCTCCCAATGCAGCCAAGCATCTGACTAGCTTTCCTCATTGCCTTGTTGCATTGCTTACCTGCCTTTAAGTCATCTGAAATAGTAACTCCTAGATCCCTTTCCTCCTCAGTAGTTTCCAGTATAGTGCCATTAATACTGTATTTAGCTTTAGGATTTTTGAGACCCAAGTGCATGATTTTGCATTTTTTGGCATTAAACTGTAATTGCCAGACTCTTGACCATTCCTCTAGTCTACCTAGATCCTCAATCATTTGTTTTACCCCACCTGGTGTGTCTACCCTGTTGCATACCTTTGTGTCATCTGCAAAAAGGCATACTTTCCCTTTAATGCCATTTGCAATGTCACCAATAAATATATTAAAAAGCACTGGTCCAAGTACAGATCCCTGGGGTACTCCACTGGTAACATTTCCCTCCTGTGAATGCACTCCATTTACCACAACTCTCTGTTTTCTATCCTTCAACCAAGATCTTATCCATTCAATAATCCTAATATCCAATCCCAAACTTTCAAGTTTATTTAGCAGTCTGCAATGTGGAACTGTGTCAAAAGCCTTACTAAAGTCTAGATAAGCTATATCCATGGCTCCACCTTTATCCATCACTTTAGTCACACAATCAAAAAAGTCAATAAGATTTGTTTGACATGATCTCCCCCCAGTGAATCCATGCTGTTTGGGATCCAGTAAATTGCCGGATTTGAGATAATCTACAACTCTTTCTTTTAAGAGTGTTTCCATCAATTTCCCTACTACTGATGTAAGACTCACTGGTCTGTAGTTGTTTGCCTCTTCCTTGCTTCCACTTTTGTGCAGTGGGACTACGTTTGCTCTTTTCCAGTCCCCTGGAATTACTCCTGTAGCTAATGACTGGTTGAATAATTCTGTCAATGGTGCTACCAGCACCTCTTTAAGTTCTTTTAGTATCCTTGGATGTATCCCATCTGGCCCCATAGATTTGTCCACTTTCAGCTTTGAGAGTTCTGTTAGGACCTTCTCCTCTGTAAATGTACTTGTTTCATTTTCCTGAATATCCCTGCAACTTAACTGTGGCCCCTTCCCCTCTCTTTCAGTAGTAAATACTGAGCAAAAATAATCATTAAGATGATCTGCTATTAAATTGTCTCCTTCAACAAGACTCCCAGTGTCCGTCTTTAGTTTTATAATTCCGCCTTTTGTTTTTCTCTTTTCGCTTATATACCTAAAAAAAGTTTTGCCTCCTTTACCCACTGACTGGGCCATTTTCTCCTCAGCTTGTGCCTTTGCACATCTGATAACCTTCTTTGTCTCCTTCTGTCTAACAAGATATATCTTTTTGTCTTCATTATTTTGTGTCTGCTTATATTTCCTAAAAGCCATCTTTTTTGCTCTCACAATATTTGCTACTTCTTTTGCAAACCACACTGGCTTCCTTTTCCTTGTGTTTTTCCTAACAGTTTTGATACAAAGGTCTGTTGCCTTCAATATTGCACATTTGAATGTTTCCCACCTCTCCTGCACTGTTTCCAAGTTCCTCCACTCTGCCAAAGAATCGCGTGTGTCATTATGTGTATAGGGGCACTAATAATGTGCAGCAAATGTGTAGGGGGCACTATGTGTGTCATTATGTGTATAAGGGCATTAATAATGTGCGGCATATGTGTAAGGGACATTATTTGTGAAAGGGCATTAATAAAGGTTGTCATAATGTGTAAGGCGCATTATGTTTATAAGGACATTAATAATGTGTCTCATATGTGTAAGAGGCGTTACTGTGTGGAATTATGTGTATAAATGCATTACTAATGTATGGCATTATGTGTATAAGGTGCTCTATGTGGCGTTGCATATAGAAAGGGCACTACTGTGTCGTCTAATGTGAATAAAGAGCAATAGGGTGTGGTGTAATGTGAATAAGGAGCAATTCAGTGTGATGTAATGTGAATAAGGGGCTCTACTGTGAGGAGTAACTTTTAAGGTAAAGTAGTACTACTGTGGGATTTAATATGAATTATGGACACTATCGCATGATCAAATGTGAATAAAGTTGCAGTACTGTGTGGGGTAATTGGAATTGGGGTTACTATTGTGTGGCCATGCCCCTTGTCAGCAAAAACACACCCCTTTTTGGTCTGTGCGCCAAATGTGCGAACTGTTCCTATTTAAAATATAGGGGGTACAAACACCAAAATAAGGACTGCTACGGGTGAGGGGTGATAGTGCTGGGAAAGAGGTGCAAGGTCAGAGGCGGAACCAGCAGTTGTGCTAGGGGGCACCAGCCAAAATCTTGCCTAGGGCATCATATTGGTTAGGGCCGGCTCTGAGTGGACTGCAGCATTGGATATTTTATATCAGTTATCCATATTTAAACAATATTGCAATATTCACTGTGTCTACTTCTGTTTTTTAATAAATTAATGTCATTTATATTATTATGTGAATTAAATTTAAGTGTTTATAAAGCGCTCCCTAAGTGTTTGGTATTACAAACATTTTTTATGTATTCTTGTCGCTAGGCATCCAGATTGCCATTGGAAGCTGCATAAGTAAATATTATGATATAATAATCATTTCTCTTATGATTAATAATATATAGGTGTTTAGTAATAAACAAATATTATAACCCTAAATATACACTCTAGGTGAGTGCATAGCGCCCAATTGTATCAGGAGACACTATCTCCTGATTTTTTGGTTAGATCTCTGTACTCGGCTGCAAATGCAGCGTTATGAGCACAAAGATGTGATCATATGGAGCTGTTCTGTCGTGTGGCAGTGTCATGGACATGTATCTATACACTGCTGTGCTATTCTGCCTTGTACTTAGGGAGGAGGGAAGCCTGTGTCTGACAGATCTCTTGCACCCACCGATGGTCCGGTGCAATTGCCGATACTGATGATGGCGGTTGTGGCTGTGGACGGAAAGACAGTGGGCGGAGTATCCACATGAACCATCGCATTAGCCCTATGGATCCCCACATTAGTCCTAGGGAAACTGGCATATGTATATCAGAGTATATTAGGCTTGCACATCATCATGCAAACACCCGCCATTTTGCATCCGGCTCAGAATCAGGCCCATAGTGCTGCAAGCAAGGTGCCCAGATAGTAGCACATCTTAAGTACTTCTGATAGATCCATTTTATGGATCTGCTAAATTCTGCTCCATAATTCCTACACCACGATGTTGCCTTACTTTCCACTGCACTGAGCATATGGCAGTACCCTCTTGCCCGCACAGTGCCCTCTTGTCAGTACAACGTGAAGAGCTCTGAAAGATTTTATTCAATATAATATTGATAAAATACCTCAAATAGAATATTGTGTGTTTTATTATTCCCAAATAAATCAAGTTCTTGGCTACTTTCTGTCTGCCCCCATGTCTAGCTACTGCTTCACTTAGGGGGTCATTCAGGTGCGGTTGGTTTAGCTATCACTGCTGCTTCCTTGGAAGCAGCAGTGATAGCGCTGTATGTAGAAGCAGCAGGAGGCGTCTATTACATGCAGATGCCTCCTGCTGCACTAGTGATCCCATGCTGCGTCCTAGGATGCAGAATGGGTTCAAACCACCAACCATTCGGTGGCTTACATGCCTTTTCCCCATGCCAAGTTCCGTTGTGCTTTAACTGTGACTTTGTATGTGAATAAAACAAATTCCTATGTAGTTAAAGTCACAGCTTAGCATCTCCAACACACTGTCACTGGCTTTGCGTTGATTCTGCAATGCAAATAAGGCATCAAATGTAAAGAAGAAAACAGTATGCTATTCCTCTGAGAGCTTCTCAGTTGCGCAGGGCGTCTCACGCCTTATGACATATGGATGTTCAGTAAGGGAGGACACATCTGTACAGAGGATCGTTTCTAGGGGCAGGCAAGTCATGCAATTGCACAGGACGCTCCTGTGGCCAGTGCAGTCACACAACAAACCCTCTGCTGTAATACCTATTGGCGGATGTACGCTGTGGTGCATGTTTTGCTAACGGTGCACCCATCTCCTTCGTGTGGGGAGGATCTGGAGCCAGATGGGGGTAGGGCACCTGGCGCCTATCTCCAGCACTCCGTGGGCAGGCAGGCAGCTGGCTGGCTCGCACAGGCTCTGCTCCTCACACAACAGTCACACAGCTGCCAGCAGGGGATCCACCTCTTAAACACTGGGGTCCCGATAAAAGATTGCACTGCAACCTGGCCTGGAGGAGCCCAGCATCTCCCTACCCCCCAGAACTGTGATGAGAGTGTGCATTGTCCTGGCTGACCCCTGCTGATGCAGATGCTGGGCCAGAGCTACAGTACATGTGCGGGCCATGTGCTGGTCGTTCTCAATCTCATGAGACCAGTAAGCACAGAGGGGAGTCGAGGGCATAACATACTAGGGGGGTTGCGTGTGTGTATGTGTATGTACAGGGCGAGACAGTTGTGTAGTGCTATATGTACATGGGGTTAGGTGAATAGTGTTATATGTACAGGGGGAGCAGGTATATAGTGCTATATTTATTATCTACTGTGGCAGCCAATGTGTTTAGTTTTTTGCTTTCCTGTTGGGGCCAATGTGTTTGTTTATTTTCCTGTCTGGGCCAGTGTGTATTTTTTCCCCCTGTTGTGGCCAATGCATGGTGGTGCAGGGCGCAAAACTGGGTTGTAAAGTAGTCTTTTTGTGCAAGGTCACACCCCTTGCAGTGAGGCCATGCCCCCTTTTATCCGGGGGGAAAGGGAGAGGGTGGGGGTGGCACATTTTTGTTGTTCACACTAGGAGCAATAGTATCTAGAACCAGCCCTGTCTGTACACAATACCAGAACTGGGAAAATTGTACTTTTGGGGGTCATTCCAACCTGATCGCACACTAGGATTTTCACTGCACTGTGATCAGGTCACTACTGCGCATGCGTATGCACCGCAATGCGCAGGCGCATCATACGGGTACGAAGCGGATCGTTGCTGAATGATGGATTTAACGAAGAATCCATTCGCACAGCCGACCGCAAGGAGATTGACAGGAAGAGGGCGTTTGTGGGTGGCAACTGACCATTTTCTGGGAGTGTTTGGAAAAACGCAGGTGGGTACAAGTTAATGCAGGGCGGGTGTCTGGCGTCAATTCCGGACAAGAACAGGCTGAAGTGATCGCAGCAGCTGAGTAAGTTCTGAGCTACTCAGAAACTGCACAAAACTTTTTTGTAGTGCTCGGCTGCACATGCGATCGCACGCTTGCAAAGCAAAAATACACTCCCCTATAGTCGGCGACTATCTGTTCACAGCGCTGCAAAACATAGCTAGCAAGCGATCAACTCGGAATGACCCCCTTGGTTCTAATGTGTAATAACATTTTTTTTCTTTTTTTCTAATTAAGGTAAACATTTCATCAGCACTGAAGATTGGAGAGGAACGCTTATTCAGCAGATATAGCATATCACACCCTTTCAGCTTTGCAGTGAGGGAGCTGGAACTCTGTTCTTTATCAGAATGGAAAGACAGCCAGTACAATCAAAAGGTACAATAGAAAATAGGAGATGGATTTTTTTTTTTTTGTTAAATATATACCACTTGACGAGATGTTACCTGAACAAATGTGTAAGGGTTTTGTCTGTTCCAATCCCTTGCCTCTTCAAACTAATTTTTTAAATCTGAGCATGTAAATTTAATGAAGGTTTTACATGGTGCCTACCCCTGTAAATTATATCAAGATGTTCCCATTATTATTGTGTTTAGAGTTGGCTGCATCATTTCTGTCCATTGATTTTAGAAAGTAACCAGCGGGTGCAGCATTTATAACATTCTCATTCCCCGGCAGATCTTATCATTATTTAACGTAAAAGTAATTTAAACAGCAGAAAGACCCCCTATCTGGGAGCACCCGGGCCCTAGGTGGCTGCCAGCAAAGCCTTGTGGATAATATGGCTCTGGTTTCATCTCTAATAGGAAAATATTAAATACAAGTCTGTGGTTATGCCTTTTAATGCAGTGCATGCACAATACAAGACGGAGCCTTGATCATGTATTATAAATACTTACTTTTCTAATGCCCTATTCTTGCCAGAAAGTAGTACACTCAGCTTATGGATGCCTTGATATATCTGTCTTACTTGGATCACACTAGTAAAACATACAGTAATATAGCTATTTTCTCTGTAAACATTTCAGGTCTCACTCATTCTGTGCTAGTTCCTTCTAGATTTTCCACCACGTTTAGCAGTTTGGTTTCTTTTACAGAAACTGACCCACTATAACGATTTACAGTATATCTTTTGTGTAGCTTAGATAAAACAATCTGTTATGTTACAATGTTTCTCACAGTTCTCTTGCTAGACTGGGGTTTTGTGGATTAAGTTTGGCATAGTTTATATGGAAATCACTGGGACTTCCTGAAGAAAGTGGGGAAATGGATTTCAAAACACTTTTCATATCTCGTTATCATGATTGTGGTTGAACCTCAGTAATGTGTAGGTATATTGGATTGGTCTATGATAACAAAGTCCTTTCATTTAATAACCTCAACTGGTTCCTTCTGTGTCAATAAAGCTGCAGTATTTGTCAATGTATTCCTTTTTCCCCCCTACAATACACAATAGGATTGCTACATTCACACAGTTAGGTGAAGGGAACCAGAGTTTTAACAGAATAACCTCTTGTAAAATGAAGCCCATTGTATATTGTTTCCTATTACTGAAATTCTACAGAAAGTATTCATCAAAAAAAATCTAGAGGAAATTTGCATTACTTTCTCTGAAGGAGCAGAATGTATTGTGCATCGCATATTGCATGTGTTACATATCGCCACTTATCACATGTACACTATGTAGACAAAAGTGATTGGACACTGACTGCTAATAGATCAATGAGATTTTAATGATGTCAGTACTTTGTAGGTCTACCACCAGTGGTGTCGAGAGGGGTGGGGAGCAGGCACTTTTTACCCAGGCCCAGGCCTGATGGAGGTTCCCAGAGGGGGCCCAAGTTCACCTCCCCCTTACCTGGCAGTAGCAGTTGCAGCTCTTCTCCTCAGTCTAGCACACGTTGCTGTGTGCTGGACTGCAGTGTGGCCAAGCAGGCACTTAAAGTACTATTTTTTCTGCATTTTTTCCTAAGTGTGCAGAGCCACGCTTCCCATGATTAGACAATGTCCCCTGAACAGTACCTAGGCCCAGCCCGGCCACGCTCTCTACTGCCCTGTCCACCACATGCAGTGATTACTGCAGACACCCTTCTTGGCAAATTGTCCACAATTTCCTGGACAACAGCAGACGGTATATTTTGACATTCTGTCTTAAGCACAGTGACCAACTGTGACACTGAAGAAGGTAGAGTGGGCCTAGAACACACCTGTCGTGCCAATTCGTCCCAGAGGTTCTCAATGGGATTAGCTGGCCAGTCCATCCAGGTTACCAAATTTTCTGTATACAGTACCAGTCCAGCTTCGCCCCGGAAACATGACAGGTGGCATTGTCAGCCAGAAAAAAAACATTTGTTTCCGTAGAACTGCCACAGTGTAGGGCACACAGTCATCAAGAACATCTCTATACTTCTCAGAGTTAATGTAACCATGCATTACAACCAGTAGACCCTTGCCAAACCAGCTGAAACAGACCCACAGCATAACGCCAACACCTCCATGATTTACAGTAGGTACTATACACTCTGGCATCAGACGTTCTGCTGATAATCACCAAACCCAAACACGTCCATCTGATCTGAAAAGAGTAAATTGTGATTTGTCACTCCATAACACTCCACCATTGCTCCATTGTCCAGTTTTTGCAGTCTTCACATTATCGTAAAGGCTGGGCTGCATTCTTCTTTGTGATTAGAGGTTTATGAGCAGCCGATTGCCCATAACATCCAAGTGCATGGGCCTCTCTATGAACTGTTCTTAGCGAAACTACCACATTAGTTGCCATTTGGAACTCGTGTGCAGTGGTATGCATGGTGGGTCAAACCTTTTTTTCCGCAGCTCTCTGGTTAGCAATCTCCGGTCCCTGGTTTGCAGTTTCGGGGGTCTTCCAGGGCGAGATGCATTCTTGCAAGGACCTTTCTTTTTCCATGCATTAATGACAAGAGACACAAGGCCTAATTCAGACCTGATCGTAGCAACAACTTTGTTAGCAGATGGGCAAAACCATGGCCCTCATTCCGAGTTGTTCGCTATTTTTTTCGTTCGCACAACAGAATCGCAAAATTGCGATTACATTGTACAGTAGCGAATATACGCCCCCAACTGGTTTTTGCTATTTCATACGCAGCAGTACATAAAGTAGGCGTATGCCAAATGACAACTCATTAATGCGAACCCATCGCATAAGTACAAACCTCATCGTTAAAATCCTAACTCATCGTATATTTACACATTCCTCTTAAATATGCCCAAGCTTTTGCGAAAAAACGCACGTCAATGTTTTTTTTTTTTTCAAATTTAAAGTGAAATAAGGCTCCACAAGCCTTCTTCAATTAGGATTCCAATTAGTGTAATGATTGTTAATGCTCATGACCAATTAAGTCTTCAAATAATACCAAAAGAACACTTTGTATGCATAATTGGCCATCCACATTAAATTTAATTTTTAAAAATATAGATGTGGGGGTTTTTTTGTTTTTTTTTAGTGTACAGGTGTAGTGTGTGACTAAATGTGTTAACATGTGTTTTTAATCAATAAGCTCCTAACTATGTTTTTTTATTTTCCCAGTTTTATTTTTTCAAACACATTCTTAAGTGACATGTCTGAAATGTATAAGCTAAAAATGTTATGCTAGCCAATCTGCAGTTCCTTTATTGCATAAATAAACACAACACCCGATTAACTAGAATCCAAAAATATTTTTATTAATGTTTTAAACATAACTTCTTTTTTTTAACATTATTATTATTATTTATTCAAACAAATTTTTGTACTAAATCCACATTTTGAAATAAACCAAGCAGTTGCTGGCGCATATTCACCAGAATTTGGCCCATACTTATGGGATCTCCAACGGCAGCATCTGAAATTAAGATACCAAATAAACATTACTAACTTACTCACATTACAGATTATACAAACAAGCCACAAAGCACACTTTAACGCAGGCATGTCCAAACTGCGGCCCTCCACCTGTCTTGAAAATACATATACCAGCATGCCTTAACCCAGTTGTGCTGTCAGAGAATGCAGAAGCGGTGTCTGGCCATGCTAGGATGTCTATTTTCTCAACAGCTGGAGGGGCGCAGTTTGTGCAGGCCTGCTTTAATGTCCAAGTAACTTCATAATGGATGTATTAATGTGAAAACATTAGCACAACAACACACAAGCCTGCTCAGCAAAGTTTTTTTAATTAAAAATACAAAGTGTACAACACCATGGGGTACATACGGTAATATTGGAGTTTGATTTTAGATGGGACGTTACCCATAGCAACCAATCAAATTAAACATATTATCTTGTAGAAGGTGCCAAATTAATTAAAAGTATGCTCTGCTTGGTTGCTATGGGCAACATCACAACTTAAATAGTAATACCATCTTAGTAAATGTCGTGTCATGCAGGGATTCATTCACATCTGGAGTGAAGCAGTCTTTTTTTTTTTTTTGGTCCAGCATCATCACACTGCATATCCACATCTTCAGAAGGACCACATATCCTAGCATGCCCACCCTCCATGAAAGCCTGCCTTACAACATAAGGTCTAAGAGCTTTAAAAAAGTAAAATGCATAAATAGTAGGAGTGTAACTTTCACAACACAAATAACTGTGTCCTTAGCCTGCCTAACAAATTGACTCCTGCGACTTTAATGTGCAAATATTGTATTAACCAGGCACTATTGTAAAATTGAAACCACACAAAAAGTTCCACTCAGGTCTAAATGTTTGCCATATAATGTTTCATATACAAACCGTGTTGTGCAGGCAAACCTGTCCACATAAGCATTTAACCTTGACAAAAGATTGGCCACAGTACAACAATGCATTTATTTTAATGTGTCGTTAAATACTATTTTTCTAATTAAAACAATGTGTGTGAACTTACTTTCCTCTGCCACTTGCCCACCTCCCTGAAGTGGCTCCGGGGCCTCTGCTGCCTATTCTGATGGTGGCAAAGGTGTTTGGCTGGGGGATGGAGACTGGATGGGGGAAGGAGTCAGGATGGGGGAAGGAGGGTCCATTTGGGAAAGAGAATGGAAGGGGGAGGACCTTACAGAGGGTGGTTGAGCAAGATAGGGTGAGGGTGGTGGAGAGGTGGTTTGGGACACAGAGGGGGAGGGGGACACAAAGGGGAATTGTGAAAAGGAAGGATATTGGGCCGGAGAGGGGGATTGGGCCGGAGAGTGTGATTGGGCGGGAGAGGGGGATTGGGAAAGAGAGTGGGTTTGGGCCGGAGAGGGGGTTTTGGAAAGAGAGGTGGATTGTGAAGGAGAGTGGGTGTGGGCCGGAGAGGGGGAGGTGGCCGGAGAGGGGGAGGTTGCCGGAGAGGGGGTGTGGGCCAGAGAGGGGGAGGTGGCCAGAGAGGGGGAGGTTGCCGGAGAGGGGGTGTGGGCCAGAGAGGGGGAGTGGGCCGGAGAGGGGGAGTGGGCCACAGAAGGGGAGGTTGACGGAGATGGTTGTTGGGCTGAAATTTGGCCTCTTCTGCCAGCCACTGCTCACCGTTGTGCTAGCCCTAGAATGACATACGTAATGTTTTTTTAAAAAAAAATATTGTTTAAAAAACATAATGTTTCCAAAACATTGATATTGACCATGTTAAATACACATATAAAGTTATTTGGTACAGCCGCTAGTATGTATACCAACACAGTACAATGACATTAACAGTTTCACAAGCACTTTGCTACACACTCAGTACTGCAAACCATAAGCACACACAATGTTGAAGCTTGTGTAAGTATTTTGATACAATAGTGTCATTACCCAGTCTGCTAAATGTATAAGTATAGATCCTCTCAGTCAAATAGTGATGTATATACAAATTAAAATTGCAGCAAATAATCTGTGTCAACAAATTGCATGTAGTGTTCAATTTACTGCATCTACGCCGTATGCGTATTTGCTGGCGTAGCTCCGCCTGCAGCTCCGGCGTGCGACGGCGGAGGTCGCTCCACCGCCTCTCTAATTGTATTGTACTGCGCCGACTGCGGATGTTCCTCCGTAGTATGCGGCGGACCTCCGCGTAGGCCTCGCGCTTAACCCTGTTAGGGATTACGGGCCCTGCGCGGCCTACGCGGCGGTCCATCACAGCGACAAGCACGCGCAGCTCCCGGCGTGTGAAGGCAGCTGCGCGCATGGTGCCAATGGTGTTTCCCATACATGGGCATGTATTTATAGTGTGTGTGGTTCTTTTTAATTGGTTGAAATTGTATGGTGTCATCTGTATTAAACTTTATTGATATGTGTACACAAATGTTCATGACAGTGTGTACATTTTGCATCAGCGTTAATTCACACCTGCGAAAAGTTAGTGTAAATGTTGTAAAAAATTATACTTAATACAACTTTCACACACAAATTCACTCACAATCACACTCACACACTCACATACACACACTAATTTTTGCAAATTTGGGGTCCACACACAGGATTTAAATTAACTAGCATTGTAGATTCTAGCATTGTAGATTTGTATGTTCAAATGTAATTAAAATAACAAAGTAGCTTTAGAAATATGTCTCTATAGAGTTATATATATATACATACACAAACATATACCTGTTTATTTGTGTTTGGAAATCATAAACATACGTCTCTCTCTGTGTCTATATATATATATATATATATATATATATATTTTTTTTACATGTGTTGTCAAAATACTATATACAGGTTGAGTCTCCCTTATCCAAAATGCTTGGGACCAGAGGTATTTTGGATATCGGATTTTTCCGTATTTTGGAATAATTGCTTACCATACTGAGATATCATGGTGATGGGACCTAAATCTAAGCACAGAATGCATTTATGTTACATATACACCTTATACACACAGCCTGAAGGTCATTTTAGCCATTATTTTTAATAACTTTGTGCATTAAACAAAGTGTGTGTACATTCACACAATTCATTTATGTTTCATATACACCTTACACACACAGCCTGAAGGTCATTTAATACAATATTTTTAATAACTCTGTGTATTAAACAAAGTTTGTGTACATTGAGCCGTCAGAAAACAAAGTTTCACTATCTCACTCTCACTCAAAAAATTCCGTATTTCGGAATATTCTGTATTTCGGAATATATGGATATGGGATACTCAACCTGTATATGTATGTATATATATATATATATATATATATATATATAGAGAGAGAGAGAGAGAGACACACACAGAGAGACAGACAGAAAGAGAGAGAGAGAGAGTGAATGAGAGAGAGAGAGAGAAAAACAACAAACAACAAATAAACCAAAAAAAAATCTGTTTACTCACCACATTTTGCCGAATCAATCAGCTACACAAAGTCAGAAAGCTTACGTCATTTAGGATCATATGTTGTGTCATTTGTAATGTAAACAGATGCACAAACCAAACATAAATTCAAAAGAAAAAAAAGGTAATTTACACAATTTATAAAATTAAAAAAAAAAAAAATAGATTAAATAAATAACATGATAAGGAGAACATTACACATTAATTGTTATCCTAAACAAAAAAATTGACTCACAAAACAACACCAACACACTATGAACTTTACCAAGCTAACTAAATGACATCAGGGCAAAATAGTGTAAAAAATACAGTGACCTTTGAGAAAACACAATAAAGAAAGAATGATAACATTACCTGAAATAATCACGGACAATTTGTGCCCTTACTTCATTCCCCCGCTGGGACACACTCCCCCCACCGAATGACCGGCCAACCCCTGGCTCCTCATCCGGCAATTCCTCAGTTTGGAGAAGCTCTACGCGACTCCTTACAGCGATGTTATGTAGGATTGCGCACAGGACCACAATTTTACTTACCATCTCCGGCGAATACATGATGTCGCCACCAGTGCGGTGGAGCACACGAAAATGCCCTTTAAGGACTCTAATCGTGCGCTCCACCAGCTGTCTAGTGGCAATAAGCGCGGAGTTAAATGCCGTCTGTGGTCCTGGCCTGGGCTTACTGTAAGGAGTCATGAGCCAGGGGGTGCAAGGATACCCACGGTCTCCTGTTTGATAAGATGAAAATAGAAAAAGTAAAATTGGTCAAAACATAATGTAATTAAAAAAATATGACTGTTCTAAACATAACAATAGTAAACTCACCCAATAACCACATGTCTTGGCCTTCCCTCGATCTGAATCTCTGCCATATCCCTGATTGTCTAATGACATGTGCATCATGTGAGTTCCCCGGGAACTTTGCATTCAGGGACAGGATCTGGAGGGTTGGCCCACAAACAACCATTACATTCAGAGAATGAAACAGTTTCCTGTTTCTATGAATTTCTTCATTATGTCTTGGTGCAACAATAGCTACATGTGTTCCATTCACAACCCCAATAACGTGTGGGAAGCGACTACCACCTTCCCGAAATTGCCGCTTCACCACATCCAGGGCACCAACATCCAAAGGCTTAGCTATAAATTGCTTAACTCTTTTTATGAAAGCCTGGCTGACACGCCGCAGGACCTTACTGAACTTGCCCTGCGACATGCCAACCAGATCTCCCACCACATGCTGATAGGACCCAGTGGCAACAAAATGTAACACAGCAAGGAATTGTGTCAATGCTGGTATTGCTGTAGGATACCTAATGGTTTGTTCTAGATCACTCTCTATTATGGAGAGATTGTCTAGGATTAGATGAGGTGGCAGCCTGTATCTGCGCAATACCACATCATCAGGCATCCCAAAAAGGAGGACACGGGTACGGAAAATTGGTGGCCTAGCACGCCTCCATTGCCTTGGAGGACGAGGAGCCGGTTGGGGTTGGAGGGCTTGCAGCGGTTGGGGTGGGAGTGGTTTCGTGGGTTGTGGTGGGATGGCTTCAGCGGCCACATGAATGGACATCACCAACTTAAAATGAAGGTAAGAATCAATAAAAAAACATTATAAAAAAAACAAAAACATTGACATCCATAATCAAAGTCAAAGTGTATGGGTGTTAACTTACTGCTTGTGCGTACTCCATTTCTTCAAAATTAAAATACGGACCAAAGACACATAATTGGATTAAAAAAAAAATTAGCTAATTATCTACAACATAGGTTAACATCACAAGTCATAAAGATTTTGAGTTATCAAACCTAACCATATAATAAATGCAACAATATATTGTACAGGTTGAGTATCCCTTATCCAAAATGCTTGGGACCAGAGGTATTTTGGATAACGGATTTTTCCGTATTTTGGAATAATTAGATACCATAATGAGATATCATGGTGATGGGACCTAAATCTAAGCACAGAATGCATTTATGTTTCATATACACCTTATACACACAGCCTGAAGGTAATTTTTGCCAATATGTTTTATAACTTTGTGCATTAAACAAAGTGTGTGTACATACACACAATTCATTTATGTTTCATATACACCTTGTATACACAGCCTGAAGGTCATTTAATACAATATTATTAATAACTTTGTGTATTAAACAAAGTTTGTGTAAACTGAGCCATCAAAAAACAAAGATTTCACTATCTCACTCTCACTCACAAAAGTCCGTATTTCGGAATATTCCGTATTTCGGAATATGTGGATATGGGATACTCAACCTGTATACAAAATAAGTATGCCTAATTTAAATTAATAAAACAAAATAATAAATAAAACACAAAACACAGATCCAAAAAAGGGGGTCCTTTAGTATCAAATACATAAAAAATCAGCCCTACTTTGGCAAAAGAAAATGCTTTGTAAAAAAAGAAATGAGACACCTACAAGAGAGAGAAATGGCCTATAAGAAATCAGATACACACTTGCAACAAACACACACCAGGACATACAGGGATAGGCAACTTACCTGCTCAATAAATTGAGGCTCCAAATTGGGCAGAAAAAAACAACCAAAAAAATGGCTACTTGTCCAGAAAAGAAATGTGGATTATCAATCCAATAATGAGACACCTACTAGAGAGAGAAATGGCCTATAAGAAATAAGATACACACTTGCAACAAACACACACCAGGACATACAGGGATAGGCAACTTACCTGCTCAATAAATAAAGGCTCCAAATTGGGCAGAAAAAACAACCAAAAAAATGGCTACTTGGGCCAGAAAAGAAATGTGGATTACCAATCCAATAATGAGACACCTACAAGAGAGAGAAATGGCCTATAAGATATAAAGTCTCCACTCGCAACAATAGAACGGACACAATGTAAACTACAGGTCACACAAATATTACAAAGTACATGAGATTAAATTTATATGCAAAAACATTATCCACCAAAATACTAATACCCTGTTTAAAACAATACAAACGACCATTGCACACCCATACATACTTGGTCTGTTAATATCCTAATTTAGTAATACTAACAAAATTACACTTGCATAAAATAAGCACTACGCAACACAACATTAAAACATTTGCAAGCAAACAAACGCACATTTGTCTGCAATATACTGAAACAGAAACTCACTCTGAAATGTTTGACCAAACACGACCACCTTGTATGAAACTGGACAAAACTGCATCTGGCATCATACACCCACTCACACAGGCTGCAAAGCTGGCCTTTAAATAGGATGTACAATTACTGGAAGTATTAGCATAATTGACACCTGGGCGAATTACCGCACTGGACACGCAGCTATAAATCGCTAGATACCTGTGCAAACACACATGCCACCAGCAACATGGCTTCTCGTGAACAGATGGCAGCAGAGATTGACCGCGTGCAGCAGCAGATGTCCGCTTTGACACATAGGCGCCTAGCGTTGCGGAGGCAGATGCTGGAAGCTGCAAGTTTGGATTTTCAGATAGCAGGGCCCAGTACTGTACAAACTCCATCTTCTGATACCCAGGAGTTAGGAGTGAATCCCCTGCCAGACATAGATACTGGGGTAACTGAGGGAGATTCTGGAATAACATCTCAAACACAAAGTACCCAAGCAGCTAGTGAAGAGGAAGATGGTGAGGAGGGACAGGACGATAGCTCACAGGCAACATCCAAAAAAAAAAAAAGACAGCCCGCATTCACTAAGAGGGAGTTACGTGTTTTGGTCACACAGGCCATGGAAAAATTTAATCGAGGACCAAAAAACATGGGTGCTGCATCCAAAGAGCGAATCTGGAGGGACATCACTAATTCTGTTAATGAAGTCGGCTAAATAGTCCGCACATCACAGGAAGTTAGAAGACGGTAAGTGTATATTGACACACCATTTTCTGAGCCAAGTATTATGAAAACTTAGCTAGATGTGATGTTGCCTATAGCAACCAAATACATAACATGTGTACTATCAATTAAAGCTGGTATTCATAACTTTTCTGTACTTTGCCCCTATTTTTCATCACATATGTAGTTGGGCCGACTTCAAATTAGAGATGAGCGGGTTCAGTTTCTCTGAATCCGAACCCGCCAGAACTTCATGTTTTTTTTCACGGGTCCGAGCGACTCGGATCTTCCCGCCTTGCTCGGTTAACCCGAGCGCGCCCGAACGTCATCATGACGCTGTCGGATTCTCGCGAGGCTCGGATTCTATCGCGAGACTCGGATTCTATATAAGGAGCCGCGCGTCGCCGCCATTTTCACACGTGCATTGAGATTGATAGGGAGAGGACGTGGCTGGCGTCCTCTCCATTTAGATTATAAGAGACTGAGAGAGATTTACTGGAGCTGACTAGGAGGAGTACTGTTACTGTAGAAGTGTAGAGACTGAGTGGAGAGAGTTTACTAGTGAGGACAGTGCAGTTTACTTTATAATCCGTTCTCTGCCTGAAAAAAGCGATACACAGCACACAGTGACTCAGTCACATACCATATCTGTGTGCACTGCTCAGGCTCAGGCCAGTGTGCTGCATCATCTATTATCTATATATAATATTATATATATCTGTCTGACTGCTCAGCTCACACAGTTTATAATTGTGGGGGAGACTGGGGAGCACTACTGCAGTGCCAGTTATAGGTTATAGCAGGAGCCAGGAGTACATAATATATTATATAGTGAGTGACCACCAGACACACAGTGCAGTTTATTTAATATATCCGTTCTCTGCCTGAAAAAAGCGATACACACAGTGACTCAGTCAGTCACATACCATATCTGTGTGCACTGCTCAGGCTCAGGCCAGTGTGCTGCATCATCTATATATATTATATATCTGTCTGACTGCTCAGCTCACACAGCTTATAATTGTGGGGGAGACTGGGGAGCACTACTGCAGTGCCAGTTATAGGTTATAGCAGGAGCCAGGAGTACATAATATTATATTAAAATTAAACAGTGCACACTTTTGCTGCAGGAGTGCCACTGCCAGTGTGACTAGTGACCAGTGACCTGACCACCAGTATATATAATATTAGTAGTATACTATCTCTTTATCAACCAGTCTATATTAGCAGCAGACACAGTACAGTGCGGTAGTTCACGGCTGTGGCTACCTCTGTGTCGGCACTCGGCAGCCCGTCCATAATTGTATATACCACCTAACCGTGGTTTTTTTTTCTTTCTTTATACATACATACTAGTTACGAGTATACTATCTCTTTATCAACCAGTCTATATATTAGCAGCAGACACAGTACAGTGCGGTAGTTCACGGCTGTGGCTACCTCTGTGTCGGCACTCGGCAGCCCGTCCATAATTGTATATACCACCTAACCGTGGTTTTTTTTTCTTTCTTTATACATACATACTAGTTACGAGTATACTATCTCTTTATCAACCAGTCTATATTAGCAGCAGACACAGTACAGTGCGGTAGTTCACGGCTGTGGCTACCTCTGTGTCGGCACTCGGCAGCCCGTCCATAATTGTATATACCACCTAACCGTGGTTTTTTTTTCTTTCTTTATACATACATACTAGTTACGAGTATACTATCTCTTTATCAACCAGTCTATATATTAGCAGCAGACACAGTACAGTGCGGTAGTTCACGGCTGTGGCTACCTCTGTGTCGGCACTCGGCAGCCCGTCCATAATTGTATATACCACCTAACCGTGGTTTTTTTTTCTTTCTTTATACATACATACTAGTTACGAGTATACTATCTCTTTATCAACCAGTCTATATTAGCAGCAGACACAGTACAGTGCGGTAGTTCACGGCTGTGGCTACCTCTGTGTCGGCACTCGGCAGCCCGTCCATAATTGTATATACCACCTAACCGTGGTTTTTTTTTCTTTCTTTATACATACATACTAGTTACGAGTATACTATCTCTTTATCAACCAGTCTATATATTAGCAGCAGACACAGTACAGTGCGGTAGTTCACGGCTGTGGCTACCTCTGTGTCGGCACTCGGCAGCCCGTCCATAATTGTATATACCACCTAACCGTGGTTTTTTTTTCTTTCTTTATACATACATACTAGTTACGAGTATACTATCTCTTTATCAACCAGTCTATATTAGCAGCAGACACAGTACAGTGCGGTAGTTCACGGCTGTGGCTACCTCTGTGTCGGCACTCGGCAGCCCGTCCATAATTGTATATACCACCTAACCGTGGTTTTTTTTTCTTTCTTTATACATACATACTAGTTACGAGTATACTATCTCTTTATCAACCAGTCTATATATTAGCAGCAGACACAGTACAGTGCGGTAGTTCACGGCTGTGGCTACCTCTGTGTCGGCACTCGGCAGCCCGTCCATAATTGTATATACCACCTAACCGTGGTTTTTTTTTCTTTCTTTATACATACATACTAGTTACGAGTATACTATCTCTTTATCAACCAGTCTATATATTAGCAGCAGACACAGTACAGTGCGGTAGTTCACGGCTGTGGCTACCTCTGTGTCGGCACTCGGCAGCCCGTCCATGATTGTATATACCACCTAACCGTGGTTTTTTTTTCTTTCTTTATACATACATACTAGTTACGAGTATACTATCTCTTTATCAACCAGTCTATATATTAGCAGCAGACACAGTACAGTGCGGTAGTTCACGGCTGTGGCTACCTCTGTGTCGGCACTCGGCAGCCCGTCCATAATTGTATATACCACCTAACCGTGGTTTTTTTTTCTTTCTTTATACATACATACTAGTTACGAGTATACTATCTCTTTATCAACCAGTCTATATATTAGCAGCAGACACAGTACAGTGCGGTAGTTCACGGCTGTGGCTACTTCTGTGTCGGCACTCGGCAGCCCGTCCATAATTGTATACTAGTATCCAATCCATCCATCTCCATTGTTTACCTGAGGTGCCTTTTAGTTGTGCCTATTAAAATATGGAGAACAAAAATGTTGAGGTTCCAAAATTAGGGAAAGATCAAGATCCACTTCCACCTCGTGCTGAAGCTGCTGCCACTAGTCATGGCCGAGACGATGAAATGCCAGCAACGTCGTCTGCCAAGGCCGATGCCCAATGTCATAGTACAGAGCATGTCAAATCCAAAACACCAAATATCAGTAAAAAAAGGACTCCAAAACCTAAAATAAAATTGTCGGAGGAGAAGCGTAAACTTGCCAATATGCCATTTACCACACGGAGTGGCAAGGAACGGCTGAGGCCCTGGCCTATGTTCATGGCTAGTGGTTCAGCTTCACATGAGGATGGAAGCACTCAGCCTCTCGCTAGAAAAATGAAAAGACTCAAGCTGGCAAAAGCAGCACAGCAAAGAACTGTGCATTCTTCGAAATCCCAAATCCACAAGGAGAGTCCAATTGTGTCGGTTGCGATGCCTGACCTTCCCAACACTGGACGTGAAGAGCATGCGCCTTCCACCATTTGCACGCCCCCTGCAAGTGCTGGAAGGAGCACCCGCAGTCCAGTTCCTGATAGTCAGATTGAAGATGTCAGTGTTGAAGTACACCAGGATGAGGAGGATATGGGTGTTGCTGGCGCTGGGGAGGAAATTGATCAGGAGGATTCTGATGGTGAGGTGGTTTGTTTAAGTCAGGCACCCGGGGAGACACCTGTTGTCCGTGGGAGGAATATGGCCGTTGACATGCCAGGTGAAAATACCAAAAAAATCAGCTCTTCGGTGTGGAGGTATTTCACCAGAAATGCGGACAACAGGTGTCAAGCCGTGTGTTCCCTTTGTCAAGCTGTAATAAGTAGGGGTAAGGACGTTAACCACCTCGGAACATCCTCCCTTATACGTCACCTGCAGCGCATTCATAATAAGTCAGTGACAAGTTCAAAAACTTTGGGTGACAGCGGAAGCAGTCCACTGACCAGTAAATCCCTTTCTCTTGTAACCAAGCTCACGCAAACCACCCCACCAACTCCCTCAGTGTCAATTTCCTCCTTCCCCAGGAATGCCAATAGTCCTGCAGGCCATGTCACTGGCAATTCTGACGAGTCCTCTCCTGCCTGGGATTCCTCCGATGCATCCTTGCGTGTAACGCCTACTGCTGCTGGCGCTGCTGTTGTTGCCGCTGGGAGTCGATGGTCATCCCAGAGGGGAAGTCGTAAGCCCACTTGTACTACTTCCAGTAAGCAATTGACTGTTCAACAGTCCTTTGCGAGGAAGATGAAATATCACAGCAGTCATCCTACTGCAAAGCTGATAACTGAGTCCTTGACAACTATGTTGGTGTTAGACGTGCGTCCGGTATCCGCCGTTAGTTCACAGGGAACTAGACAATTTATTGAGGCAGTGTGCCCCCGTTACCAAATACCATCTAGGTTCCACTTCTCTAGGCAGGCGATACCGAGAATGTACACGGACGTCAGAAAAAGACTCACCAGTGTCCTAAAAAATGCAGTTGTACCCAATGTCCACTTAACCACGGACATGTGGACAAGTGGAGCAGGGCAGGGTCAGGACTATATGACTGTGACAGCCCACTGGGTAGATGTATGGACTCCCGCCGCAAGAACAGCAGCGGCGGCACCAGTAGCAGCATCTCGCAAACGCCAACTCTTTCCTAGGCAGGCTACGCTTTGTATCACCGCTTTCCAGAATACGCACACAGCTGAAAACCTCTTACGGCAACTGAGGAAGATCATCGCGGAATGGCTTACCCCAATTGGACTCTCCTGTGGATTTGTGGCATCGGACAACGCCAGCAATATTGTGTGTGCATTAAATATGGGCAAATTCCAGCACGTCCCATGTTTTGCACATACCTTGAATTTGGTGGTGCAGAATTTTTTAAAAAACGACAGGGGCGTGCAAGAGATGCTGTCGGTGGCCAGAAAAATTGCGGGACACTTTCGGCGTACAGGCACCACGTACAGAAGACTGGAGCACCACCAAAAACTACTGAACCTGCCCTGCCATCATCTGAAGCAAGAAGTGGTAACGAGGTGGAATTCAACCCTCTATATGCTTCAGAGGTTGGAGGAGCAGCAAAAGGCCATTCAAGCCTATACAATTGAGCACGATATAGGAGGTGGAATGCACCTGTCTCAAGTGCAGTGGAGAATGATTTCAACGTTGTGCAAGGTTCTGATGCCCTTTGAACTTGCAACACGTGAAGTCAGTTCAGACACTGCCAGCCTGAGTCAGGTCATTCCCCTCATCAGGCTTTTGCAGAAGAAGCTGGAGGCATTGAAGAAGGAGCTAAAAGGGAGCGATTCCGCTAGGCATGTGGGACTTGTGGATGCAGCCCTTAATTCGCTTAACAAGGATTCACGGGTGGTCAATCTGTTGAAATCAGAGCACTACATTTTGGCCACCGTGCTCGATCCTAGATTTAAAGCCTACCTTGGATCTCTCTTTCCGGCAGACACAGGTCTGCTGGGGTTGAAAGACCTGCTGGTGACAAAATTGTCAAGTCAAGCGGAACGCGACCTGTCAACATCTCCTCCTTCACATTCTCCCGCAACTGGGGGTGCGAGGAAAAGGCTCAGAATTCCGAGCCCACCCGCTGGCGGTGATGCAGGGCAGTCTGGAGCGACTGCTGATGCTGACATCTGGTCCGGACTGAAGGACCTGACAACGATTACGGACATGTCGTCTACTGTCACTGCATATGATTCTCTCAACATTGATAGAATGGTGGAGGATTATATGAGTGACCGCATCCAAGTAGGCACGTCACACAGTCCGTACTTATACTGGCAGGAAAAAGAGGCAATTTGGAGGCCCTTGCACAAACTGGCTTTATTCTACCTAAGTTGCCCTCCCACAAGTGTGTACTCCGAAAGAGTGTTTAGTGCCGCCGCTCACCTTGTCAGCAATCGGCGTACGAGGTTACATCCAGAAAATGTGGAGAAGATGATGTTCATTAAAATGAATTATAATCAATTCCTCCGCGGAGACATTGACCAGCAGCAATTGCCTCCACAAAGTACACAGGGAGCTGAGATGGTGGATTCCAGTGGGGACGAATTGATAATCTGTGAGGAGGGGGATGTACACGGTGATATATCGGAGGGTGAAGATGAGGTGGACATCTTGCCTCTGTAGAGCCAGTTTGTGCAAGGAGAGATTAATTGCTTCTTTTTTGGGGGGGGTCCAAACCAACCCGTCATATCAGTCACAGTCGTGTGGCAGACCCTGTCACTGAAATGATGGGTTGGTTAAAGTGTGCATGTCCTGTTTTGTTTATACAACATAAGGGTGGGTGGGAGGGCCCAAGGACAATTCCATCTTGCACCTCTTTTTTCTTTTCTTTTTCTTTGCATCATGTGCTGATTGGGGAGGGTTTTTTGGAAGGGACATCCTGCGTGACACTGCAGTGCCACTCCTAGATGGGCCCGGTGTTTGTGTCGGCCACTAGGGTCGCTAATCTTACTCACACAGCTACCTCATTGCGCCTCTTTTTTTCTTTGCGTCATGTGCTGTTTGGGGAGGGTTTTTTGGAAGGGACATCCTGCGTGACACTGCAGTGCCACTCCTAGATGGGCCCGGTGTTTGTGTCGGCCACTAGGGTCGCTAATCTTACTCACACTGCTACCTCATTGCGCCTCTTTTTTTCTTTGCGTCATGTGCTGTTTGGGGAGGGTTTTTTGGAAGGGCCATCCTGCGTGACACTGCAGTGCCACTCCTAGATGGGCCCGGTGTTTGTGTCGGCCACTAGGGTCGCTAATCTTACTCACACAGCTACCTCATTGCGCCTCTTTTTTTCTTTGCGTCATGTGCTGTTTGGGGAGGGTTTTTTGGAAGGGACATCCTGCGTGACACTGCAGTGCCACTCCTAGATGGGCCCGGTGTTTGTGTCGGCCACTAGGGTCGCTTATCTTACTCACACAGCGACCTCGGTGCAAATTTTAGGACTAAAAATAATATTGTGAGGTGTGAGGTATTCAGAATAGACTGAAAATGAGTGTAAATTATGGTTTTTGAGGTTAATAATACTTTGGGATCAAAATGACCCCCAAATTCTATGATTTAAGCTGTTTTTTAGTGTTTTTTGAAAAAAACACCCGAATCCAAAACACACCCGAATCCGACAAAAAAAATTCGGTGAGGTTTTGCCAAAACGCGTTCGAACCCAAAACACGGCCGCGGAACCGAACCCAAAACCAAAACACAAAACCCGAAAAATTTCAGGCGCTCATCTCTACTTCAAATACCGCCTGAAGGGCGAGAGGTCTGCGGAGTGGAATGCCTCGAGGGCAAGAGGGGGAGGTCCAGCTGCCACTGTGGAGTAAACAGATCTTGAGGAGATGGCAATGGACTGTGTGAGTTACGAGGAGGGGGTTGGGGTGTCTCATATGGACACGGACCTGCCTGAAATACTGAATGCACATGACTTGCCAGGTAAGTTTACATACAGATTCCTAAACAAATAATTTAGTGGTTCAAAAAGTCTCATGTTGTTTTTTTCTTCTATTTTTCCACTCATTCTTATTTTTGCTTGGAACATAACACAGCACAGGTGGGTGAGCAGGTAGAGTCAGAGGAGGGTTATGTGGCTGAGGCTGAGGTGGGGGGACCTAGTGTCTCTGGCACTGTGGGACCACAAATTCCATCCATCCAGATTCCAACTGGCCCCCCCAACCAACCCTCTGCTATCCCGGACATCCTGGCTCAAATTGCAAGGTATGGTGAGAGCCTGAATGCTTTTCAAGACAGGATGATCCGGGAGGTAAGCCAGATACCTGTCTGGCTCACTGAGCACAGAACCAGTGTGGAGCAAGGTGTAGCTCAACTCTGCCAAGGTCTGGCAGAGATCAGGCAGGGCCAAGAGCAACTCGCCTCCTCCTTCAAAGACATTGCAAATTCAATTCAGCAAGGGCTCAAGGACATCACTGTCTCCCTTGCCCACAGTGGCAGAGAGCCAGCCACATCTGCTCCCTCCCCTCCCTCTGCCCAGGAAGAACATCCCACTGGGCAGGGCCCTCGAAGGTCGCTTCGCAGACCGAGCCGTGAAGAACTACATCAGGCGGGTAAAAAGAAGAGAAAGTGATGTCTCTCCAGATGGGCAGCACCCATGTTTTACATGTTGCCTCGATGTTTTGTTAATTTTTGGCTTGTGTGGCCAGAATGTGCAACTCCCTCAAAGTGAAAGGGTATATTTGTGTTTTTTTTTAAATTGTAGCCTGTGAGTTATTTTCGTGTACACCTGAGCCATCTTCCTCTTCCTAGCGTGCTGTGTATGGTTGTGTTTGTGTGTTTGTTCCAGAATCGAGCTCAGTTCCCCTAAAAGTTTCGTCTGGCTGGGGGTTCACAACATATACTTAGTAAATCTTTGCTATGTGAATTTTGTCAGTGGCATCTGCTTGTCACTATGTCCATCTTTGTATGTGATGCTCATCTGTAGCCATGTTGTGTTCTGTTTTAATATATTTTTTGAAGTAAAAAATACAAAATTGTTTGTGTGTTTTATTAAAGGTTATGCACTATGGAAAACTGTGCCCTGTAAACTTTAGCATGGCATATAAACATTTGTGGAACAAGGGAACAATCAGAATATTCATACAAACATTGCATATTCTAATTTAAAACAGATATGCCTTGCACAACACTTAACTGGGCATATAAAGAAAAATAAAAAAATAGGACCTTGGGTTACTAGGGGCAACATGACATAATATTAGATAGGGACACATATTCCAAAAAAATAAAAAAAATAAAAAAAGTAACATTAAGTGTAGGCTGCATTATGTTGTTCATGTTATTTGGTATGTACATATGTCTATGTTGTTAAGATTTAGCTGATGTAGTTTAGAAGTTGGTTTATTGTTACTTGATTGCATTTGCTAGTATTAAAGAAATAATTACAACATGCATTTAACATCAATGTTTATTTTGCACTTAAAATAAATAAGGCATTATTTGGTAGCGTGTCAGATTTATAGGTGTTAACAATGAAAATGTTATGTGTCCAGACAATTGCTGTTTGTAGTATTTTGGCAGACCAGTGTTTGACAAGTAGTTGGGCAACAGGTGAATTCATTTGCTAAATAATTGCTAATTAGGGCAGACACACTTGTATCAGTACTTCGCAAGTGCAGAGTAAGGGCTAAAACACACTACACGGTTGTTGCCGGCCGGGAAAAAGCCGGACGGCTTTTTCCCGTGCCGGCATTGTAGTTAACAGTGTGAGGGGTAGGGTCCCTTCACACTGCACGGCCCCGGCCCGGCTGCCGGGTTGCAGCCGGGTCTCACCACTGGAAGGTCCGGCGGCCGGGCGGCCGCCGGGCCGTCCTTGGAGCCAGTGAACCGTGTGTGTGAAGGGGAGCTTTCACACACAACGGTTTCTTCTGCAGCCGTGTCTGATGCTGCGCATGCGCACAGCATCACACACGGCTCAAAGCCGTCCTGTGTGACAGACACTGCCGGTTTCTCCCGGATGGCAAAAAGCCGGACAAACTTTGTCCGGCTTTTTGCCATCCGGGGAAAACCGGCTAGTGTGTTACAGCCCTAACTGCAGACTTACTCCTCGGCTACGACAAGATAGCAAACATTTGTTGTGTACATTTTACCATCGGTTACGCATTTCTGCTAAAAACACGCCTACTGCTGGTTGCATACTCCCACACTAGCCGCCCACTTTCATGCCCATTTGGTTAGATAGCGAAGCCGAGCCTCTGTCACGCCTCTGTCACTCCCTATTTTCGGTGGTGTAGTACGTGCAGAATTTCAGTTAGTAAGTTTGGACAAGCGTCGTATCGCTCCCTTTGCGCACGCGCACTTCAGCATTCGCGCATGCGCAGTTAGCGTTTATTTGCCGTTTGCGATGCGATGAACTACTGCGAACAACTCGGAATGAGGGCCCTGTGCACTGCAGGTGGGGCAGATATAACATGTGCAGAGAGAGAGTTATACAGTATTTGGGTGGGGTGTGTTCAAACTGAAATCTAAATTGCAGTGTAAAAATAAAGCAGCCAGTATTTACCCAGCACAGAAACAATATATCCCACCCATATCTAACTCTCTCTGCAAATGTTATATCTGCCCCACCACCACCACCTGCAGCGCACATTGTTTTGCCCATCTGCTAACAAATTTGCTGCTACGATCAGGTCTGAATTAGGCCCATAGTGGATTTAGGAACCTTTCTAACATCTGCAATGGTTCTCACATTCATCCTTCTGATTGAGCAGCCTACGATGATCCCCATTTCATTAGCAAGTGATTTACTCAGTGCCCCTTAACTGTTTTATACCTTCACAAACACGTGTCTGCTGCAGGAGCACACCATTTCCCTTACACAGGGTTGGCCAATTACTTTTGTCTACATAGTATATAGTGGCAGGGGCGGAACTGTGGGAGGCAGTGGAGTCGGCTGCCGCCGGGCTCCTGGCCACAAGGGGGCGCATCTCCTCCACTGTCTCCCGCAGCCTGAGAACTGCGCTGCTATTGCAGATGGAGGAGCTGTGTCAGTGACACGGAAGCTGCCTCCTGTAGAGAGAGATGGCACTGGCTGCAGCTAGGGGGAGCTCCAGAGCACAGCTCCTCCCGGGCCCTTAGTAAGCCAGCCGAGGGAAGCTCAGAACTCTCTGCTCCTCCATGCTCTGGATGATAGCCAAAGGTAGGCACTGTGTGGGGGGTGGGGGAGAGGTGTATTTGGGGGGAAGTACTGTGTTTTGTGTGTGCTTGTTTTTAAGTGAGGTGTGTGTGTTTTTAAGGAAAGTTGTACATTCAAGTAAAAGAGGCATGTGTGTGTGTGATGTGTGTGAGAGTGGCATGTGTGTGAGAGGCATGTATGTGTATGTAAGTGGGAGGCATGTGTATGTAAGTGAGAGGCATGTGTGTGTGTGTGTGTGTGAGAGAGGCATGTGTATGTAAGTGGGAGGCATGTGTATGTAAGTGAGAGGCATGTGTGTGTGTGTGAGAGGCATGTGTATGTAAGGGGCCCTACACACTCGGCGATGCGCCGCCGAGGTGCCCGACGGCCGACGAGCGACCCAGCGGCGGGGGGGCAGTGACGGGGGGAGTGAAGTTTCTTCACTCCCCCCGTCACCCGGCTCCGTAGACTTGCAGGCAAATATGGACGATCTCGTCCATATTGGCCGGCATGCACAGCCGACATGGCCCCAGCGATGAACGAGCGCGGGGTCGCGCATCGTTCATCGCTGGGGACTCCACACTGCACGATATGAACGTTATCTCGTTCATTAATGAACAAGATCGTTCATATCGTGCAGTGAAATCGCTATGTGTGTAGGGCCTATAAGTGAGAGGCATGTGTATGTAAGTGAGAGGCATGTGTATATGAGAGGCACGTGTATGTGAGAGGCATGTGTATGTGAGAGGTGTGTGTAAGTGAGAGGCACGTGTGTGAGAGGTGTGTGTAAGTGAGAGGTGTATGTAAGTGAGAGGCGTGTGTGTTTAAGTGAGACGTGTGTTTAAGTGAATGAGGCGTTTGTCTTTTTTTTAATATATATCTAGTGTTCACGCTAGGTGTCTGCCCCTTTTTTAGACAGCTGAATCCCGCCCTGCCCGTTTTTGTGCGCCCTGCCGCCCCGCCGTTTGCTGCCTGCCGGACCCCGCCACGTCGCCGGATCCAGCCGTGCGCCGCCGGACCCGGTACGTACATGAGAGTCCCCCTGGGCTAAATTAACCTTGTAAGTATTTTGCAGCTGTAAACATTAATCTCAGTGCTTTCTACCTGGTGCAGTGTGCCTCAGTGCTCTCTACCTGGTGCAGTGTGCCTCAGTGCTCTACCTGGTGCAGTGTGCCTCAGTGCTCCCTACCTGGTGCAGTGTGCCATTAGTGCTCCCTACCTGGTGCAGTGTGCCTGAGTGCTCCCTACCTGGTGCAGTGTGCCTGAGTGCTCCCTACCTGGTGCAGTGTGCCTGAGTGCTCCCTACCTGGTGCAGTGTGCCTCAGTGCTCCCTACCTGGTGCAGTGTGCCTCAGTGCTCCCTACCTGGTGCAGTGTGCCTCAGTGCTCTCTACCTGGTGCAGTGTGCCTGAGTGCTCCCTACCTGGTGCAGTGTGCCTGAGTGCTCCCTACCTGGTGCAGTGTGCCTCAGTGCTCCCTACCTGGTGCAGTGTGCCTCAGTGCTCTCTACCTGGTGCAGTGTGCCTCAGTGCTCTCTACCTGGTGCAGTGTGCCTCAGTGCTCCCTACCTGGTGCAGTGTGCCTCAGTGCTCTCTACCTGGTGCAGTGTGCCTCAGTGCTCTCTACCTGGTGCAGTGTGCCTCAGTGCTCTCTACCTGGTGCAGTGTGCCTCAGTGCTCTCTACCTGGTGCAGTGTGCCTCAGTGCTCTCTACCTGGTGCAGTGTGCCTCAGTGCTCTCTACCTGGTGCAGTGTGCCTCAGTGCTCTCTACCTGGTGCAGTGTGCCTCAGTGCTCTCTACCTGGTGCAGTGTTCCTCAGTGCTCTCTACCTGGTGCAATGTGCTTCAGTGCTCCCTACCTGACGCAATGTGTATAATGTGCTCTATCTGGCGCAATGTGTATAATGTGCTCTATCTGGCGCAATGTGTATAATGTGCTCTATCTGGCGCAATATGTATAACGTGCTCTAGCCTCTACCTGGCGCAGTGTGTATAGGAGGTTCTAACTGGTGCAATGTGTATTAGGGGCACTACCGTGTGGTGTAATGTGAATTTACACTATTATGTGGCCATGCCCCTTCCCCACGAAACAACGCCCCTAGATTTTTGCTGCGCACCTTCGGTGCGCACTGTCCATGTTTTGCCCATAGGAATGGGAGCACCAAGCATTATAGTATGTACCTAAGTTTGCCCATTTAACTTAAAAATTTACCCTCACGAATGAAAAATGTGCCCTCCCCGTGATCAGCACCCTGCCCTAAAAAAAAAATACTACAGTGAACACTAATTATATTGGCACACCGATGCGCCAAAGCATCTCCATGGAGACCTGGTGGGTGAGGGAGCACTGTAGGTGTACTATAATGGTATGCTGGTGTCTGTTTTATTGTAATGACTGACTTGGAGTGCGTCCACTTTCTATGTGTATCTATATTACTATTGGGAAAGGTACCTGAGCACCCTTCTACTGTTCACCCTGGGTGCGGGACAGCTACATATGGTATGTGTGTGTATGTGTAGGGGGGCACCAAAATGTATCATGCCTCCGGGCGACTGGGACGAACTTACGCCACTGTATAGTGGCATTTATTAATACTGTATTCTTGAAAAGATGTTATTAAAAATACAAAGGATAGGACCTATAAGTGTTATCCATTGCATTGTGGTGACTTCCAGGTGTATGACCAGGGAGTCCTACTGCGTATGCGCAGACACAAGGTGGTGGTGAAATTTGGACAGGACTGAAATATGACTTGGACAGTCAAAGATCTGCTAGTCATAATCCCTTGAATTTATTCATAGAAGGATTACATAAAATAAAACAGCATATATATTCCGTGTGATATGTGCAATAAAGCAGCTACTATTTTACGGTTATATTAACATTAAAACAGTAAGGAAACATCACGTGGGTACATTTTTATTTTCAACATACAGATGTGTCCTGATACACCTAGCCTCAATATGTCATACGGCCCAAGATACCCGGCGCTAGGTGTAACGTACCATTGTACCATCAGAGAGGTATAGCGTACCACCGTACCATCCGAGAGGTGTAACGTACCACTGTACCATCTGAGAGGTGTAATGTACAACCACTGTACCATCCGAGAGGTGTAGCGTACCACTGTACCATCCGAGAGGTGTAGCGTACCACTGTACCATCAGAGAGGTGTAGCGTACCACTGTACCATCTGAGAGGTGTACCATCCGTGAGGTGTAGCGTACCACTGTACCATCCGTGAGGTGTAGCGTACCACTGTACCATCTGAGAGATGTAGCATACCACTGTACCATCTGAGAGGAGTAGTGTACTATTGTACCACCCGAGAGTTGTACCATCCAAGAGGTGTAATGTACCATCTTTTTCTTTACATTTTACATATCTCTTACGTTCTAGAGGATGCTGGGGTCCAATTTAATACCATGCGGCATAGACGGGTCCACTAGGAGCCACTGGCACATTAAGAATTTAATAGTGTGGGCTGGCCCCTCCCTCTATGCCCCTCCTACCAGACTCAGTTTAGAAATTGTGCCCGGAGGAGCCGGTCACAGCTAGGGGAACTCCTAGGAGTTTTCTTAGTTTTATTTTTTTTATTAAAGTTTAGAGTTTGTTGTTTTACAGGAAGGCTGCTGGCAACAGCCTCCCTGCTTTGTGGGACTTAGGAGGGGAGTAGGAACCAACTTCCTAAAGAGTTAATGGTTTTCTACACCGCTGACAGGACACTGAGCTCCTGAGGGTGCTGATCGCAAGCCCACGAGGCGACCGCTCACTCCCGCAGCACGGCCGCCACCCCCTAACAGAGTCAGAAGATAGAAGAGTGGTGAGTACAGGGTATGGCGGCACAAGGGTTGGCGCGCAGCTCTGACAGGCTGCGTTCCTGGAAGCTCGGCAACATCACACATGTAGGCGCTGGAGGGGCGTCCTGAGCCAGCGCAATTAACCCTACACTGGTCGCATTGTTATCAGGGGCTAATCCCGCTGTTAACACACAAAACCTCAGGCCAGTATAAATAATAAGTGCAGGAAGCCAGTACTAACTACCCTATTAAGGATAGTTAGTACACGCCAGGCTTTTATCATAATAACTGCCTACAGGGGTGCGGTGTGGCTGGCTCCAGTGGCGTAACTAGGGGTCCGCAGCCATTGCGAGTGCTTGGAGGCGCACAGGGCTGTGGGGCGCCCTAGCCGCCACCACTGATTCTGTTTTGTGAAGGAGGGACACGGAGGGCACAGTGCGCGCCACTCCTGTGTGTCCCTCCTGGGTCTCCGGCGGCAGCGGCGTGTCTGTTTAATGAAGTGCCCGTTCGTGAGCCAATCAGAGCTCACGAACAGGCACTTCATTAAACAGACACACCGCTGCCGCCGGAGACCCAGGAGAGACACACAGGAGAGGCACGCACTGTGCCCTCCGTGTCCCTCCTTCACAAAACTCACAGCACAGCAGCGGGGGAGCCCGGAGGGGAGGGGAGGGATGGGTGTGTACCTGGCACTGGGGGGGGGAGCATATTTGGGCACTGGGGGAGAGCATATTTGGCACTGGGGGAGAGCATATTTGGCACTGGGGGGGGCATATTTGGCACTTGGGGGGGGGGCATATTTGGCACTGGGGGAGCATATATGGCTCTGGGGGAGCATATTTGGCACTGGGGGGGGGGCATATTTGGCACTGGGTGGTATATGTGTACCTGGCACTGGGGGGGGGGCATAGTTGACACTGGGGGCATATGTGTACCTGGCACTGGGGTGGGGGGCATAAATGGCACTGGGAGCATATGTGTACCTGGCACTGTGGGGGAATATCTGGCACTGGGAACACAGCCCTAGCAACAAGCATTGTCCCCTGGTTGCAAGCACAACACCCAGCTCATGAAATCCCTGGCAACAAGCATTACCACCTAGCAACGAGCATGACACCCAGTTCATGAAACCCCTGGCAACGAATATTACCCCCTGGCAACAAGTTTGAAACCCAGCACATGATACCTCTGGCAACAAGCATAACACCTACCGCATGAAACCCCTGGCAACGAGCATGACACCCTGAGCATGAAAACTCCTGGCACCGTGCATGGAACCAAGAGCATGAATCCCCTGGCAACGAGCAGGTAATTTAAATGTAATTAGAAGCCTTACTGTAGGACTTAATGTGTAATGGGCATTGCGGTGTGTGGCATAATGTATCACGGACATTGCGGTGTGTGTCATAATGTATCACGGACATTGCAGTATGTGTCATAATGTGTCACAGGCATTATGGTGTGTGGCATACTATATCACGGGTATTGTGGTATGTGGTATAATGTCTCGGGCATTGCAGTGTGTGGCATAATGTATAACGGGCATTGCGGTGTGTGGCATAGGGTATAACGGGTATTGCGGTATGTGTCACAGGCATTACGGTGTGTGGTATACTATATCACGGGCATTGTGGTATGTGGTATAATGTCTCAGGGTCATTGCAATGTGTGGCATAATGTATCACGGACATTGCGGTGTGTGTCATAATCTGTTACAGGCATTGTGGTATGTGCTATAATGTATCAAGGGCATTGCAGTGTGTAGCATAATGTATAACAGGCATTGCGATGTCTGTCATAATGTGTCACAGGCATTACGGTGTATGGCATAATGTGTCGGGGCATTATGGTGTGTGGCATATTGTGTCATGGGCATTACTGTGTGTGGCATAATCTCTAAGGGCCATTGCAGTATGTGGCATAATGTATACTGGGCATTACTATACGGAGGAAAAATGACAATTAATGTAAGGGGCATGAATCAGGATTCTTTTTTTTATCTGTGGTGGCCAACGTCTGGGCGTGCAGGTTGCAAAACTGGGGTATAAGGTCATCTTTTCTTGCAATGCCACGCCCCTTCATGCAAAGCCACGCCCATTTCAGAAAGGGCACGCCCCTTTTGCAGCACGCGCTTTCGGCGCGCGCAGATTCACCACTTTACTAGTGCCAATTATGGGGAAGGGGGGATAAATTTTTGGCTTGGGGGAGAAAAATTTCTAGTTACGCCACTGGCTGGCTCCTTATACTCTGTGACTCTCTGAAGGTGCTCTGGGTTAAACTATCTGACATTTTCCTACGTGTGTGTGTAAGTGTGTATATTTCACATTACCATGTCTAAGGATTCTGTGTCCTGCGCTGCAGAATGTTTATCTTCTCAGGGGGAGTTTATTCCATCTACTCAGGACTGCAATATACTTTCTCAGCCTTCCGAATCCGAACCCGCATGGGTGGATTCTTTAAGGGGAATGATATCCCAGATTTCTACAAGGATGTCACATACTGAGAAAGAGACGCAGTTTTTGAGGAAATCTGTGAAGGATTTACAGTGTTTGGCCCCCACTACTTCATCACAAACCCCACCTACATACCCACAAAAGCGTACACTTGCTCAAATAATGCAAGCTGACACGATACAGACTCTGATACTGGGGATGGTGAGGGGGATATGCAGGGGGGGGGGGGGATGCATCCCTTGCTAAAGGGGTGCAATTAATGATTGAAGCCATTAGGGATGTTTTGCACATTACTGAGAAGGCACCTGAGCAGGAAGAGGAATCTTATTTTACCGTAAATAAGAAATCCTCGCTTACCTTCCCTGCTTCTAAGGAGTTAAACTCCTTGTTTGAAAAATCCTGGGAAAACCCAGAGGAAAAATTCCAGATCCCTAAGAGAATTCTCATTGCTTTTCCTTTCCCTAAAGAGGACAGGAAAAAGTGTGAAAACCCATCTATAGTAGACGCTTCTGTATCTAGGTTGTCTAAAAAGGTGGTTTTTACCTGTTCCCGGTTCAACCGCCTTAAAGGAGCCGGCTGACCGTAAGATTAAGACTACGCTCAAATCACTATACACTGCTACAGGCGTGGCTTTAAGGCCCACTATTGGCATGTGCGTGGATTTCTAAAACTATAGTAAAGTGGTCAGGCACATTATTAGAGGAATTAGATACTATGGATAGGAGTGACATTGACTTGTTTTTACGTCACATACAGTATTCTGCAGGTATCATGGTGGAGGCCATGAAGGACATTGGCTTGCTTAATGCACGGGCTACTTCCATGGCAGTCTCGGCACGTAGAGGTCTCTGGCTACGCCAATGGACTGCGGACGCGAAATCCAAGAAAAGTGTGGAGAACCTACCCTTCACAGGTCAGGCCCTGTTTGGGGAAGCGCTGGATGCATGGATTTCCACTGCAACTGTGACTATGTCGATTTTTCTTCCCTCCACAGCTGCACCGGCTCGGAAATCTTATCCTACGCCTCCACTACAGTCCTTTCAGACCGCAAAATTAAAAAAATCCAAAGGCTCCCCCCCACCTTCTTTAGAGGAGGTCGTGGGAAAAACCAGAAAACCTGCTCCGTCAGGTTCCCAGGAACAGAAACCAGGTTCAGCTTCCTCAAAATCTTTGGCATGACGGTGGACCTCCCAGCCTGGAGATCAGGCTCGTGGGAGTGAGACTAAATTATTTCAGTCACGTCTGGGCATCATCGTGCCTAGACCCCTAAGTAAAAGATATTGTTGCCCAGGGGTACAGACTGGAGTTTCAGGAACTCCCACCTCACAGATTCTTCAAGTCAGGCTTACCAGCTCTGCTGATAGAAAGTACTATCCTACAGGATGCCATTCAAAAGTTGGTACAAACAAATGTCATTGTTCCAGTTCCGCCTCACCTAACACATAAGGGTTATTACTCCACTCTATTTGTGGTTCCGAAACCGGACGGTTCGGTAAGACCAATATTGAACCTAAAGTCATTGAGCCCGTACTTAAAGGTATTTCAATTCAAAATGGAGTCGCTGAGAGCGGTGATCTCAGGTCTGGAGGAGGGGGAATTCCTGGTATCCCTGGATATCAAGGATGCATACCTTCACATTCCGATCTGGCCACCTCATCAGGCTTACTTACGGTTTGCACTACAGGACTGTCACTATCAATTCCAGACATTGCCATTTGGCCTCTCCACTGCACCAACGGTATTCACCAAAGTCATGGCGAAGATGATGTTCCTCCTCCACAAGCAGGGAGTGAACATAATTCCATATCTGGACGATTTACTGATAAAGGCATCTTCCAGGGAGAGACTGTTGCAGAGAATTGCTGTCTCAACTCAACTACTTCAGGATCACGGGTGGATCCTAGAACTTCCAAAGTCACATTTGGAGCCGACAAGGAGACTACCCTTCCTGGGGATGATTCTCGTCAACACAGAAGTGTAGAGGGTGTTTCTACCGGCGGAGAAAGCGTTGGTGATCCTATCAATGGTCTGGGATGTCCTGAGGCCAGCCTGGGTATCGGTTCATCAGTGCAGTTGCCTTCTGGGGAAGATGGTAGCCTCCTACGAGGCTCTACAGTATGGAAGATTCCATGCACGGTTCTTCCAGCTGGATCTCCTGGACAAGTGGTCGGGATCGCTTCGCCACATGCCTGTCGCCAAAGATTTTCACTCCTCTGGTTGCTCCAAACTTCTCACCTACTCGAGGGATGCAGGTTCGGGATTCAGAATTGGATTCTTCTAACCACGAATTCAAGTCTCAGAGGTTGGGGAGCAGTCACCCGTGGGTAAAGCTTCTAAGGAAGGTGGTCAAGTCAGGAGTCTCTCCTTCCAATAAACATTCTGGAACTGAGGGCCATATACAACGGCCTTCTACAAGCGACACATCTTCTGAAAGATGAAGCCATTCAAATTCAGTCGGACAACGTCACAGCGGTGTCCTACGTAAACAGGCAGGGCGGAATGAAGAGCAGAGCTGCAATGTCAGAGGTAACAAGAATCCTCCTATGGGCAGAAAGACACGCGGTGGCGTTGTCAGTGATCTTCATTCCGGGAGTGGACAACTGGAAAGCGGACTTCCTCAGCAGACACGATCTCCATCCAGGAGAATGGGGCCTCCACCCGGAGGTATTCGCAGAGGTAACTAGCCAATGGGGCATACCTCAGATAGACATGATGGCCTCTTGCCTCAACAAGAAGCTTCGGAGGTACTGTTCCAGGTCAGGGGACCCGCAAGCAGTGGCGGTGGACACCCTGGTAACCCCGTGGGTGTTCCAGTCCGTATATGTATTCCCTCCTCTTCCACTCATCCCAAGGATTCTAAAACTAATAAAAAGAATGAGAGTTCAGGCTATCCTCGTTGCTCCGGACTGGCCAAGATGGGCATGGTACGCAGATCTTCTGGAATTACTCATGAAGGATCCGAGGCCTCTTCCTCTTCGCAAGGACCTTCTACTACAGGGGCCAATCGCCTATCAAGACTTACCGCGGCTACGTTTGACGACATGGAGGTTGAACGCCAGATCTTAGCTCGGAAGGGCATTCCAAACAAGGTAATTCCTACTCTGATCCAAGCTAGGAAGGGAGTAACGTCTAAGCATTACTATCGGATTTGGAAGAAGTATGTATCTTGGTGTGAATCCAAGAAGTTTCCAACAGTGGAGTTTCAATTGGGACGTTTTCTCCTCTTTCTGCAAGCGGGTGTGGATGTGGGCCTATGCTTGAGCTCCATAAAGGTACAGATTTCGGCCTTGTCCATTTTCTTCCAGAAACAATTGGCTGCTCTCCCTGAGGTTCAGACATTCTTGAAAGGAGTTCTGCACATCCAGCCCCTCTTTGTGCCTCCTACGGCACCTTGGAATCTTAATGTGGTGCTGCAGTTCCTGCAATCTGATTGGTTCGAACCTTTACAGGAGTTAGATGTAAAGTTTCTTACTTGGAAGGCGGTCACATTGTTGGCATTGGCATCTGCAAGACGTGTGTCGGAATTGGGGGCATTGTTGCACAAGAGCCCCTACTTGTTTTTCCATGAGGATAGAGCTGGGCTCAGAAAGCGTCAGTAATTTCTTCCAAAGTTTGTATCGGCTTTCCATATCAACCAACCTATTGTGGTGCCAGTGGCTACTGACACCTCTATTACCTCAAAGTCCTTGGATGTTGTGCGGGCTTTGAAGATATATGTGAAGAGAACGGCTTGTCACAGGAAGTCGGACGCACTATTTGTCCTTTATGATCCCAATAAGATTGGGTGTCCTGCTTCTAAGTAGACAATTTTTCGCTGGATCAGGCTTACTATCCAGCATACTTATTCTACGACTGGATTGCCGATTCCAAAATCGGTTCAGGCCCATTCTACCCGTAAAGTGTGTTCTTCCTGGGCGGCTGCCCGGGGTGTCTCGGCTTTACAGCTTTGTCGAGCGGCTACTTGGTCTGGGTCGAACACGTTTGCTAAGTTCTACAGGTTCAATACTTTGGCCTCTGAGGACCTTCAGTTTGGTCAATCAGTTCTGCAGGAGCCTCCGCACTCTCCCTCCCATACTGGGAGCTTTGGTACATCCCCATGGTACTAATGTGGACCCCAGTATCCTCTAGGACGTAAGAGCAAATAGGATTTTATATACCTACCGGTAAATCCTTTTCTCGTAGTCCATAGAGGATGCTGGGTGCCCGCCCAGTGCTTCGTATTCCTGCATTGTTACTTGGTTAAGTATTTTTGGTTCAGCCGTTGCTGAATAATTTCTTGTTGGTTAGCTTGGCTTTCCTTTTGTTATGTGTGAGCTGGTGTGAATCTCACCACTATCTGTGTATTTCCTTCTCTCAAAGTATGTCCATCTCCTCGGGCACAGTTTCTAGACTGAGTCTGGTAGGAGGGGCATAGAGGGAGGGGCCAGTCCACACTATTAAACTCTTAAAGTGCTAGTGGCTACTAGTGGACCCGTCTATACCGCATGGTACTAAATTGGACCCCAGCATCCTCTACGGACTACGAGAAAAGTATTTACCGGTAGGTATATAAAATCATATTTTTACATCTTGTTCACATCGCAGACCCACAGAAAAACCACTGAAAGTGTACTGCAGACACTAGGCTGCAACTTTAATTGCACAGGAATTTGTTTTAAATGCGTATAGAGTTGCAGATGAAGCGCAGTGGAACCTGGCGTGAGAAAAAGTTGCTGCACCATACAGTAGCACTCAGATAGCACTCAGATGTACAAGTGTCACAAATCAAATTGATCAGTGCAATCTAGCAAACTTGTTTAGTTACTTCTAGTTGTTTCATTTTGGAGCATAAGATGCACAGTTTGAGTGAAAAAGATGTTTGGAGCGGCTGTTAACCGTGACTGAAGCCAGGGCTGCCATCACAAATTGTGGGGCCCGGGACTAACAAAAGAGACAGGGCCCCTCCCCCCCAAAAAAACAGGATTCTGCAACACCACTTAACACTTATGTGGTGTCATATACTGTATTACATATAGGTGGAGTGTTGTGGACCTACAGGAATGGTTTACAGAGAACTGATGTGCAGTTGAAGGCTTGTTTTAAGAAGTCTTCACTCTGCAGCTCTACAGGTATTTGTAGTAGAAGCCGGGGGTGGGCCCCCCACTCTCTAAGGGCCCGGGACACCAGTCCCCATAGCCCCCCCCCCCCCCCCCCCGCCCCGATGGCTGCCCTGACTGAAGCCACGGTGTATGAGAACACATCTGTATACAAAGGTATCCTGACACCTAAGGAAAATTAAAATGAAGTGGTTTACTCCGTGCAGCTTATAACATTCATTCTTAAGGTTAATTCATTTTAAAGGAAGCTCTAGCTTCTATTATTAGTAACTAACTTCCCATCAGTGAATAAAGTAATAAATATACAGCTTCCAGTATAAACCATTTACTGTTATTTACTCTGTCCATTTAGGGGAACTTTACCAGTTTTCAAGAATAAATAATTTGTGTCTTACTTCAGCACGAGTACAGTCTGATAAATACAGATGATAGATACATTCTTAAAGAAAACTTCATCATTTATCAGCAGCATTTTCTTCCCAGTGGGGATTATTCCGTACGAATTGCAGATTCTGCTAAAAAGCAGAATCTGCAATCCTTTCTTTTGCATGCTCAAGGCTGCCCATCCCAGGGCAAGGCCGACCAACATGCAGAATGACCTGCACAGTTGCAACTGTGGACGACTTCCTGCAGCCAGGCGGCATATGCAGGTGATCAACCTCCATTTTTGTCATCAGAGTGGCTGCATGTGACGTCACGCAGCTGCCCCTGAAAACGCAGCAAACCCATCCCCGTTTACCCCGTGCCGCCTCGCAATGCTACGTTGCCGTACTCCGCCCACTCCGCAAACGCTTCTGTCAATCAGGCAGACACGTTCGCACTCATTGCACGCCGATAGCATTTGGCGGCCACACAGGGCAGTGCCTGCATGTGCGCAGTGGCACCGCCGACTGGGTTATTGCAGTCGGTTCGCTAACAGTGAATACATTATTAGCAAATGATATAATGTATATCAAATCATAAAGTACTAGTAATTCGTGATACCAAGTCTCCACTATTTAGCGACTTTCCCCTTTGTATTTTCTGGGCCTTTTATGGCACTTTCACGTTCACATTCCAATATTAATAATATTATTATTATTATTATTATTATTATTATTATCTTTATTTATATGGTGCCACAAGGGTTCAGTTTGATAGTACCAGGGGTGCAGTTTGACAGTACCAGGGACTGATGACATTGGCTGTGCCAGGAGAGCATGGTGGACTGATGATTGAGCACGGGGTTTGCTTGGACTTTTTGTCTTTGTTTACTTATTTTCAGTTATGTACCTGTGTGGAGAAGCCTAAGCCTGTGTATTCTATGTTCTACAGTGTCTGATGACAGTAAAGACACTGAGGTAAATTTACTTAGGTTGGAGTTTTTAAGAACTAGTGATGTTGCCTATAGCAACCAATCAAATTATTTCTATTATCTTCTAGAAGCAGCTCGATATATGTTAAGTAGAATCTGATTGGTTGCTATGAGCAACATCACCAGTTCTAAAAAAAAAACCCTCTAACCTTGGTAAATTTACCCCACTGTGTTTTAACTGGAAGACCTGCCTCACGAGTCCTTATTTCCAATACCCATTTTACAACAGTTTCTGCAGGGTATGGTGTTGTTATGCACACCAGTGCCCGCAGGAAAGTACTGGTGTCAGAACTGTTATGCACTCCAGTGTCTGCAGGAATGTACTGGTGTTTGAACTGTTATGCAAAACAAATGGACTCACAGACAAACTGGGGAATATGACATAACGTACACAGAAGGTAATAGGGTAACAAAATACACACAAAGTGAACAGAGAAGCCCAGAGGCTAAGGAACTGGGTATCTCCCTTGTATTAGAACTGCACAGATGGAAAAAGCAAGATGTTGTGTTTTAATACGTAGAGAACCCGAAATGCTGTTGCTAAGGGCAACAGCAAAACCCTAAAGGGTTACCAACGGGTGTGGCAGTAAACTCCTTGGTCAGAGATGGAATGATAGACACAAGGAGAGTCTCCACAATCCTATTTCTCACTTGCAGTGCACAGGTTTTAGCTTACTGCCACTAAACTGACCCCTGACACCTAGCACAGTGAGACAGGATTAGACAGGCAAGTCTTAGAATACAGCCGCAAACTTGCTAAGTTCACAGAGTAGTAACAGAACCCCAGCAAGCTAAACGACTGACTCCAGTCTTACTGCTAGGTCTGGATTGGCAGAGTGTAATACCAAATCCCCAGGCCTATTTGCAGTAAGCAACAAACAAATACAAAGCTACACAGTACTGGCTAACTTTCATGAACTGACTAACCAACAAAGATTCAGCAGCATCTGCTTACCCAGAAAAGAGGCCTTATAAAGCAGGTGCTGTCCACGCCCCACTCAGACCTCACAGACTGTGAGCACAAAAACCAGCACCGGATCCCCTGCCGTGCACAGAGCCTATAACCACTGCACAGCAAAAGACCCGAACCGGAGTATCAGCTGCGCTCAGGTTACTCCACTAGCACTTGTCTCCCGGTTGCCATGACGACGTGGCAGCACAGGGCAGGAGACCCTAACAGTACCCCCCCTCTGACGAGGGGTCAAAGAACCCCTACCACCGGGTTTATCGGGGAACTGCGAGAAGAAAGAGCGTATCAGTCTGGGGGCATGAAGATCACAACTGCGCACCCACGACCGCTCCTCCGGGCCATACCCCTTCCAGTGCACCAAAAATGACAGCCGACCCCGAACCACCTTGGAGTCAAGAATCCTTTCAACAACAAACTCCCTCTGGCCACGTATCAGAAGAGGGGAAGGTCTTCCACTGGAAGAAGGATTACTAATCGCCCGTTTTAAAAGGGAACAATGAAATGTTTTATTGATACCCAAAGAATGGGGCAGATCTAACTGAAATGCCACCGGATTGATAACCCTGGTGATCTTATAAGGGCCGATGAACCGGGGCCCTAACTTATGAGATGGCTGTCTCAACTTCAAATTCTTGGTAGACAACCAGACTAAGTCTCCTAATTTGAAGCTGCAGGGTCTTTTCCGCTTATCAAAAACCCTTTTGGTCACTAATGACACAGACACAAGGGCTTTCTTCACTTTCCGCCAAATACCTCTAAGGACCGAAACCACAGAGGAACCACCAGGCGTGGAGTCCAGGGGGTCAAAAGAATTGGCCTTAGGATGATGCCCATACACACAAAGGAAGGGAGAGATCCCTGTGGCAGAGTGAGCCGCGTTGTTATAGGCAAACTCCGCCATGGACAGATGAGCAACCCAGTCAGTCTGACACTTGGAGACATAACACCTGAGGAACTGCTCCAAGGACTGGTTCACCCTTTCAGTCTGCCCATTAGACTGCGGATGGTAGCCTGACGACAAGCTGACAGAAATCTGGAGATCGGAACAAAATGCCCTCCAGAATTTGGCCACAAACTGGGATCCGCGGTCAGAGACCACATCAAGTGGCAACCCGTGGAGACGCACAACATGCAGCATAAATAATTCAGACAGGCATCTGGCTGATGGCAGCCCAACCAGTGGAACGAAGTGCGCCATCTTCGAAAACCTGTCAACGACAACCCAGATGGCTGTCATCCCCGAGGATTTGGGCAAGTCCACCACAAAATCCATTGAAATGTGGGTCCATGGCTTAGATGGGATAGAGAGTGGATGTAATGGGCCAACAGGAACCCCTCTAGGAGTCTTATTTCGGGCACAGATGTCACATGCCCGAACCCACTGATCCACATCCTTAGCCACCGAGGGCCACCACACCGCCCTAGATAGCAACTCCCGAGTTCTGGCAATACCCGGGTGACCTGCCGACTTCTTGGCATGGAATTCCAGGAACACTCGCTGTCTTAACCTAGGAGGCACAAACAAAAGACCTACCGGAAGGTCTGGAGGAGCCTGCTCCTGTGCTCTAAGGACTAATGATAAGAGGTCCTGGGTAATGCCCACTTTAATACATGATGGGGAAACAATGGGCAACGGCTCCTCGGTGGTCTCCTGGATTGGAGCAAAACTCCGCGAGAGCGCATCAGCCTTGATGTTTTTTGACCCAGGGCGATATGTTATCAAAAAATTAAAGCGAGCAAAAAACAAAGCCCATCGTGCCTGCCTGGCATTGAGACGCTTCGCAGACTCTAAATATGCCAGATTCTTATGGTCAGTGAGAATTGAGACCACAAACTTAGCCCCCTCAAGCCAGTGTCTCCACTCCTCGAGTGCATCCTTAATAGCCAACAATTCCCGGTTACCCACGTCATAATTCATCTCGGCAGGCGAAAATTTACGGGAAAAGTAAGCACAGGGATGAAGGCGATTATCAGACACTCCCATCTGAGAAAGCACTGCCCCAATACCCATCTCAGAGGCATCCACCTCCACCACAAAAGGACGCTCTGGATCTGGGTGTCGCAGCACCTTGGCCGAAACAAATGCCCTTTTGAGACGGGCAAAAGCCGCTTTAGCCTCACAAGACCAGTGAGCAACATCCGCCCCTTTCTTAGTGAGTGCCACCAAGGGCGCCACTATAGACGAAAATCCAGCGATAAATCGTCTATAAAAATTCGCAAAGCCCAGGAAACGCTGAAGCGCCTTCAAACTAGTGGGCTGCACCCAATCCAGGACTGCCTGTACCTTGGAACCCTCCATTTGGAAACCTTCTGGGGAGATATTATATCCTAGAAATGCGATTTGCTGAACTTCAAATTCGCACTTCTCCAGCTTCGCCCCAAGCCGGTGGTCTCTGAGTTTCTGGAGGACTAAGCGCACATGCTTCCGATGTTCCTCCAGGGAATGGGAGAAGATTAGGATGTCATCTAAGTATACAACTAAGAATCTATCCAAATATTCCCTGAGCACATCATTCATGAAATCCTGGAAGACTGCCGGGGCATTACAGAGCCCAAAAGGCATCACCAAATATTCATAATGCCCTGAGTGGGTATTAAAGGCAGTCTTCCATTCATCCCCCTCTCTTATTCGGATTAGATTGTACGCACCGCGTAGGTCAATCTTAGAAAAAATGGTGGCAGTACGAAGCTGGTCAAACAAGACCGAAATGAGAGGCAGTGGGTATGAGTTTTTAATCGTGATACGGTTCAATTCCCTGAAGTCGATGCAGGGTCGCAACGAACCGTCCTTTTTACCCACGAAGAAGAACCCCGACCCAACTGGAGACTGTGAAGGTCTGATAAATCCCTTAGCCAAGTTCTCCTGAATGTACTCTGCCATAGCCTGAGTCTCAGGACGTGACAGGGAGTACAACCTGCTCTTGGGAAGCTTAGCATTTGGCAACAAATCAATGGCACAGTCATAGGGGCGATGGGGAGGTAGTACCTCTGCAACTTTTTTGGAGAACACGTCCGCAAAATCTGCATAACACCCTGGCAATCCTGGCAAACTTAGCTGCAAGAGCCTGACTGGAAGGCTCAAGCAACTCCTGAAACAATCAGTACCCCAACTAAGAATCTCCCCAGAGACTCAGTCAAATTGAGGATTGTGGGCCCTTAACCAGGGTAACCCCAACACCAATGGGGCAAAAGTACAGACAGTCACATAAAAGGACAATTTTTCAGAGTGTGTGGCTCCAATAAACAAAGAAATCTGGCTAGTGCAAGAGGTAATTTTACCTTGGGATAATGGTTCCCCGTTTAACCCACAAATCTCAATTTCCGATGCCAAGGGTACTAAGGGAACAGAGTGTTTCAGGGTGAATTGGCGGTCCATAAAAACCCCGTCGGCCCCACTGTCCACAAAGGCCTCAGTCTTGACAGTTTGACCGAGGATCTTCAAGGTCACCGGAATGATAAAAGTCTTCTTGGGAAATTCTGACTTCTGGCCTGACAGGATATTTCCCATCACCCTCAGGCCCTGAAGTTTTCCGGCTTTTCTGGGCATGATACTACCACATGACCTTTATTCCCACAGTACAAACACAACCCCTGCTGTCTCCTCCGCGTCTTCTCACGCGAGGAGAGGCGGGTAGCCCCAATCTGCATAGGCTCCTCAGAAAATTCCTCAGAGTCTGAGGTTCCCTTGGGAAGGAAGGAAATCTCAGTCTCCCTTTCAAGCCTACACTCTCTCAGCCGTCTATCCACCCGGATGGATAACTGCATGAGCTGATCCAAGCTATCAGGCAAGGGATATTGTACCAGTTGGTCCTTTATCTGGTTAGAAAGACCTCTTCGGTACTGGTGTCTCAGGGCTGGGTCATTCCACTGGGTATCATGGGCCAACCTCCGAAACTCCGTACAGTAAACCTCAACTGGCCTTCGCCCTTGCTTAAGGATCGAAATCTGAGCCTCGGCTGAGGCCGTCTTGTCAGGGTCATCATACAACATGCCCAGTGCCGTAAAAAAAGCATCAACACTTTTAAGCGACGGACAGTCAGGCTGCAACCCATATGCCCAGACCTGTGGGTCTCCTTGTAGCAAGGAAATCACTATGCCCACCCGCTGAATCTCCGACCCAGAAAACTGAGGCCTAAGCCGGAAGTATAGCTTGCAGCTCTCCTTGAAACAAAAGAACTGCGAGCGATCTCCAGAAAAACGATCCGGGAGATTTACTTTCGGCTCCTTAACCCCTGCAGGTGCTGCTGCTGCGGGAGCTCCGCCAGCAGCCTGGGAGGTGTGCATTTTAATGGACAAATCATTAAATTGTCGAGTCAGGTCCTGCACCTGATCGACCACCTGTTGCAACGTATTTTGAGGGGTATGCTCCATATTCCCACAAAATTTCAACAGGAGTATTAGGCTGCTGAATATGTTATGCACACCAGTGCCCGCAGGAAAGTACTGGTGTCAGAACTGTTATGCACTCCAGTGTCTGCAGGAATGTACTGGTGTTTGAACTGTTATGCAAAACAAATGGACTCACAGACAAACTGGGGAATATGACATAACGTACACAGAAGGTAATAGGGTAACAAAATACACACAAAGTGAACAGAGAAGCCCAGAGGCTAAGGAACTGGGTATCTCCCTTGTATTAGAACTGCACAGATGGAAAAAGCAAGATGTTGTGTTTTAATACGTAGAGAACCCGAAATGCTGTTGCTAAGGGCAACAGCAAAACCCTAAAGGGTTACCAACGGGTGTGGCAGTAAACTCCTTGGTCAGAGATGGAATGATAGACACAAGGAGAGTCTCCACAATCCTATTTCTCACTTGCAGTGCACAGGTTTTAGCTTACTGCCACTAAACTGACCCCTGACACCTAGCACAGTGAGACAGGATTAGACAGGCAAGTCTTAGAATACAGCCGCAAACTTGCTAAGTTCACAGAGTAGTAACAGAACCCCAGCAAGCTAAACGACTGACTCCAGTCTTACTGCTAGGTCTGGATTGGCAGAGTGTAATACCAAATCCCCAGGCCTATTTGCAGTAAGCAACAAACAAATACAAAGCTACACAGTACTGGCTAACTTTCATGAACTGACTAACCAACAAAGATTCAGCAGCATCTGCTTACCCAGAAAAGAGGCCTTATAAAGCAGGTGCTGTCCACGCCCCACTCAGACCTCACAGACTGTGAGCACAAAAACCAGCACCGGATCCCCTGCCGTGCACAGAGCCTATAACCACTGCACAGCAAAAGACCCGAACCGGAGTATCAGCTGCGCTCAGGTTACTCCACTAGCACTTGTCTCCCGGTTGCCATGACGACGTGGCAGCACAGGGCAGGAGACCCTAACAGTACCCCCCCTCTGACGAGGGGTCAAAGAACCCCTACCACCGGGTTTATCGGGGAACTGCGAGAAGAAAGAGCGTATCAGTCTGGGGGCATGAAGATCACAACTGCGCACCCACGACCGCTCCTCCGGGCCATACCCCTTCCAGTGCACCAAAAATGACAGCCGACCCCGAACCACCTTGGAGTCAAGAATCCTTTCAACAACAAACTCCCTCTGGCCACGTATCAGAAGAGGGGAAGGTCTTCCACTGGAAGAAGGATTACTAATCGCCCGTTTTAAAAGGGAACAATGAAATGTTTTATTGATACCCAAAGAATGGGGCAGATCTAACTGAAATGCCACCGGATTGATAACCCTGGTGATCTTATAAGGGCCGATGAACCGGGGCCCTAACTTATGAGATGGCTGTCTCAACTTCAAATTCTTGGTAGACAACCAGACGAAGTCTCCTAATTTGAAGCTGCAGGGTCTTTTCCGCTTATCAAAAACCCTTTTGGTCACTAATGACACAGACACAAGGGCTTTCTTCACTTTCCGCCAAATACCTCTAAGGACCGAAACCACAGAGGAACCACCAGGCGTGGAGTCCAGGGGGTCAAAAGAATTGGCCTTAGGATGATGCCCATACACACAAAGGAAGGGAGAGATCCCTGTGGCAGAGTGAGCCGCGTTGTTATAGGCAAACTCCGCCATGGACAGATGAGCAACCCAGTCAGTCTGACACTTGGAGACATAACACCTGAGGAACTGCTCCAAGGACTGGTTCACCCTTTCAGTCGGCCCATTAGACTGCGGATGGTAGCCTGACGACAAGCTGACAGAAATCTGGAGATCGGAACAAAATGCCCTCCAGAATTTGGCCACAAACTGGGATCCGCGGTCAGAGACCACATCAAGTGGCAACCCGTGGAGACGCACAACATGCAGCATAAATAATTCAGACAGACGTCTGGCTGATGGCAGCCCAACCAGTGGAACGAAGTGCGCCATCTTCGAAAACCTGTCAACGACAACCCAGATGGCTGTCATCCCCGAGGATTTGGGCAAGTCCACCACAAAATCCATTGAAATGTGGGTCCATGGCTTAGATGGGATAGAGAGTGGATGTAATGGGCCAACAGGAACCCCTCTAGGAGTCTTATTTCGGGCACAGATGTCACATGCCCGAACCCACTGATCCACATCCTTAGCCACCGAGGGCCACCACACCGCCCTAGATAGCAACTCCCGAGTTCTGGCAATACCCGGGTGACCTGCCGACTTCTTGGCATGGAATTCCAGGAACACTCGCTGTCTTAACCTAGGAGGCACAAACAAAAGACCTACCGGAAGGTCTGGAGGAGCCTGCTCCTGTGCTCTAAGGACTAATGATAAGAGGTCCTGGGTAATGCCCACTTTAATACATGATGGGGAAACAATGGGCAACGGCTCCTCGGTGGTCTCCTGGATTGGAGCAAAACTCCGCGAGAGCGCATCAGCCTTGATGTTTTTTAACCCAGGGCGATATGTTATCAAAAAATTAAAGCGAGCAAAAAACAAAGCCCATCGTGCCTGCCTGGCATTGAGACGCTTCGCTGACTCTAAATATGCCAGATTCTTATGGTCAGTGAGAATTGAGACCACAAACTTAGCCCCCTCAAGCCAGTGTCTCCACTCCTCGAGTGCATCCTTAATAGCCAACAATTCCCGGTTACCCACGTCATAATTCATCTCGGCAGGCGAAAATTTACGGGAAAAGTAAGCACAGGGATGAAGGCGATTATCAGACACTCCCATCTGAGAAAGCACTGCCCCAATACCCATCTCAGAGGCATCCACCTCCACCACAAAAGGACGCTCTGGATCTGGGTGTCGCAGCACCTTGGCCGAAACAAATGCCCTTTTGAGACGGGCAAAAGCCGCTTTAGCCTCACAAGACCAGTGAGCAACATCCGCCCCTTTCTTAGTGAGTGCCACCAAGGGCGCCACTATAGACGAAAATCCAGCGATAAATCGTCTATAAAAATTCGCAAAGCCCAGGAAACGCTGAAGCGCCTTCAAACTAGTGGGCTGCACCCAATCCAGGACTGCCTGTACCTTGGAACCCTCCATTTGGAAACCTTCTGGGGAGATAATATATCCTAGAAATGCGATTTGCTGAACTTCAAATTCGCACTTCTCCAGCTTCGCCCCAAGCCGGTGGTCTCTGAGTTTCTGGAGGACTAAGCGCACATGCTTCCGATGTTCCTCCAGGGAATGGGAGAAGATTAGGATGTCATCTAAGTATACAACTAAGAATCTATCCAAATATTCCCTGAGCACATCATTCATGAAATCCTGGAAGACTGCCGGGGCATTACAGAGCCCAAAAGGCATCACCAAATATTCATAATGCCCTGAGTGGGTATTAAAGGCAGTCTTCCATTCATCCCCCTCTCTTATTCGGATTAGATTGTACGCACCGCGTAGGTCAATCTTAGAAAAAATGGTGGCAGTACGAAGCTGGTCAAACAAGACCGAAATGAGAGGCAGTGGGTATGAGTTTTTAATCGTGATACGGTTCAATTCCCTGAAGTCGATGCAGGGTCGCAACGAACCGTCCTTTTTACCCACGAAGAAGAACCCCGACCCAACTGGAGACTGTGAAGGTCTGATAAATCCCTTAGCCAAGTTCTCCTGAATGTACTCTGCCATAGCCTGAGTCTCAGGACGTGACAGGGAGTACAACCTGCTCTTGGGAAGCTTAGCATTTGGCAACAAATCAATGGCACAGTCATAGGGGCGATGGGGAGGTAGTACCTCTGCAACTTTTTTGGAGAACACGTCCGCAAAATCTGCATAACACCCTGGCAATCCTGGCAAACTTAGCTGCAAGAGCCTGACTGGAAGGCTCAAGCAACTCCTGAAACAATCAGTACCCCAACTAAGAATCTCCCCAGAGACTCAGTCAAATTGAGGATTGTGGGCCCTTAACCAGGGTAACCCCAACACCAATGGGGCAAAAGTACAGACAGTCACATAAAAGGACAATTTTTCAGAGTGTGTGGCTCCAATAAACAAAGAAATCTGGCTAGTGCAAGAGGTAATTTTACCTTGGGATAATGGTTCCCCGTTTAACCCACAAATCTCAATTTCCGATGCCAAGGGTACTAAGGGAACAGAGTGTTTCAGGGTGAATTGGCGGTCCATAAAAACCCCGTCGGCCCCACTGTCCACAAAGGCCTCAGTCTTGACAGTTTGACCGAGGATCTTCAAGGTCACCGGAATGATAAAAGTCTTCTTGGGAAATTCTGACTTCTGGCCTGACAGGATATTTCCCATCACCCTCAGGCCCTGAAGTTTTCCGGCTTTTCTGGGCATGATACTACCACATGACCTTTATTCCCACAGTACAAACACAACCCCTGCTGTCTCCTCCGCGTCTTCTCACGCGAGGAGAGGCGGGTAGCCCCAATCTGCATAGGCTCCTCAGAAAATTCCTCAGAGTCTGAGGTTCCCTTGGGAAGGAAGGAAATCTCAGTCTCCCTTTCAAGCCTACGCTCTCTCAGCCGTCTATCCACCCGGATGGATAACTGCATGAGCTGATCCAAGCTATCAGGCAAGGGATATTGTACCAGTTGGTCCTTTATCTGGTTAGAAAGACCTCTTCGGTACTGGTGTCTCAGGGCTGGGTCATTCCACTGGGTATCATGGGCCAACCTCCGAAACTCCGTACAGTAAACCTCAACTGGCCTTCGCCCTTGCTTAAGGATCGAAATCTGAGCCTCGGCTGAGGCCGTCTTGTCAGGGTCATCATACAACATGCCCAGTGCCGTAAAAAAAGCATCAACACTTTTAAGCGACGGACAGTCAGGCTGCAACCCATATGCCCAGACCTGTGGGTCTCCTTGTAGCAAGGAAATCACTATGCCCACCCGCTGAATCTCCGACCCAGAAAACTGAGGCCTAAGCCGGAAGTATAGCTTGCAGCTCTCCTTGAAACAAAAGAACTGCGAGCGATCTCCAGAAAAACGATCCGGGAGATTTACTTTCGGCTCCTTAACCCCTGCAGGTGCTGCTGCTGCGGGAGCTCCGCCAGCAGCCTGGGAGGTGTGCATTTTAATGGACAAATCATTAAATTGTCGAGTCAGGACCTGCACCTGATCGACCACCTGTTGCAACGTATTTTGAGGGGTATGCTCCATATTCCCACAAAATTTCAACAGGAGTATTAGGCTGCTGAATATGTTATGCACACCAGTGCCCGCAGGAAAGTACTGGTGTCAGAACTGTTATGCACTCCAGTGTCTGCAGGAATGTACTGGTGTTTGAACTGTTATGCAAAACAAATGGACTCACAGACAAACTGGGGAATATGACATAACGTACACAGAAGGTAATAGGGTAACAAAATACACACAAAGTGAACAGAGAAGCCCAGAGGCTAAGGAACTGGGTATCTCCCTTGTATTAGAACTGCACAGATGGAAAAAGCAAGATGTTGTGTTTTAATACGTAGAGAACCCGAAATGCTGTTGCTAAGGGCAACAGCAAAACCCTAAAGGGTTACCAACGGGTGTGGCAGTAAACTCCTTGGTCAGAGATGGAATGATAGACACAAGGAGAGTCTCCACAATCCTATTTCTCACTTGCAGTGCACAGGTTTTAGCTTACTGCCACTAAACTGACCCCTGACACCTAGCACAGTGAGACAGGATTAGACAGGCAAGTCTTAGAATACAGCCGCAAACTTGCTAAGTTCACAGAGTAGTAACAGAACCCCAGCAAGCTAAACGACTGACTCCAGTCTTACTGCTAGGTCTGGATTGGCAGAGTGTAATACCAAATCCCCAGGCCTATTTGCAGTAAGCAACAAACAAATACAAAGCTACACAGTACTGGCTAACTTTCATGAACTGACTAACCAACAAAGATTCAGCAGCATCTGCTTACCCAGAAAAGAGGCCTTATAAAGCAGGTGCTGTCCACGCCCCACTCAGACCTCACAGACTGTGAGCACAAAAACCAGCACCGGATCCCCTGCCGTGCACAGAGCCTATAACCACTGCACAGCAAAAGACCCGAACCGGAGTATCAGCTGCGCTCAGGTTACTCCACTAGCACTTGTCTCCCGGTTGCCATGACGACGTGGCAGCACAGGGCAGGAGACCCTAACAGGTGTTAGTGTCTTGTGATCACCAGACAATAACTTTTATGGGAATACCCTCTTTCAAATGAAGGTTCTCCCAAATGTTTAGATGCAAGGATGAGAGAAATTGTGCAAATGAAGGGCCTAATTCAGAGTCATTAGCAAACCCAAAAAATCACACTAATGGGCAAAACCATGTTGCACTGCATTGTGGGGCAGATGTAATTTGCAGAAAGATTCAGATTTGGGTGGGGTATGTTATTTCTGTGCATGGTAATTACTGGCTGCTTTATTTTTAAACTGCAATTTATATTTCAGTTTGGACACACCCCACCCAAATCTAAATCTCTCTGCACATGTTACATCTACCCCACCTGCAGTGCAACATGGTTTTGCCAATTAGTCTGCATTTTTGGTTTGCTAACAAACCTGAATAACACCCTAGGTGCTCTCCCCCATTCCTTGGCTTTTCCACTATTTCAGCAATGCAAGATGAATTTGTCTGATCACCAGTTAATTCATTTGGCTTTTTGTTGACTGATACTGATACTCAGCAACGTGGTCAAAAGATTAGCCAACCAGAAGTTAAAGTGGGCCAGAATGGGGTGGAACTGTGTTCCGTCACCTTTAATTGAAGGCGGAACCAATTCCGCCTCCGCCTAGCCACCAACTAAGCATCAGGTCTCAGCTGCATTGTAAAGTTGCCAGTGGCCGCCAGCCGATCCCGGAACGCAGACCGACTGTAGTGCCAATGAAAAGAAGGAAAGGCTATTTCAAAATGTGACATGAGCAAATCACGGCTCGCTGACCACCAGCCAATGAGAAGCTGCCACTGTCTGGCGGCTGTTTCCAGCTTTATACTCCAGCCATGACCCGATGCTCCAGGCTCTCAGGACACAGGGGGTGAGATGGGGGTGTGTGTGAAAGAAGCAGGGGGTGAGATGGAGTGAGAGGATCAGGGGGTGAGAGAAGAAAATAGTGAGATGGAGTGAGGAGCAGGGGGTGAGGGAAAAAGAGGGTGAGATGGAGTGAGGAGCAGAGGGTGAAAGAAGCAGGGAGTGAGACGGGGGTGAGATGGCATGAGATGAGCAGGGGGTGAAATGGAGTGAGAGGAGCAGGGGGTGAGTGAAGAAGAGGGTGAGATGGAGTGAGAAGCAAAGGGTGAGATGAGCAAAGGGTGAGATGGGATGGGGGGTGAGAAGCAGATGGAGTTAGAGGAGCTAGAGATGGAGTTAGAGGAGCAGGGGGTGAGAGAAGCAGAGGGTGAGATAGAGTGAGGAGCAGGGGGTGAGATGAGCGAAGGTGAGATGGACCCTTCTCACAGCAGCCCATACCTATGGGAAGAGACTTCCTCTTGAGTGCACACTCCTCGGCCCCCACCCTAACGTTCTCTCGTCTTTGCAGCTGTACAGGGGGCACAGACAGCCACAGGGGGACTATGTGCTCCTTAGCAGATGACCTGGGCCGGGCCCCTCTAATAAGACCAGCCCCCCTCCCTTCTATGCCTCTATAAACACTCTGCCTATGCCGCAAAAACAACGGCCGATGCACGTTCCCGAGGATCGTTAATTACCCCCTCTGTCAGCCGCGCATGCAGGTCAATTTTGGCTGTGTCGGCCAAAACGGCATGTACGGGCCGGCCACGGCGTGACGTCACTGGGCAATATAGTTTGTGGTATCGCTCAGTGTGTATGCACAATGTCGGGTGGCCCGGGAGGTAAGGGAACACACTGTGTGATATAACTCATAGAGCGTATCGCACAGTATGTACCCACCTTAACAGCATTTTTAAAATTATATTATATTCTTTACTTCTATAAACACTTACAGTACTCTTTTGTGTTACATAATATTGTATTACATTCTTTGCCTCTGTAAACACTTACAGTACTCTTATGTGTTACATAATATTATATTACATTCTTTGCCTCTATAAACACAGTACTCTTATGTGTTACATAATATTATATTACATTCTTTGCCTCTGTAAACGCTTACAGTACTCTTATGTGTTACATAATATTATATTACATTCTTTGCATCTATAAACACTTAGAGTACTCTTATGTGTTACATAATATTATATTACATTCTTTGCCTCTATAAACACTTACAGTACTCTTGTGTATTACATAATATTATATTACATTATTGTGTGCCTCTATAAACACTTACAGTACTCTTATGTGTTACATAATATTATATTACATTCTTTGCCTCTATAAACACTTACAGTACTCTTATGTGTTACATGGTACCGAAGGATTGGCGTATAGCTGATGTAGTGCCATTATTTAAAAAGGGATCCAAAAATCTTCCGGGAAACTACAGACCAGTTAGTTTAACATCTATAGTGGGGAAAATATTGGAAGGAATTCTAAGGGACGTCATACAGGAGTATCTAAAGTCCGCTAGGATTATTAGCAAGAACCAGCATGGGTTTGTGAGGGACAGGTCATGTCAGACTAACTTAATTAGCTTCTACGAGGAAGTGAGCAATAATCTTGATCAAGGAAAAACAGTGGATGTGGTCTTCCTAGATTTTGCAAAAGCCCTTGATACAGTTCCTCACAAAGACTGATGATCAAATTAAAGGAGATTGGCCTAGGAAAAACTATTTGCACATGGATAAGCAGCTGGTTGGATAGCAGGGTACAGCGAGTAGTGGTCAACGGGAAGTCCTCAACCTGGTCCCCAGTAGTCAGCGAAATACCACAAGGGTCCGTACTCGGACCACTACTGTTCAACATATTTATCACTGACCTAGAAATAGGCCTGGAAAGCACAGTGTCAATCTTTGCAGATGATACTAAACTGTGTAAGGTAATTAATTCAGAATTGGATGTGGAGTCCTTGCAGAATGATCTATCTAAACTTGAACTCTGGGCGTCTAAATGGAAAATGAGGTTCAGTACAGACAAATGCAAGGTTATGCATTTTGGGACTAAAAACAAACTTGCATCCTGCATATTGAAAGGGGAACGCCTAGGGGAAACAGAGTTGGAAAAAGATTTGGGGGTATTCATTGATAATAGGCTTAATAACCGTACACAATGTCAAAACGCAGTAAAGAAGGCAAGTAAGGTGCTAGCGTGCATAAAAAGGGGAATTGAGACAAGGGACTCAGATGTAATAATGCCGCTGTATAAGGCATTGGTACGTCTGCACCTGGAATATTGTGTTCAGTTTTGGGCACCATTGTATAAAAAAGACATCAGTGAACTCGAAAGTGTTCAAAGGCGAGCTACTAAATTGATTAAAGGCCTAGAAGGACTGGACTATAAGGAAAGACTTACTAGGCTGAATATGTATACACTAGAAAAGAGGCGCCTAAGAGGAGATATTATTAATATCTTCAAATATGTAAAGGGACATCACAAAGAGTTATCAGAGGAATTATTTATTAAAAGAACACAGTTTAGGACACGTGGGCACTCGTTGAGACTGGAGGAGAGAAAGTTCCGAATGCAACGGAGGAAAGGGTTCTTCGCTGTTAGGGCAATCAGGATGTGGAATTTCCCTGCCAGGGAAGGTGGTAATGGCGGACTCTGTAATTGGATTTAAAAAAGGAATGGATACATTTCTGAATGAAAAAATTATCCAAGGTTATAATACTTAATTAATACTTAATACTTAAAATATCAACGTGGTTAATCCGGGGGTAACATGAGTTATAGTAGCTAACTAGTCATAAAACATTATTTAGCAAGTATGTAGAATCATCACAACTTAAAACAGGTTGAACACGATGGGCAATTTGCTTCTATTCAACCTCAAATACTATGTTACTATGTTACTATAATATTATAATCCATTCTTTGCCTCTTATGTGTTACATAATATTATATTGCATTCTTTGCCTCTATAAACACTTACAAAACTCTTATGTGTTACATAATATTATATTACATGCTTTGCCTCTGTAAACACTTACAGTACTCTTACTGTATGTGTTACATAATATTTTATTACATTCTTTGCCTCTATAAACACTTAGAGTACTCTTATGTGTTACATAATATTATATTATATTCTTTGCCTCTATAAACACTTACAGTACTCTTATGTGTTACATAATATTATATTACATTCTTTGCCTCTATAAACACTTACAAAACTCTTATGTGTTACATAATATTATATTACATTCTTTGCCTCTGTAAACACTTAGAGTACTCTTATGTGTTATATAATATTATATTATATTCTTTGCCTCTATAAACACTTAGTGTACTCTTGTGTGTTACATAATATTATATTACATTATTGTATGCCTCTATATAAACTTACTTTACTCTTGTGTATTGCATAATATATAGCATTGTGTGCTTCTATAAAGCCTTACAGTACTCTTGTGTATTACAGACACACCTTGCTTGGAACAAGGGTAATCCAATCAATTTTACAGTCCTCTTAGAGGACAACGTGATCAATTCCTCCGGAGTATGGAATGCCTGTGTGACCGTCTTACCAGGTCAGGTATGAACTGTGTGATTGCTAAAGATTTTTTTCTTTTTGTTTAAAGTAAACATTGTTATTTATGAAATTCTTACATCGGAAGTGTAAATACATAAAGTTGAGCTCATCACATGGAGGACAGATATCATACTGTTATCATGATGACATGTTTGAGGTCACAACATGCATTCATAGAGTATGTCATCATCTATGACAGAAAGCGTCTCCTGCTTTTTATTTTGTCTTTTCGATCAACAATCATTTTTATTACATTATTTCAAGAAAATAAATATGGGGATACAGATGCAGAAAAGAGAAAGGCAGGAAACAAGGGGATTACCAGGGATATGGTAACAAACAGGGCCGTATTAAGGCTGGTGGGGGCCCAGGGCAATGGATATTGTGGGGGCCCCCACTACTAATGTTTGCTGGCAAAGCAACCCCCCCCCCCCCCCCCCGACACACACATACACATATGGAGCAGGGAGGTCACGCACAGCAGCTCTGAAGCACCAAATGCCCTTGTCTTCAATTCACTGTCTTACAGGATTTACCTTCCCTGTCCGTTCGAGACTGACTGTGCAGTAGCTCCTCGTGACCGTTATTAAACAGCTGAGCCGCCGGAGAGAGACTCACTCCTAGAATTAAAAACACACTGTGTGGGGGCCCTGAATTGTCTTTCGCCCCTCCCTTAAAAAAAGTAACTATAAAAGCAATAATAACAGCAAGACAACTGACACAGTAACTGCTTAGGGTGCAAATTTGAGATGGGAGAAGAGTCAGGTGTCCCAGTATAAGGTCCTAGTACACCGGGTGCAAGGTGGGATCATGGAGTTGGTGGTTCAGGAATAGATGGTTCCATCTCGTGCCAGGAGAAGCATATGACCATAGGGGAGCATGCAGAGGTAGAGTGTAGGAGGCCACAAGTATCCAGCTTCAATGTGTATTGAATTGTTGGCATGATTTTGTGAAGAGAAGGGGAGAGTGATTTTTCCAAAATTGGGCAAGAGAGGTTTTAATAATTATTAAGATTTGGACAAGACATATCTATAATGTTTGGAGAAATCATGGTGTAAAGGTGTAACGGGGCCACCCAGCGCCATGTTAACACATGGCCGGGTCCCTATGCTTTCAGGTATTTCTGGCCCCCTCTGGCACTTCTGTCTTTCACCCCACTACAGCTGACGTTGGGAAGCAGAGCTAATGCCATAATTTACACTTTCTGTATTCACACTGACATCGATACCCAGTTGAAATAGTCTGTTGACCTCTTTTCTCACAGCGCAATGGTTCTTCCTTTTCTCTTTTAAACATAACGATGGTGTGCTATTGGTCTACTGTCTCTCCCCCCATTGTCTCAAAACAAACCTCAGCTGACTAAAAGTGTGCCTTATTCCGGCACAGAGTGCAGAGTGCCTTTAACCATTGGAGCCATAGGGTGCAGGTAACAGTGCCTAAGCAAAAACAAAATTGACAGTCTCTAATACGGTCTTTAGGTTGACCCAACTTAAGTTGACACTCATTAGGTCGACCAATAAAGGTCAACATTACCGTTAAGTCGACATGGTCATTAGGTCAACATGTACTAGGTCGACGGGTCAAAAGGTCAACATGAGGTTTTTACATTTTTTTTCTTCAATTTTTGGATTTTTTCATACTTAACAATCCACGTAGACTGGAACAGTAACCTTGCTAGGGGACACAGTGCACTAATTTGGGTTCCCCGTCACTTTACAGAGAAAACAATACCAAAAACAGTAAAAAAAAAAAACTCACGTCGACCTAGTACATGTCGACCTAATGCCCATGTCGACCTAATGACAATGTCGACCTTCAGTGGTCGACTAAATGAGTGTCAACTTAAGTTGGGTCGACCCATACCCATCTCTGAGAGGCCCCTAGGCTTCAGCCAAGTCAGCCTTATAGATAATACTACCCTCGGGCCACGGTTGGGGAGAGCTCAGCAGCATGGATAAAACTTCAGATATTGAAGTGGAGCAATATAGGCGCAATTCCAGAATACATGAAATATGCCCCCAGTGTGAGAGTAATTCTGCCAACATTGCTTAGATCGATGTGACCACATTTTCTGGAGTGTGGCAGTTCTCCTCCTGTTTTAAAACCCATTGTTAAGATCTCTCATAATAGCATCAGCAATAGAAGGTCTACAACCCCGTTATGTGTATTAACAGGACCCTAATTGTAAGTGGTAGAATATTCCCTGTTGCATATGCATCCGTCACACAATCATCTCTGATCATACTGTATTGCCCATTGCAAAAATAGTGCCAAAAAATATATATACAGTAACCCCTGTCACAAAAAGTTCTACCTCAACTGCTACCTGCACGTCTTCTATACAGGACATGCAATATGAGATCAATTTGAATACATTGTCAGAGCTAGGCTTATGTATAGTATGAGGGGTGTGCAATAAGTTTCCGGATGCACAAAAAGTATTTTATTTATAAACAAAGTGAACATTACATTATCTATCTACATACATACATACATATATACATACACACATATATATATATATATATATATATATATATATAAAAAATAAATATATATACCACTGCTTCCCCTCATGCTCATCAGACTGCGCCTCATGTCAGTCATACTGTCCCAACATCAGGTATGAGATGATGGGGCGGGTGGAAACATGGGGGGTCATTCCGAGTTGTTCGCTCAATAAAAATCTTCACATCGCAGCGATTTTCCGCTTAATGCGCATGCGCAATGTCCGCACTGCGACTGCGCCAAGTAAATTTGCTATGCACTTAGGAATTTTACTCACTGCATTTTCATCGTTCTGGCGATCGTAATGTGATTGACAGGAAATGGGTGTTACTGGGCGGAAACAGGCCGTTTTATGGGCGTGTGGGAAAAAACGCTACCGTTTCCGGAAAAAACGCAGGAGTGGCTGGAGAAACGGAGGAGTGTCTGGGCGAACGCTGGGTGTGTTTGTGACGTCAAACCAGGAACGACAAGCAGTGAAATGATCGCAGATGCCGAGTAAGTCTGAAGCTACTCAGAAACTGCTACGAGGTGTGTAATCGCAATATTGCGAATACATCGTTCGCAATTTTAAGATGCTAAGATTCACTCCCAGTAGGCGGCGGCTTAGCATGAGCAAATCTGCTAAAATTCACTTGCGAGCGAACAACTCGGAATGACCCCCATGGTCACACATTGAGGTGTGTAGTGTGATCAGATCTCTGCATCTAAGGGCACATCAGTAGCTGACATTCATCGCCGACTTGTTGAGGTGTATGGATGCGAACAGGCGTCGTATTGCTGCATGATTATGCCACCACACTCAGCAAACCGCAAGTGTAAGTTGTTACAGAAATACCATTATGGGGTACTGTACTATCTACCCTACAGCCCTGGACTGGCACTGAGTGCTTTCCATCCCTGTGGACTATTGAAGAAGAACAAGGGAGGATGGCGATTCACATCCGATGGTGTAGTTCAGCAAGCCGCCTGGTTTCAGGTGCTCGACACTGAGTTAGGGTTAGATCTTTATAGTTATTAATAATAAAACTGTAAGGGTTGTATCTGAACATAGCAAATGTTTTTGAGAAATATACTTCTGGGGACTGTTTATGAACTACGGCAAAGAAAAAAAAATGTCTGTCCGTTCCGGCATCACACAAAAACTACTGGATGAATTCGGATTGGGTGTAGTATGGTATGCCGGTGGCGTGGCGAGCGCAAATGAGCCCCTTGCGGGCTCGCTGCGCTCGCCACACTGCGGGCACGGTGGCGCGCTACGTGCGCCATGCTGTTTAATTCTCCCTCCAGAGGGGTCATGGACCACCACGAGGGAGAAAAAGTGTCGGTATGTCGGTTGTCGGGATTCCGGCGCTGGTATACTGTGCGCCGGGATCCCAACAGTCGGCATACTGAAGACCACCCTTTGGATTGCGTAGTCACTATTGTATAGCTTAGTGACCTAGAAAGAAACTGAGATATGTTTGATCTCAATGTGACATCAGGAAGAGGAGCAATAAATGAAAAACCAGATTCTTGACACTCGGTGCGTCCCTGAAGGAAAAGCTGCAAATATTGTTTACAAATAATTTTTGGGATCAATGTCTACAATATAAAATATACATCCAAATATTAAATAGCACCATAGTCTTTGCAACATTAGTTCCGCTAAGCAATAACTAACTAACTAACTAACTAACTAAATAACGCTAGTTAGCTATTAGTCCTGTTATGCTGTGGTAAGTATAACTATATATGAAGGTGTGGGCGTGCAGGCCATCTACCTTTTAAAAGGAATGGACTCCAGGGAACGTGCCTTCTCTTATATGCACGCTGATCACGATGGTGTCACAGTCAGACCAGGACGTACACGCCGGAGAGTGGAGCCATCATCCAGAAGTATTTGAACTCCTAGTAGACAAGTGGGGCCTACCAGTTGCAGACCTGATGACATCTCGACACAATCACAAGGTTCCGGTCTTCGGAGCAAGAACAAGGGATCCTCAAGCAGCATTCGTGGACGCACTGGCAATTTCATGGGACTTTCGGCTGCCATACATGTTTCCCCCGATGTCACTCCTGCCCAGGGTAATAAGGAAGTTAAGCAAGAAGGAGGAATCCTACTTCTACTCGCTCCTGCGTGGGCCAGACAGCATTGCTTCTCAGACCTACAGGGTTTCTCGATAGAGCGTCCTCTTCTACTTCCTCAACGCCCAGACCTCCTCGTTCAGGGCCCCTGTGTCTACCAGGATTTGGCCCAACTGGCTTTGACGGCATGGCTCTTGAAGCTTCCGTCCTAAGGGCCAAAGTTTTTTCCGAGGCGGTCATTCAAACTATGTTGAAAGCCCATATATCGGCTTCGGCTTGGATTTATTATAAGGTTTGGAATTCTTATTTCACATGGTGTGCTGCTAAGAATGTTGATGTATTCAAATTCAATACTGCCAATCTGTTGGCTTTTCTGCAACAGGGCCTGGACTTAGGCTTGCGCCTGGCCTCCCTCAAGGTTCAAATTTAGGCCTTGTCGATTGCGACTTTGCCTGATGTTCATACCTTCACTCAGGGTGTTCTCCGAATTCAACATCACTACGTTCCTCCTGTGGCTCCTTGGGATTTGTCGGTTGTTCTGGATGCCTTACAAGAGGCTCCTTTTGAACCCCTAGTGTCGGTGGACCATAAATGGCTTACTCTTAAGGTCTTGTTTTTGCTGGCTATTGCCTCTGCTAGATGAGTTTCGGATTTAGGTGCCTTATCCTGTCGGTCACCTTACCTGATTTTTCACCGTGACTGGGCGGTTCTTAGGACCCGCCCTGGTTATCTGCCCAAGGTGGTGTCTTCTTTCCACCTTAACCAAGAAATTGTGGTTCCGGCATTTACTTCTCCAGGTTTGTCATCCAAAGAGAAGTCTTTGGATGTGGTACAGGCTCTCCGTATACAGTATATGTCAAAAGAACGGAGTCGGTTCAGAATTTTGACTCTGTTTGTTCATTTTGGTTTTCACAAACGTGGCTGGCCTGCTAATAAGCAGACCTTGGCCAGATGGATTAGAATGGTGATTGCACATGCTTATATACAGGCTGGCCTTCCAGCTCCTGATACCATTGAAGCCCATTCTACTCGATCTGTTGGAACTTCTTGGGCGGCCCGCCGTTGTGCAACCCTTAAACAATTGTGCAAGGCGGCTATGTGGTCCTCAGTGAACACGTTCATTAGATTTTATGGTTTTGATACTTCTGCCTCCCAGGATGCTTCCTTTGGACGCCGTGTTCTTGTGCCCACTACAGTGCGTTCCCTCCCTTGAGGAACTGCTTTAGGACATCCCCGATGTTATTCCCTGTGGAATACTGTGTACTCCGCTGCAGAAAAGGAGATTTATGGTAAGAACTTACCGTTGTTAAATCCCTTTCTGCAAGGTATACTGGATTCCACAGGGCGCCCACCCTGACGCACTTTGCTTCTTTGGGTTTGTATGGCATTAGCCGCTTGTACCTTCTCCTGTCGTGAGAATGTGGTGCTATGTGGCTACTAACTGTTGTCTCTTTTCTACCTGCTACTGCATTGGACTGGTTAACAAAACTGAGCTCCTGTGCATGAAGGCGGGGTTATAGAGGAGGCGGCCCTATGCATCTTGGGAACAGTCAAAGCTTTTAGTCTGTTGGTGCCTCAGATCAAGATCCTACTCTACACCCCGATGTTATTCCCTGTGGAATCCAGTGTACCTCGCAGAAAGAGATTTAACAACGGTAAGTTCTTACCATAAATCTCCTTATTCCACTTTTTATATATTAGAAAGTAAAGAATAGTCATGCTGTCATTATTTGTCTGTAATGTATCATACCAGCTTGCCTCTGGATCTTCCAGTTGATATTGCAGCAAGTATCTTAAGAGACATCTCTAGGTTTCAACATCAACATGGCTGCCTCATCTGGTACCCTTGTGGGTGGGATGAAAAATACATGGACCTTATAGTTTTGTTGGGACCCTACTCTGAGCGCTAGGATGCTGCAATCACCCCATTTTGTGTCATCTCTTCTAGGGGTAGTCTATTCCACCCAGGGTAATCCTATGTAGTGCTCCTAAGATAGCTGCCTCACCTGGTACTTGTGAAGGTGGAATACACAACTCGTGGATGTTATTACCCAAAATGCCTACACCAATCATGCATTATGCTTACTCTGCACACTAGATTTTCTTTTTTATGTCTGTGCGGCTTGTCGGTTACTGTATTACCTCCATCTTCTGTATTATGTGCACTGTTTTTAATGTCTGTAAAGCGCCATGAGTACTGTTGGAGAAAGAGCGCTATATAAATAGAATTATTATTATTGTTATTATTATTATTATTGTTATTATTATTATTATTATTATTATTGTTATTATAATTAGGTTTAACACTAATGCTGGGCATACCCGACCAGATAAAATACCTGTCAGACCAACAGACAGTTTATCTGGCATCCTCGGACAGTGCCAATATCACAAGCATACACTGATTTCTCACAATGTATGTCACCTAATATCGGTGATCTGCCCCCGGGGAGTAGACATTTTCCCGTTCCTCCCCATGTGAAGGAGCACGGGAGATGTCCGTTGGTCGGCCGCCATAGGGCATACACTGCCCGATGTGGTCGATCAGACACTTAGAAAATATTACGTCAGACGGACATGCTGGAAAATCTGGCATGCCCGACCAATCGATATTTTTGGATAATCGTAGTGTGTATACCCAACATTACTTTTCAAAATACATCCTTTCTGCTAATTGCCATATGTCAAACATACAATAATACAGGTGTAAATATATATGGAAATAATCCTTTCACCTTGACCATGAAGAATGGTTATTCTTCACAATGGTCATTTTTCACAATGGATATTCTTCACAATGGGATGTGGAATTTAGTACATAAAAAACCTATTTCTCCACAAATACATGGACTTCAGTGATGTCATGTTTTCTTTTTTTTTCCGGAGTGGTTTGAAGGCTAATTAGTTTCCAGAAACACACACAATAATCTGTTAATGAGTCCTCACAGACACAATTCTAGCATCAAAACTAAGGGTATGCAGTTAATATACCGCCTGTCGGGATCCCGGCATTCAGGATCCCGACGCCGGAATCCCGACAGATGGCTAAATGCCAGCAGTCTGAATCCCGACCGCAGCCCTGTACTCCCACTCGGGTGGTGGGTCCATGCCACCACCCGAGTGGAAAATTTAAACTGTGTGCCCGGGCCCGATGCGTGGCGAGTGTGCTCACTCTCAGTTTGCCGGCTGCTGGGATGCCGCTGTCGGGATACTGACAGACGCATCCCGACAGCCGGTATATCGTATGTATTCCAGACCAAGGGCTGTATGTAGAAAGCATCAGCTTTTACAAGCTGCTGCTTCTTGGCAGGTTTTACTTTAAAATATAAAGTGGCTCTAATATGTGCAAAACACGCTGCTTAGTAAATATTCCACATAATTTCTATTACGTTTCTAATTTAATGAATGACTGCATGAATTAATTAATCAGTTAGATTTCTTGACAACCGTCTCTGCTTGATGAACTACATCCATTTGGAGCAGTCATGCTGCTGGATCCTTTACTATCCATCTCACCGCAGCACCTGGCTGCTTGCACAAGCCTGATGACACCCAGTGTATTACACAGGCCGGGGTGCTTGCCAGAATAGCTGTTTACCACAGCCACAGCATGGACCCTGCTAGGGTGAAATAGGGACAGGCGCCTACACGCACAGCCTGATGCAGGTCGGAGGTCATCATACTGATTCAGAGAACAGCTGTACACTTTCTTTTGTTCATTTCGTTTACGTTTAATGGACGCTGTAACTAATTGCATTAAAACATTTTTTTATTTTGAGTAACATTTTAGCGCTTTTATTCTTTAACTGTCTACACTGAACATGTAAAAAGCATCCTGTGTAGCAGTTGTAACTAGTAAAGGAATCCGGCACTTCAGGGCACCTCGGCCCGCCTACCACTCTGCCTCGCCCCATCCTATCCTCTGTCCAAACCCCTCCCCACTGTACTTACCCCATTCCCGGCGCCTCCAGAGTGGTCCTCTACCATCCTCTAAGTTCTATCCCATGAGGTGCACGCCCTATCTTCCACTGCGCATGTCAAGGTGCATACACACTAGGCGTTAATAGTAAACGACATCGCTCATGTAGCCCTTCCTGAGCGACATTGTTTACTATATTGGCCAGTGTGTATGCTGTCGCCGATGAGCGATACATGGCACTTTGGGTCGTTAATGACCCTCGCTGTCAACCGTACATGTACTTCAATTTGGACTGCCGTTCAAAAGCTGCATGCTCAACCCGGCCGCACCGTGACATCACTGAGCGATATCGTTGTCTTATCGCTCATTGTGTATGCACTGCTGCCGACCACCCCGGCAGGGAAGGGAACACACTAGTCGACATCACTCATAGGTGGTCATTCCGAGTTGATCGCTCGTTGACGATTTTCGCAGCGCAGCGATCAAGTGAAAAAATTGCAATTCTGCGCATACGCATGGTACGCAGCGCGCATGCGCTAAGTATTTTCACACAAAACTTTGTAGATTTACACAAGCTCGAGCGACGTTTTTTCATTGCTCGAGTGATCGGAGTGTGATTGACAGGAAGTGGGTGTTTCTGGGCGGAAACTGGCCATTTTCAGGGAGAGTGCTAAAAAACGCAGGCGTGCCAGGTAAAAACGCAGGAGTGGCTGGAGAAAAGGGGGAGTGGCTGGCCAAACGCAGGGCGTGTTTGTGACGTCAAACCAGGAACTAAACGGACTGAGGTGATCGCAGTCTAGGAGTAGGTCTGGAGCTACTCAGAAACTGCAGCAAATTATTTAGTAATAGTTCTGCTAATCTTTCGTTCACTATTCTGCTAAGCTAAGATACACTCCCAGAGGGCGGCGGCCTAGCATTTGCAATGCTGCTAAAAGCAGCTAGCGAGCGAACAACTCGGAATGAGGGCCATAGAGCACATCGCCTAGTGTGTACCCTAGTGTGTACCCACCATCAGATACAAGACAGACCTTAGATTATTATATAGATACTTACAATTGTTTTTAATTGATATGGAAATATTTACATTTTTTAATTCAGACACGACAGCTTTATAAATCTGATGTCTTCAAAACAACATAATTGTAAAAGACATGAACTAATACATCTTTTAGGAGCATTTGACAAGGGCAAAAGCGCTATTTTGTTTTGCTTGTCTGTATGTCTCCAGCTGAGTATTGTGTGAGTATAGAACTACAGTACTTGTAACCAATCAGATCATCTGTATAACTACAACAGCACAGAGTATTTCAGGAGGTAAGTGCTCTTGTCTTGTTAGAGGCAGTGGCCAGTAGTGATGGGAATAGGATTAGTGGAAAACCGCACACTTTTTCGGATCGTCCTTGCTGAGACATAAAAAGAGACTCAATGGTGCACAATATCCACATAACTTATATTTGTTGACGTTGTGACATATTGATACTGAGTTTCGGGTAATAATTCATATTATGTAACTCACCCTACAGATCCAGCACATCATGGGTGTCAGGAATCTTCAAGTGTGTGGATCCATGGAAAAAACATCAAACCTATTTCTTGAGAACGTGGACGTGAGGTGGGATGACAAAAAAATTGTGCAAAGTCTACTGTACAAGGTAAAATAGATTCATTTATTGTAAAATGCATTGTACACAATAAAATACAGTTAATGTTAAACAATGAAATGAATTAATATACATTACTTGATTTAGTTTTGTTCTTCTTCATTTTCCTTTGTCCATACTGTATATAATACTTAGAGATATTAACAAATGATGTTTTTTTAAACAGACAATCACACTTACAAGGCAAAACCATATCTTAAGTGATTGTCTCTTTAAAAAAACGTCAGAGATCAGCCAGCAACCTGCACCTCATGCGATCTCGCCAAAGAAATCAAACTTCTCTCAAATATTTAAAGAATCTTGAACTTCACAATTTTTTTTTTTAAACAAATTTTTATTGAGTTTTACAAAATAAAACAAATAACAATGACTTGTTAAATGTCACAAGGCAAGAAAACATATACAAGTACATAATGGTCTATTCAGCACAACAATACAGTCGTTGAAGAAACTATTACAGTACTTCTCGAATCAGATCCCAGAAGACCCTGTGACAATCTTTAAGCAAATACAAATACACATTCAAAAATAAAACAACAAACAGCATCAAGGGGAGGGAGGGGGAAACCACATGAGGAGAGAGTAGGAGAAAGAAGGGGGGAGGGGAACAAAGATAGTGGGCTACCAAGAAATGTTAGCAAAGTGTCATTTACTTAATCAAAGTAGAGATTTTAGAGTAATGGAGGTGCAGACCTAATAAGATCCAGTAACACAAGAATTGGGTTGGAGGGACAAAATAGGTAGATGTATAAAGAAATCATGAATTATTCGAAATACGTCTGAGTAGGTTCCACTCAGTACAGGTTGAGTATCCCTTATCCAAAATGCTTGGGACCAGAGGTATTTTGGATATCGGATTTTTCCGTATTTTGGAATAATTGCATACCATAATGAGATATCATGGTGATGGGACCTAAATCTAAGCACATAATGCATTTATGTTACATATACAGCTTATACACACAGCCTGAAGTTAATTTTAGCCAATATTTTTAATAACTTTGTGCATTAAACAAAGTGAGTGTACATTCACACAATTCATTTATGTTTCATATACACCTTATACACACAGCCTGAAGGTCATTTAATACAATATTTTTTATAACTTTGTGTATTAAACAAAGTTTGTATACATTGAGACATCAGAAAACAAAGGTTTCACTATCTCACTCTCACTCAAAAAAGTCCGTATTTCGGAATATTCCGTATTTCGGAATATTTGGATATGGGATACTCAACCTATATTTCCATACAATTTAAGAATGTGGCCTTGAGTCGTCTCATCTGGGGTGCAAAGAAAGGGCTCCCATTTGTGGTAACATTTCTCAATGCCCTTCTTAATCTCAGGTATAGTAGATCTCCTATTAAAGTATAATTTTGTAATAGTTTCTGGTTAACCTCCGACATAGGAGAGGATCTGCTAGTCCAATGTACTGTATAAGAATAATTTTCTTTGCAACCATAATAATCACTGTGAATAATCGTATTCTGAGTTTCTTCTCCGGGCCCAAGTCCCAGTTTTTAAAATTACCACAAATACAGGCAGGTAATCAGTGGAGAACATGGTGTAAATAAAATGGACCACTTTATTCCAAAATTTCTTCAGCTTCCGACATCCCCATATACAGTGAAAAAAGGTGGCATGTGTTATGTTACATTTTAAACAATTTCTAGTTACTAAAGCATTCATATATTTACGTTGAGACAGGGAAATATAGGCTCTATGTATCAACAGAATGTGCACCTCCTGTAAATAAGATGATATCAAGTAATTGACAGTATTATCATAATGGGTCAAGAGGTCTGGTAATAACTGTAGAGAAGGAATATCTATGGTCCAGTTCAATAACGTGGAACTCCATGAGACTGACTGAGATACTGCTGTCAAGTGCATATATAACATTCTAATTTTATAAAGAACAGTAGACGCTCAATTACAGTAAGAAGAGGTCGAAAAGGAGCAGAAGCCTCATAATTTTCTGCGGGTCTAGGAAGCAATTGTACAGTATGTAGTATCTGATTTGCAAATACATATAGAAATGCTGCCTTGAAAGCTGGTATTTAGGGCCTAATTCAGACCTGATCTCTAGGCTGTGTTTTCGTACAGCCTGCGATCAGGTCTGAACTGTGCATACGTATGCACCGCAATGCGCAGGCGCGTCAGTCCGCAGCGCTGGGATGTGCGAGAAAAGGTGACTGACAGGAAGAGGCCGTTTGTGGGTGGCAACTGACCGTTTTTTAGGAGTGTCCAGAGAAACGCAGCAGGGACCAGGCGTTTGAAGGGAGGGTTTCTGACATCAGCTCCGGCCCCGATCATCGCACTGGAAGAGTAAGTCCTGGGCTGTGCAGAGACTGCACAAACTTCTATTTGTGCAGCTTACCTGCACATGCGATCGCACCCCTGCACAGCGATTTCCCCCCTCCCCCTGTAGACGGCAACTACACGATCGCAGGGATGCAAAAAACGCACCCTAGCGATCAGGTCTGAATTAGGTCAAAGAAGGGGGGGAAGCGGGATTGCCCCATAAAGTAACATACGGAGAATAGAGAAAATTAGACCGAAATGTCCGATTAATGCCAATCCAGGCACGCTAGGTATAGGCAAATATAGGATTGTGTAAAATATTAGTAGGAATATCTGCTGATTTAAAGTGCAGTAAAGCATTAGCGAAATATGGGGTAAGCGCTGCATCCAATTGACAGTCTGTGTACGAGCTGGTGTCGAGTAGCCAATCACTGATGTATCAAAAAAATATAGCATGAGAATCTCCTATATATTAGGCAAAATCTGTGACTCTGTGCCTGGCCGTAACGCTGGGTGGAGTCACAGGGCTGGGCGGAGTCACCTGCTTTTGACCAGTGCCGAGGTGGACAGCCACACAATCCAGCCACCGTCATCAGAGGGAAACACCACTGGACACCGCCAGCCGCACACAACAACCGCTGCACGGAAGCCGCCCGCACCCCGACCCACCACAGCCAGACCCCGCCACCCCTCTTCCCCAGCTCCCACCTCTCACATGAAGCGGGGGACGGGAGCCGCCCGCACCCCGCACCAACGCTGCCTGCCTCCACCAACCCCCCTCCCCAACTCCCACCTCCAGCCTCTCACATGAAGCGGGGGACGGGAGCTGCCCGCACCCCGCACCAATGCTGCCTGCTAACGCCACCCACCCTCCCCAGTTCCCACCTCCAGCCTCTCACATGAAGCAGGGGGCAGGAGCCGCCCGCACCCCGCACCAACGCTGCCTGCCCCCGCAATCCACCTCCCCAGCTCCCACCTCCAGCCTCTCACAGGAAGCGGGGACGGGAGCCTGCTGTACCCCGCACCAACGCTGTCTGCCCCCACCACCCCCCCTCCCCAGCTCCCACCTCAAGCCTCTCACACGAAGCGGGGGACGGGAGCCGGCCACACCCCACACCAACGCTGCCTGCATCCGCCACCCCCCCCCTCCCCAGCTCCCACCTCCAGCCTCTCACATGAAGCGGGGGATGGGAGCCGCCTGCACCCCACACCAATGCTGCCTGCCCCTGCCACCCACCCCAGCTCCCACCTCCAGCCTCGCATATGATGCGGGGCACGGGAGCCGCCCGCACCCCTCACCAACGCTGCCTGCCTCCGCCACCCCCCTCCCCTGCTCCCACCTCGCACATGACGCGGGGGATGGGAGCCACCTGCACCCCGCACCAACGCTGCCTGCCCCCGCCACCCCAGCTCCCACCTCCAGCCTCTCACATGAAGCGTGGAATGGGAGCCGCAATACACCCGCACCCCGCACCAATGCTGCCTGCCTCCGCCACCCCTCCTCCCCAGCTCCCACCTCCAGCCTCTCACATGAAGCGGGGGACGGAAGCCGCAATACACCTGCACCCCGCACCAACGCTGCTTGCCTCTGCCACCCACCCTCCCCAGTTCCCACCTCCAGCCTTGCACATGTCGCGGGGGACGGGAGCCGCCCGCACCCCGCACCAACGCTGCCTGCCTCTGCCACCCCCCCTTCCCAGCTCCCACCTCCAGCCTCGCACATGATGCGGGGGATGGGAACCGCCCGCACCCCGCACCAACGCTGCCTGCCTCCGCCACCCCCGCTTCCCAGCTCCTACCTCCAGCCTCTCACAGGAAGCGGGGGACGGGAGCTGCCCGCACCCCGCACCAATGCTGCCTGCTAACGCCACCCACCCTCCCCAGTTCCCACCTCCAGCCTCTCACATGAAGCAGGGGGCAGGAGCCGCCCGCACCCCGCACCAACGCTGCCTGCCCCCGCAATCCACCTCCCCAGCTCCCACCTCCAGCCTCTCACAGGAAGCGGGGACGGGAGCCTGCTGTACCCCGCACCAACGCTGTCTGCCCCCACCACCCCCCCTCCCCAGCTCCCACCTCAAGCCTCTCACACGAAGCGGGGGACGGGAGCCGGCCACACCCCACACCAACGCTGCCTGCCTCCGCCACCCCCCCTCCCCAGCTCCCACCTCCAGCCTCTCACATGAAGCGGGGGATGGGAGCCGCCTGTACCCCACACCAATGCTGCCAGCCCCTGCCACCCACCCTCCCCAGCTCCCACCTCCAGCCTCGCATATGACGCGGGGCACGGGAGCCGCCCGCACCCCTCACCAACGCTGCCTGCCTCCGCCACCCCCCCCTCCCCTGCTCCCACCTCGCACATGACGCGGGGGATGGGAGCCACCTGCACCCCGCACCAACGCTGCCTGCCCCCGCCACCCCAGCTCCCACCTCCAGCCTCTCACATGAAGCGTGGAATGGGAGCCGCAATACACCCGCACCCCGCACCAATGCTGCCTGCCTCCGCCACCCCTCCTCCCCAGCTCCCACCTCCAGCCTCTCACATGAAGCGGGGGATGGAAGCCGCAATACACCTGCACCCCGCACCAACGCTGCTTGCCTCTGCCACCCACCCTCCCCAGTTCCCACCTCCAGCCTCGCACATGTCGCGGGGGACGGGAGCCGCCCGCACCCCGCACCAACGCTGCCTGCCTCCGCCACCCCCCCTCCCCAGCTCCCACCTCCAGCCTCGCACATGATGCGGGGGATGGGAGCCGCCCGCACCCCGCACCAACGCTGCCTGCTTCCGCCACCCCCGCTCCCCAGCTCCTACCTCCAGCCTCTCACAGGAAGCAGGGTGACGGGAGCTGCCCGCACCCCGCACCAACACTGCCTGCCCCCGCCATCCCCCCTCCCCAGCTCCCACCTCCAGCCTCTCACATGAAGCGGGGGACGGGAGCCGCAATACACCCGCACCCCGCACAATGCTGCCTGCTTCCGCCACCCACCCCCCTCCCCAGCTGCCACCTCCAGCCTCTCACATGAAGCGGGGGGGGCGGGAGCCGCAATACTTCCGCACCCCGCACCAACGCTGCCTGCCTCTGCAAACCCCCTCCCCAGCTCCCACCGCCAGCCTCGCACATGAAGCGCTGGACTGGAGCCACAAGACTCCCGCACCCCGCACCCACCACACCCTACCTCCGCAAACCCCCCTTCCCAGCTCCCACCTCTAGCATTTACGCAACAACATACACAGCCAGCATACCTACTCCACACACTTGCCACAGCTCCATACATCACAGAACACCACACACCTAACTACGCACCACTGTAATTCAACCACCACACCTCACAAACACATCCATCTAACACCCACGCACAATACCTAACACGACCCCTTCCATAAATCCATCCCACCTTGCACCTCAACACACCCTTCCACATCCCCCTAGCCTAATCACCACCCACCCTCCCATGCAGACACCACACAACACACCACCCTAAACACATAACCCTATCCAAACATCCCTCCGCCATGGCACCTTTGCACACCCAACCCCTTAACCACACACCCACAACTCCACCAAGTGCAGCACCTCAGTGCCCCTCCCCCAACCCTCACCCCTACGCCAAAGTATACAGTTAACGGACCACATCCACCATCCACCCTTACTCTGGTCAGCCAACAACCACAGCTTCTTACGGACAGACAGCCTACTCCATGTACCCCTTCTCACAAAACACTCCACCAACCACCGTCCCTTCACCCCCCTTCACAATGTAGACCAAAGCCACCCTACACCTATTAAATCCAAACATTCAACCTATCCTTATGCCTCATACACCCCCACCCTACACCCCCATCAAGTCCCCCTTGCACATGCCATACACACAACCTGCAACCCCTCTCAACCTACCTGTCCGCAAACCCTTCCTCCCTTACACACACTTTTCCTTCACCCTCCCTTATTGCCATGCCCTCCAATGATAACCTCCCACCACTCACATGTACACACCACATTGTCTTCAGCCCCTCTACAACATCACCCCCATCCCCACCCCCCTTTCCCAAACAACCATCCTCCACATCCACACCACTGAATACCATCCCACTCTGCACACTGTCACTACCTACATCATAAAACCTCGCCACCACAAACAAACCCCTACCCCTCAACACAACCCCACCCACACCTACAACTCACCCGCCTTCACCACACCCCCTGCACCTCACAAGCACAACCCCCATACAACCTAACACCCGCCATCCACACATACACCATCCAACCATTGCCCCATACACCTCACCAGCCCATTCACCATCCCCATAAAACAAACCCCACCCCCCCTTCCTAAATTACATCACACTACCCCAAATACCCTCCATCATCCCACCACACTCCCCATGTACAACTCCCCCTTCCAACACCCTACCCTTTCCCCCTGTACCCCACAAACACAAATCCAACACATACAATTCCTCCTAGCACCTACACCATCCCTTACCCCTTGCCCACTGTATACACAGTCACCAGCCACCATCCACGGTTAAGCCCATACACGCTCATTCACCCTCCCTAGCATCTTACCAACCCACACCCCTAACCTACTCACACTCACACACACCACCACACCAAACACCTTACCTTCACCACCATTAACACTCCTAACACAACCCTCACTCTATACAAACAATAGTATTGGTGACTCTGTGCGCAAATGACTGCTGCTGGCTTACAGATGCCCTTATGAGGTTTCCTTCACCCCTCACCACAGTGATACAATGCAATAATTCGTGGGCAAATGACTTAGCCTGCGCTGTGCGGATGAAGTCTTAATCACGGCAATCTTCCCAAACTTCAACTCACGTCACAAACAGTTCCACCATGGGAAAATGAAACAAAAGTGACAATAGTGAAGTCCGTTTTAATAAACTCCGCGGAGTTTGAGACTTGGTGACCAGAGCAGTTTATCGATTGGACTAGTGTGGGTCCAAAACAACCACTCAGGCGCTGTTTGGAACTGTTTGGCCACGGTTCCATTCATCTCCGGTAATTTCTCTGCATTTACCTTGCACCAGGAGTTTTATTGGTGTTAAACTTGACTCATTTATGTAAACAAAGTATTTATTGTAATTTTTAGAAAATGTATTAAAACGGACTTCACTATTGTCACTTTTGTTTCATTTTCCCATGGTGAAACTGTTTGTGACGTGAGTTGAAGTTTGGGAAGATTGCCGTGATTAAGACTTCATCCGCACAGCGCAGGCTAAGTCATTTGCCCACGAATTATTGCATTGTACAACCCTCACTCTCCCTAACACATACATCTTCAAACCCTAACCCACCTAACCAACCCACCAAACCCACAACACCCCCTAACCACTTTTGCATACCCTGCCAAACCCAAAACACCCTCTCAACCCACCTACACACCACACGTTCCTCCCTCACACACCCCCACATCCGTTACCCCTTCTACAGTTCCATAATGCCCCGGCCAACCCTCCAACACTAACAATATCCACATTCACCATCACGTTCCCTTTTGCCATGCAAGATTTAACCAACACCAAAAGCCACATTCCACCACAATAAATTTGACAACTACTATTCTACACCTTCACCTTTATGTAGGGGTTACGGGGGTGTAGCCCCTTACGACGGTGTGAAGAGCGCCCGTAGGGAGCGATGAATCACCTAGTAAGAACTATAAGAGAGATCAGATAAACTTGGTCCTTCTTTACAGCGGGGTGCCCTCATCTTGTGAAAGGCTATTCTTGGCCTTTTTCCCTGCCACAAAAAGCGGGAGAAGCAAGCAGTTAAGTATTTAATATCTTTTGCGAGAAGACTTATTTGCATAATGTAAAATATTTTGGGAATAGGACACTCTTGATTACAGCTAGGCGGCCCAGCAGAGAGAGGGGTAATGTTTTCCAGGTATCAAGTGAGTGTTTTATTTTACCAATAATCGGGGTAAAATTTTCCTCATATAACCATGCGAAGTCTGCTGTGATAGTGACTCCTAAGTATTTAAAGGAAGAGTAAGAAATATGAAAAGGTTGAAGAGCTGGTAGAGATCTATAATATGTATCAGTACCACTAATAGGAAGAATTTCGGACTTGTCTAAGTTTACTCTGTACCCGGAAACTGAACCAAATGAAGAGATAAGAGTAAGCAGAGCAGTAGAGAGCCTGGCTGGGCCCGGGTACTTTTCAGGGGGCATGACCTAATCACAGGAGGTGTGGTAATGCACCCTTAAACAAAATACCGAAAACATTGGATTTTAAGCGCTACCATGGCCACATTGCAGCCCAGCACATGACAGTGTGTGCTGGGCTGAGGAAAAGAGCTGCAGCTGCTACTGCCAGGTAAGGGGGAGGAAGCCCGGGGCCCGGGTAATTTGTACCCTCTCCCCCTCCTCTCTCGGCAACACTTAGAGTAAGCACAGCTTTAGAAAGGATTAGAAAGAAAGAGAATCATATCATCGGCAAAGAGTCTATCTTCAGTAATTTTTCATGAATTATGATCCCTTCCAGGGGCGGATCCAGAAGAAAATGAAAGGGGGGGCACCATAGAAGGGGCAAGTACATTTGTGTGCGGCTTCGGTGCATGTGAGGTGGCGCTTCTTATACAATACCCACAGTTGTAGCGCTCATTATGCAATGTCCACTGTACTTGTAGTGCCCCTTATATAGATCCCATAGTAGTGGTGCCCCTTATGCAATGCCCGTATTGCCCCCAGTAGTAATGTTGCCTGTAGTAATGCCCCCAGTCATTTAGCGCCCTAGTAGTTATGCCCCCAGTGGTAATGCCCCTGCAGTTATGACCCCAGTAGTTTACCCTCCCCCCCTTTAGTTTAGCCTCCCAGTGGTAATGCCCCCAGTAGTTTGCCTGCCTGTAGTTTAGCCACCATTAGTAATGCCCCCCCTGTAGTTTGCCTCATTGTAGTTTAGCCCCTGTAGTTATGCCCCTTGTAGTTTAGCCCCCAGTAGTAATGCCCCCAGTAGTTTGGCCCCTGTAGTTATCCCCCAGTAGTTTGGCCCCTGTAGTTATGCCCCCCTGTAGTTTAGCCCCCAAGTAGTAATGCCCCTGTAGTTACGCCGCCAGTAGTAATGCCCCTGTAGTTACGCCGCCAATAGTAATGCCCTCCTGTAGTTTGCCCCCAGCAGTTAGCCCCTTTGTAGTTGGCCCCCAGTAATAATGTCCCCCAGTAGTGTGCCCCCAGAAAATGCCCCCCAGTAATAATGTCCCCCAGTAGTAATGCCCCCTAGGAGTTTGCCCCCAATAGATGGCCCCCCAGTAGTAATGCCCCCAGTAGATGCCCCCCAGTAATAATGCCCCCAGTTGTAATACACCCAGTAGATGCCACCAGTAATAATGTCCCCAGTAGTTTGCACCCAGTAGATGCCCCCAGTAAAAATGTCCCCCAGTAGCTGCCCCCAGTAGTAATGCCCTCAATAGATGACACCCCAGTAGTAATGCCCCCAGTAGATGCCCCCCAGTAATAATGTCCCCAGTAGTAATGCCCCCCCCAGTAGTAATGCCCCTTGTTGATGCCCCCAGTAGTAATGCCCCCAGTAGATGCTCCCCCTGTAATAATGCCCCCAGTAGTAATGCCCCCCCACCCAGTAGTAATGTCCCTTGTTGATGCCTCCCAGTAGTAATGCCCCCAGTAGATGCTCCTCCAGCAATAATGCCCCCAATAGTAATGCCCCCCCACCCAGTAGTAATGTCCCTTGTTAATGTCCCCCCCGTAGTTTGCCCCCAGTAGATGCCCCCGCTGCACTGAGGAAGAGAAAACACAACATACTTACCGAGCCCCGTTCCCGCTTCCAGACCGCTGCAGTCCTCCTCCTCTTGGCGTCCTCTCCTCAGCACTATGAGAGAGACGTCAGTCCCATAGCGCACGCCGCACAGTGACAGCGCCGGAGGCAGGAGCTCAGTACTGAGCTCCTGCCTCCGGCTTTCGGAGAGGAGAGACGTGTGCCCGCTGGTAACACAATCTCAGCAGGCGCCCGTCATCTTCCTGTGCGGCGCCGGGGGGGGGACACAGCGGACGGAGGCCACAAATGACAGGGGGGGCACGGACCCGAGTGCCCCCCCCTGGATCCGCCACTGATCCCTTCTGTTATTCGCGAGGCACGTAAAGCTACAGATAGCAGCTCTATAGCCAATGCAAATAACAAGGGGGACATCGGGCAGCCTTGTCTCGTCCCTCGACCTATAGGGAAATGTGAGGACATGACCATGCAGGAAATCTGCGAAAGCGGGTTATGATAAAGGGTCTCAGGATATTAACAAAGCCAGTGGGGAAACCAAATAATTGAAGAGTAGTAAAAAGATAATCCCATTTAACAAGATTGAATGCCTTTTCGCCATCGAAGGCAACGATCACCCTAGGGGTAGAGCAGTTTGGCTTCCAAGAGTATTGTATTGCTGTCACTACTATCCTCACATTAACTACCGAGTGCCAAGTGCTTTTACTTCTGGTAAAATCTGTTTTAGTCTATTAGCCAAAATGTTGGTAAATATCTTCTAGTCTGAGTTCAACAGTAAAATCGGACTTAACTTTACAATTTAAGACCATAAGAAAACAGAATAAGGGAATGTGTTTATTTAACTAAATTATACTAAATTGGATTGGTTCTAAATGCCAGCAGTCGGGATGCCAGTGCTCAGAATACTGACAGAGGCATCCCTATTGTGAGAATCCCGACAGGGGAAAGGTAAGTATACCCCCCTAACCCTTACTTTCCCTTCCTGCAGCCTAAACCTCAACCCCCCCTACGCCAGCATAACCCTCCCTGGGGGTGTCTAACCCCCCCCCCCCCATTCCCGCAGTCTAAACCCAAACACCCCCCCTCCTCCCCATTCCCGGTGCCTAACCCTCCCTCCCCACAGCCTAAACCTGAACGTCCATCATCATGTTAGATAGGACAGCTAATGTCTTTATATACAATCCCTATTTTAGAATTAAACACTTCTTTCTCTAGCATCGAGAGAGTAGCTCACCTATTGATAGTAGAGTTTCCACATTTCTTTCTATTTTGATTACTTAGAAGAAAGGACGTGTGGAGAGTGTCCACTGTTGCAATATCATTTTCTTTGAAAACTATTACTGTTACTATAATAAACGCTGCACAGTTTTTGGTTATTAGCAGATCTAACCTCCGACATCTAAGATCGGAAAATGTAAGGGCTTGTTGGTATTTTATTTATTTTTTACTTCAATTTAAAATTATTTGTGACTAAACCTGGATACACATTTGCCCAATCCTCAGGAGGTCAGACTCCAGATCAGACTGCTTATACAATCCTACTGCAGACTTGATCATAGATTCTACATTCAATCCATGCATAAACCCTTGTCCAATCTTTCAGCAGATCTCCAATCTGCATTTGCTGAAAAAATACATTTGACTGGGGGGAAAGGGGGATTTATTAAGGATAATGTGGTGGGCGAAGGGGAGGAATTTATTAATGACATTGACAACACACACTCTGTGCACACATACAGACAGGTCCCTCTATATAACACACACACCCTGCGCACATACAGACAGGTCCTTCTATATAACACATACTCCAGTCTCCATGCACATAAACAGACAGACAGGTCCCTCTATATAACACACACCCCCTGCCCATATACAGACAGGTCCCTCTAGACAACACATACACACTCCCTGCACACATACAGACAGGTCCCTCTATATAACACACACCCCCTGCACACATACAGACAGGTCCCTCTATATAACACACACCCCCTGCACACATACAGAGAGGTTCCTCTATATTACACACACCCCCTGCACACATACAGACAGGTCCTTCTATATAACACACACACTCCATGCACACATACAGACAAGTCCCTCTATATGTGATATATCGGTAATGTGGGTAGAATGTATTCATACCTAGAGCTCGACCATGCTTGTTGTCAGCTAATTCCACTTCTCCACAATGTCGAAGTCAGGAACTGTTCTTCGCGTCACCTGTATAACTGAGGCAGAAGGACATGGAGACCCCCAGGAGGACAGAACCCAAACATTGTATATTTAAGGGTCACCACACATAAGAACGGTGGCAACCATTTACTGAAAGGGAAAATATTAGTCACCGCTGTAAAACAATTCTTGTTAGGATCAATTGCTTATATTACTCACTAACAGTACTCCAGTTCAATTAATGTCAAAAACAGCAATCACCGATGGCTAGCGTGTAAGGCACATTAACGGTTTAGTCAAACAATCACATACAACATCAAACGTTAAGGTATAATTGACAACTTTGCGCAGTTTAAGGCAAGAAATGTTCCGGCACTAAACTTGGCACAAGGTCTAGACTGTCCACAGGGTGGCGCTGTGCGCCAATAATAACATTCAGTTCCTGCACTGTGGTTTCCGTTTAGTATCAGTGACTCAGATTTGTAAAGCCTGCACGGAAATGGTGAACTCCTGAGATAGTGTCAGCGGACACCAGGTAAGTATTTGTAGGAAGGCATGCAGGGTGGGTAACTTTAAATGTAACACAGCAACAATGAATAATGGTGCTACAAGGTATTTGTATCCACGGAAAGGTAAGTCAATTAGCATACAGTCTTGTAGTGCAAACTAGTAAATTCATAAAACAGTTCTGGCTGGCAGAGTGAGGACAGAGGTTCGTATAATTCTGTTACTTTTATTGAACTGTATAATAGTAGCTGGATGCAGTTCATATATAATGTCACCACTTGGGGCAGTGGTAAGGCACTGTTAACTTGGGAGTCCTTGACTGGGATATCTGGGGTCAGGGGCGTCTCCCTTGTTCCCAGAGTTCACTACTAGTGCCAGACCCCTCTATAAATGTTTATCTGCAGGAGTGGCGGGGCACAATAATATCAGCCAGCTGGGGGTGAGTTGTGAGTGTACCTGCAGGAGTGGAGGTGCACATTGATATCAGCCAGCTGGGGAAATTTGTGAGTGTACCTGCAGGAGTGGAGGTACACAATGATTTTAGCCAGCTGGGGAAGTTTTGAGAGTGTACCTGCAGTCAGTGGCGTCACAAGGCGGGTGCGGGGGGTGCGGCCCGCACCCGGGTGTGACACCTGGAGGGGGTGACACCAAATGTCAGCTCCTCCGTAGTAACAGGAGCCAGGTGCTGCAGTGTGAAATTCCGCTACAGCACCCGGCTCCTGTCATAGCAGAGGAGCTGACAGCACACTGACACCGTCTCTGGGGGAAGCCCAGCATCTCCGGAGATGCTGGGCACGCCCCCAGAGTGACGATACCAGTATCCCTGCAAAGCCACGCCCCCTAGCTGTAAGGCCACGCCCCCTTTTTGCCGCGATCGCGGCAGTACATCAGGGGTGCGCACCGGGTGTCACCACACCTGGTGACGCCTCTGCCTGCAGTGCTCCTATTACCGCCGCCACCACCAGGTACTGGCCACTGGGGTTCTGCTCTCAGTCTCTCTGTGGATGGCTGGTGGGGAAAGCTTCAAACTCCCTGTGTGTGGCTATGCCGCACGGCTTTGAGCTGCCACCAGCTGCGTCTCTGACTCTTTACTCACGCGGCAGTGTTTTCACCTTACACCGCCGCGCTCCCCGTCTCTCCAGCTGCTACTAATGCCAGCCGCGTCTTTGCCTCTCATCACACTACCCGCAGCGGCTCTCTTCTCCTCACATGCGGCGGGTCTTCCTGCTCTCCCTCACGCCACACCAGTCTCCTCCTTCCTCCTCTTCCTCCTGAGCCAATCTGCGCGGCTCCCAGCTACCCGCTTTCTGGAAAAATGGCTGGGCTTCCCTGGGTCCCATTGCCCCAGCCGTTGCCGGGCAACAAGGTAAGGGAGTTAACCCTTACAGTGTCACTTTTAGATCCTCTTCAGCAGCATTAGCTGGTATTAAAGGGGGGAGAAACTAGCTTGCATTGGGGTACCCCAGACATGGGTACCACATGTTACCCTGGTAAGAAGATGCGTGTCTTCACGCATATGGTAATGGTCAAAAGTCTCTATCATCAGTTCTTTTGATTCAAAACTGACAGTAAACAGTTACAAACAGATCAAGTATTAAGTACACAATGGAAACAGTTTACATTTTACTCTCTATAACTTAAAGGTGGGACACCTTTCGTGCTACGTTCTGACCACAGAAATGTCGCTCTCGCTAGAAGTGGTAACATGGCTAGGCTGATCTTGGCCCACAATAGGCCCGTTGATCACGTGGTCTGGAGCTACAGGCGGTACTGGGTACTGTGATGGTGGACCACCCAGAAACACTAAAAGCTCCATGGGATCATGTAAGAGTATGCCCCCCAGAGTTCCCTGCCCCTCTGCCACAGGTGAGTCTGCACTCTTTGGTGGTAACTCTATGTTACAGAGCTTGTTGGTCTCTTAGCACAACACTGAATGGACCTTCTGGGCCTCTACGGATCTCATAGGAACATCGCTTGCCCTCAGGAACACTGACCACGATGGATGGACAACTTTCCCACATAGCGTCGAGCTAGCTTGTACGGTGGTTACGTTTCTTCCAGACAAAGTCTCCAGCTTTCAGTGGCTCAGGTCAGAGGGTGGCATTGTAGTTCCTCTGTTGGCGATGCTGAGCTCTCTCCACTCTTTGTTACAATCTCCTGGGCAACCTCTGTTCTTCACTGGTGCTCACGGACCCAGTTGGTCTTTAGGTCAACGGGATGAATCACTGCAGGGGCCAGTCCAGGTCTTGGGGCAATTTGCCTTGACGGCTGAACATGAGGTAGTACGGCGTGAAGCCAGTGGAGCAATGTTCAGTGTTGTAGAGATTGGTTAGTTCGGGGAGTATAGTTGGCCACTTGGTGCGGTCCTCTGCCGACAGGCTCCGGAGCATCCCGATGAGGGTCTGGTTAGCTCGTTCACACAATCCATTCCCCTGCGGGTGATAAGCCGTCGTTCGAGCTTTTTGGCAGCCGTAGTAGGAACAAAATTCATTAAATAACTGCGACTCGAACGCAGGGCCCTAGTCGGTCAAGATGCAGTCTGGCTACCCGTAGGGTCTGGCAAAGTGTTTCAAAACTGTTCAGCAGTGGTTTTAGCAGTGAAGTCCTTAACCAGAATGGGTACAAGGAATTTGCTGTAATGATCCTTTATTGTGAGGGCATACAGGTACCTATTGGTGCTCAGCTCCAGTTTCACATGGTCCAGGGTGATGATCTGTAGCGGATGTTGGCTCTTAATGGAGTGCAGGGGGTCTCTTTGAGGAGCAACGGGGTGTCTTTTCTTTGCACATGGGACACAGTCACGGCACAACCTCTCCACATCTTCTCGTATGCCCGCCCAGAAATACCGTGTGCGTAGTTTTTTGGGTGCCGAAGTGTCCAGATTTGTCATGGTAGGCTGTGAGTAAGAGAGTGGCTTGATCTTTAGGAACAATCACGTAAGTGACTCGTTGGTGAGTTCTTGGGTCTACGCTGGTACGCACTAGGATACCTCCTTTCAGGTGAATGCGTTCCCTGTACTGCAGCAACTTGATCAGCTCCGGGTCAGCTTCGGCCCATTGGGTCTGGGCTCAACTGGTGTCATTGATGCACCAGGATCAAGAGTTCTCTCAGCACCGGGCTCTTTTTTTGTATCCCCCTCCAACAGTGGGGGCGTTGAGTAGGGTGTTCTCCAACAGTGGAGTTCCTGTGGCTGACAGGGGGTCTGACGTGACTATTCGTCCCTTTCAAGAAGCCTTAAACACCAGGGTCTCGACATCATCTTCTGCATCTTTGTCTTCCTCCGCGACATTTGCGGTAGGTAATCAGGAAAGGGCGTCGGCATTTCCATTCGACTTCCCACTTCGGTAGGATATGGTGTACCTAAAATTAGCCAGTCGATATACCCATCTTTGTTCAAGAGCTCCGAGCTTAGCGGTGGACAGATGTGCCAGCGGGTTATTATCAATCATTATGATGAACGGCGTGGTGGCCAGATAGTGCTTAAACTTCTCGGTAACGGCCCAGATGCGGGCGACCAACTTTAGTTTGAAGGCACTGTAGTTTTCACAGTTTCGCTCAGTCTTGCAGAGACCCCGACTGGTGTATGCAATCACTCTTTCACACCCGTTCTGCATCTGGGAGAGTACAGCCCCTAGCACCCGGTGGCTGACGTCGGTGTACACCTGAAATGGTTGTTCATAATCAGGATAGGCCAATAGCGGGGATTCAATCGAGGATGTCTTCAACTGGTGAAAGGCCCGCTTTTGTTCATCTCCTCAGTGCACCAAGGATGACCCTCTCTGCTCATGACCCGATTGGCTCTGAGCAATTCGTGCAATGGAGTCGCCACTTTGGCAAATTGTTCTATGAAGTGTCTATAGTAGCCCACAAATCCCAAGTAACTTCGGACATCTCTGACGGTCTTGGGGACTGGCCAGTCCTGAACAACTCTGATTTTCTCTGGGTCAGGCATCATTCCCTCTGTGCTGACGACATGCCCTAAATACTGGACTTTGGGCTGGAGCAGGTGACATTTGCTCAATTTAAGCTTCAGGCCACATTTGGTCAATTGCTGGAACACTTCTTCCAAATGTCGCAGATGGTCCTCGTAGTTTCATGAGATTATCACGTCGTCGAGGTACAACAGGACCATCTCGAAATTTCAATAGCTGAGATAGTGCTCCATAATGCACTGGAAGGTGGCGGGGGCATTGCAGAGCCCGAATGGCATCCTCTCGAACTCAGATAAGCCCATCAGTGTAGTGAAAGCCATTTTCTCAATGTCTTCAGGGGCCATTTAAACCTGCCAGTAGCCAGTGGTGAGGTCCAGTGTGGAGAAGTATGCTGCGGTCTTTAGAGCTGTCAGGGACTCCTCGATTCGAGGGAGCGGATAGGCATCCATGTGGGTTGCAGCATTGAGCTTGTGATAATCTACGCAGAAGCATAGACTACCATCTTTCTTCTTAACTATCACGAGTGGGGCAGCCCATGGGCTATGGCTTTCGGGGATTTCTCCAGCCTCTTTCATTTCCGCAATCATGTTCCTCACAGGCTGATACATAGCTGGAGGAAGGGGTCTGTGTTGTTCCTATATAGGAGGAGTCATTACTGTAGGAATGCGGTGATACACCTCGCCAGCTTTTCCAAAGTCAGACGGGTGCTGACTGAATGTGGTAGCGTTTCGACGCACAATCTGCAGCACTCCATCCTGCTTGCGGACGGGGGTATCATCATTGCCGATCTGGATCTCGGCCCACCATGGAGGTGCTTTGCTAGTCACTGATGTCTCTTCGACGTCCACCCCATCCTGTCCTACAATGTCTTGGATGTCGATCCAACTGACTTTCGCCAATGAGCAGTATTTGTAAAGTCTGATTGCATTCGAGTGTGGGTTCAAGAGGTGGACGGATATCCTTTTGCGTACCACTTTGGCTAATGTCCTTGCCACTGCAAATGGCTGTTGTCCATCCCACTCACAGGGTTCAACCAGAGCCTTGTAGTCCCTACCTCCAGGACCAATTCTTGTTTTGTGCCACACCACTTGTTCAGTAGAACAGGTTGACAGTCGGTGATTCGGGCCTTTCCAATCTCACTACAACTATTAACAAACTTCCTTTGACCCTCTAGCAATTTAATGGTCTGTTGCAGGGACTTTAGTTCCATAGGGGCTGCTGTCTTCCACTCCTGCCAAAGAGCTTTGACTAGTTCCTCTGGACAGTTTCTCAAGATGTTCATGCCTAGAATGACGGGTGGCAAGTGTGCATTGGGCTTGGTGGTGATGAGGTATCCCTGATGGGTCAAGGTGGCTTTTCCTACTTTCACATCAGCTTCCCAGTAGCCCTGAAAAGCGATGAGCTGTCCATTGCTTGCTAACAGGTGGAGCCATGTAGCGGGTGGGGACACAATGATGGCTTTGTCCCAGTGTTGAAGGAATTCCGTGAGCTGGACGATAGAGACTTGTGAGCCGGTATCCAAAAGATCCGGTATCTTGATCCCATTGATACGTATATTCAAATGGGGACATTCTCCAACATACTGGGGCCACCAATCCCGCGACGGCGGGCCTGTCAGTCGGCACTCTCCTCGGGGTTCCCTCGTTTAAAGGGTCGTTTGGGCAGTTCCATTCAATGTGTCTGCTCTGGCGACATCCTCTACAAATCGGCCAACCCTGCGAGTCAAACTGGTCTGTAGACCATCAGCTTGATTGTCTCACAACCTCCCATTGAGGGCAGTTCCCTCCACTGTGCTCCTGATGCCATTCCCTGCATCGATTTCCGCCTGGTTCTTTGCCAAGCTCTTCTAGCCTCTGGCTCATCTGGGACAGGCTAAGTGTCACCTCTGACTGTTAGGATCTCCTGTTCTGTGCTGCCACGTCGCCATGGCAACCGGGAGGCAAGTGTTAGCGAAATAACCTGAGCGCAGCTTATACTCCGGTCCGGGTTTTTACTGTGTAGTGGTTACAGGCTCTGTGCACGGCAGGGAATCCGGCGCTGGTTTTGTGCTCACAGTCTGTGAGGTCTGAGTGGGGCGTGGACAGCACCTGCTATATAAACCATCCTCTCAGGCTAGGCAAATGCTGCTGAATCTTTGTTTGTTAGTCAGTTCCAGAGAGTTAGCTAGTACTGTGTGACTTTGTATTTACTTGTTGCTTACTGCGAATAGGCTTTGGGATTCGGTACTTCATTCTGCCAATCCGGACCTAGCAGTAAGACTGGAGTCAGTTGTTTAACCTGCTGGGGTTCTTTTGCTATTCTGTGAACCCAGCAGGTTTGCGGCTGTACTCTCAGACCTGCTTGCTTAATCCTCCATCACTGTGCAGGGCGTCCAGGTGTCAGTTTAGTGGCAGTAAGCTGAACCTGTGCCCTGCAAGTGGGGGTTAGGATTGTGGATTCTCTCCTTGTGTCTGTATTTCTATCTCTGACCAAGGAGTTTATTCCCACACCCGTTGGTAACCCTTTGGGGGTTTTTCTGTTGCTCTTAGCAACATCATTTCGGGTGCTCCACATGTTAAATCACTACATCTCGCTTCATTGTCCGCTCTATTCCATCTGAGCATTCCTGACACTAGGGAGACACCCAATTCCTGAGCCTTTGGGCTTCCCTGTTCACTTTGTGTTTATTAGTTATTCCATCACCTCCTGTGTATGTTGTGTTATACTGTCTGTGAGTTCGTTTGCTTCGCATCCCTCTCTGTTCATACACCGGTATACTCCTGTTAGCACTGGTGTGCGTAACATATTCAGCAGCCCTACTCCTGTTGAAATTTTGTGGGAATATGGAGCATACCCCTCAAAATACTTTGCAACAGGTGGTCGATCAGGTGCAGGTCCTGACTCGACAATTTAATGAGATGTCCATTAAAATGAACACCCCGCAGGCCGCTAGCGGAGCTCCCGCAGCAGCAGCGGCAAGTTTAGGGGTTAAGGAGCCGAAAGTAAATCTCCCGGATCGTTTTTCTGGAGATCGCTCGCAGTTCTTTTGTTTCAAGGAGAGCTGTAAGCTATATTTCAGGCTTAGGCCCCAGTCTTCTGGGTCGGAGATTCAGCGGGTGGGCATGGTGATTTCCTTGCTACAAGGAGACCCACAGGTCTGGGCATATGGGTTGCAGCCTGACTGTCCGTCGCTTAAAAGTGTTGATGCTTTTTTTACGGCACTGGGCATTTTGTATGATGACCCTGACAAGATGGCTTCAGCCGAGGCTCAGATTACGGTCCTTAAGCAAGGGCGACGGCCAGCTGAGGTTTATAGTACAGAGTTTCGGAGGTTGGCTCATGATACCCAGTGGAATGACCCAGCCCTGATAAACCAGTACAGAAGGGGCCTTTCTGACCAGATAAAGGACCAACTGGTACAATATCCCTCGCCTGATAGCTTAGATCGGCTCATGCAGTTATCCATCCGGGTGGATAGACGGCTAAGAGAGCGTAGGCTTGAAAGGGAGACCGCAGTTTCCTTTTTTCCCAAGGGAACCTCAGACTCTGAGGAATATTCCTAGGAGCCTATGCAGATTGAGGCTACCCGCCTCTCCTCGCGTGAGAAGACGCGGAGGAGACAGCAGGGTTTGTGTTTGTACTGTGGGAATAAAGGTCATGTTGTAGTATCATGCCCAGAAAAGCCGGAAAACTTCAGGGCCTGAGGGTGATGGAAAATATCCTGTCAGGTCAGAAGTCAGAATTTCCCAAAAAGACTTTTCTCATTCCGGTGACTTTGGAGATCCTCGGTCAAACTGTCAAGACTGAGGCCTTTGTTGACAGTGGGGCCGATGGGGTTTTCATGGACCGTCAATTTGCCCTGGAACACTCTGTTCCCTCAGTACCTTTGGCATCAGAGATTGAGATCTGTGGGTTAAACGGGGAACCATTGTCCCAGGGTAAAATTATCTCCTGCACCAGCCAAATTCCTTTGTTTATTGGAGCCACACACTCTGAAAAATTGTCTTTCTATGTGACTGTCTGTTCTTTTGCCCCATTGGTTTTGGGGTTACCCTGGTTAAGGGCCCATAACCCTCAATTTGACTGGGTCTCTGGGGAGATTCTTAGTTGGGGTAGTGATTGTTTCAGGAGTTGCTTGAGCCTTCCAGTCAGGCTCTCGCAGCTAAGTTTGCCAGGATTGCCAGGATGTTATGCAGATTTTGCGGATGTGTTCTCCAAAAAAGTTGCGGAGGTACTACCTCCCCATCGCCCCTATGACTGTGCCATTGATTTGTTGCCGGATGCTAAGCATCCCAAGAGCAGGTTGTACTCCCTGTCACGTCCTGAGACTCAGGCTATGGCAGAGTACATTCAGGAGAACTTGGCTAAGGGATTTATCAGACCCTCACAGTCCCCAGTTGGGTCAGGGTTCTTCTTCGTTCGTAAAAAGGACGGTTCGTTGCGACCCTGCATCGACTTCAGGGAATTGAACCGTATCACGATTAAAAACTCGTACCCACTGCCTCTCATTTCGGTTTTGTTTGACCAGCTTCGTACTGCCACCATTTTTTCTAAGATTGACCTACGCGGTGCTTACAATCTAATCCGAATAAGAGAGGGGGATGAATGGAAGACTGCCTTTAATACCCACTCAGGGCATTATGAATATTTGGTGATGCCTTTTGGGCTCTCTAATGCCCCGGCAGTCTTCCAGGAATTCATGAACGATGTGCTTAGGGAATATTTGGATAGATTCTTAGTTGTTTATCTAGATGACATCCTAATCTTCTCCCATTCCCTGGAGGAACATCGGAAGCATGTACGCTTAGTCCTCCAGAAACTCAGAGACCACCAGCTTGGGGCGAAGCTGGAGAAGTGCGAATTTGAAGTCCAGCAAATCGCATTTCTAGGGTATATTATCTCCTCAGAAGGTTTCCAAATGGAGGGTTCTAAGGTACAGGCAGTCCTGGATTGGGTGCAGCCCACTAGTTTGAAGGCGCTTCAGCGTTTTCTGGGCTTTGCGAATTTTTATAGACGGTTTATCGCTGGATTTTCGTCTATAGTGGCCCCCTTGGTGGCACTCACTAAGAAAGGGGTGGATGTTGCTCACTGGTCTTGTGAGGCCAAAGCGGCCTTTGCCCGTCTCAAAAGGGCATTTGTCTCGGCCAAGGTGTTGCGACACCAAGATCCAGAGCGTCCTTTTGTGGTAGAAGTGGATGCCTCTGAGATAGGTATTGGGGCAGTGCTCTCTCAGATGGGGGTGTCTGATAATCGCCTTCATCCCTGTGCTTACTTTTCCCGTAAATTTTCGTCTGCCGAGATGAATTATGATGTGGGTAACCGGGAATTGTTGGCTATAAAGGATGCACTCGGGGAGTGGAGACACTGGCTTGAGGGGGCTAAGTTTGTGGTCTCAATTCTCACCGACCATAAGAATCTGGCATATTTAGAGTCAGCGAAGCGGCTCAATGCCAGGCAGGCACGATGGGCTTTGTTTTTTGCTCGCTTTAATTTTTTGGGTCAAAAAACATCAAGGCTGATGCGCTCTCGCTGAGTTTTGCTCCAGTCCAAGAGACCACCGAGGAGCCATTGCCCATTGTGTCTCCATCATGTATTAAAGTGGGCATTACCCAGGACCTCTTGTCATTAGTCCTTAGAGCACAGGAGCAGGCTCCTCCAGACCTTCCGGTAGGTCTCTTGTTTGTGCCTCCTAGGTTAAGAAAGCGAGTGTTCCTGGAATTCCATGCCAAGAGGTCGGCAGGGCATCCGGGTATTGCCAGAACTCGGGAGTTGCTGTCTAGGGCGGTGTGGTGGCCCTCGGTGGCTAGGGATGTGGATCAGTGGGTTCGGGCATGTGACGTTTGTGCCCGAAATAAAACTCCTAGAGGGGTTCCTGTCGGCCCATTACATCCACTCTCTATTCCATCTAAGCCATGGACCCACATTTCCATGGATTTTGTGGTGAACTTGCCCAAATCCTCGGGGATGACAGCCATTTGGGTTGTCGTTGACAAATTTTCGAAGATGGCGCATTTCGTTCCACTACTTGATTTATTTTTTTGACTTTGTAAATCAAGTCATTTAGCTATAGAGCTAGTTTTTACACCTCTGTGCACAGAATATGCTTAAGTCCACCTCCTTTTATTGGAAAGTATATATACTTGTCATCTTAGATGTTTAAACTACTAAGACCGGTCTTGTTTTATGATTTGTGATTATTCATATATTATTAAATATTTTTAATTCAATAGGAGTCTGTTATTTTTGTCAGCCATATCATATAAATTTATAATATAGCGCAAAAGTTTCTAACAATTGGTGTTTTGTGGTTAATTGCACTTGGGTGGCCCAGTGCAATTTGATTGACCTGCTAACCCCAGGTCATTAACTTTTTGCAGCTGATTGTTATTATATCCAAAAGGGTTTTTTATAGCATTTGATGTTAGCGCCTGATAAAAAAAGTTTTTTTTCCCTGGATTCCACGCCTGGTGGTTCCTCTGTGGTTTCGGCCCTTAGGGGTATTTGGAGGAAAGTTAAGAAAGCCCTTGTGTCTGTGTCATTAGTGACCAAAAGGGTTTTTGATAAGCGGAGAAGACCCTGCAGCTTCAAATTAGGAGACTTCGTCTGGTTGTCCACCAAGAATTTGAAGTTGAGACAGCCATCTCATAAGTTAGGCCCCGGTTCATCGGCCCTTATAAGATCACCAGGGTTATCAATCCGGTGGCATTTCAGTTAGATCTGCCCCGTTCATTGGGTATCAATAAAACATTTCATTGTTCCCTTTTAAAACTGGCGGTTAGTAATCCTTCTTCCAGTGGAAGACCTTCTCCTCTTCTGATACGGGGTCAGAGGGAGTTTGTGGTTGAAAGGGTTCTTGACTCCAAGATGGTTCGGGGTCGGCTGTCATTTTTGGTGCACTGGAAGGGGTATGGCCCGGAGGAGCGGTCGTGGGTGCACAGTTGTGATCTTCATGCCCCCAGACTGATACGCTCTTTCTTCTCGCAGTTCCCCGATAAACCCGGTGGTAGGGGTTCTTTGACCCCTCGTCAGAGGGGGGGTACTGTTAGGATCTCCTGTTCTGTGCTGCCACGTCGCCATGGCAACTGGGAGGCAAGTGTTAGCGAAGTAACCTGAGCGCAGCTTATACTCCGGTCCGGGTTTTTACTGTGTAGTGGTTACAGGCTCTGTGCACGGCAGGGAATCCGGCGCTGGTTTTGTGCTCACAGTCTGTGAGGTCTGAGTGGGGCGTGGACAGCACCTGCTATATAAACCATCCTCTCAGGCTAGGCAAATGCTGCTGAATCTTTGTTTGTTAGTCAGTTCCAGAGAGTTAGCTAGTACTGTGTGACTTTGTATTTACTTGTTGCTTACTGCGAATAGGCTTTGGGATTCGGTACTTCATTCTGCCAATCCGGACCTAGCAGTAAGACTGGAGTCAGTTGTTTAACCTGCTGGGGTTCTTTTGCTATTCTGTGAACCCAGCAGGTTTGCGGCTGTACTCTCAGACTTGCTTGCTTAATCCTCCCTCACTGTGCAGGGCGTCCAGGTGTCAGTTTAGTGGTAGTAAGCTGAACCTGTGCCCTGCAAGTGGGGGTTAGGATTGTGGATACTCTCCTTGTGTCTATATTTCTATCTCTGACCAAGGAGTTTATTCCCACACCCGTTGGTAACCCTTTGGGTATTTTTCTGTTGCTCTTAGCAACATCATTTCGGGTGCTCCACATGTTAAATCACTACATCTCGCTTCATTGTCCGCTCTATTCCATCTGAGCATTCCTGACACTAGGGAGACACCCAATTCCTGAGCCTTTGGGCTTCCCCGTTCACTTTGTGTTTATTAGTTATTCCATCACCTCCTGTGTATGTTGTGTTATACTGTCTGTGAGTTCGTTTGCTTCGCATCCCTCTCTGTTCATACACCGGTATACTCCTGTTAGCACTGGTGTGCGTAACACTGACATCTGGCAATTCAGGGCTTCAATAGGGTCTGGCCCTGGTGGGGCTTGCACCTGTTGAAGGACTGCTTCGGTTAGAGTGAAGGCGTCTACGTTTTTGTACGGGGAGGTGCTCTGGAGGTTTTCTTCCACAAGTTTCCCTGATGCCCCGTCGTCTTCAGCACCATCACTCTGGTTCAATCCCAATATTTGTAAGAGGTTTTTTTTAAATTCAGAGAAAGAACTGTCTGGCTGCTGACGTTTCCACATTCATAACTGCAACCGAATCGCTTCTCCTTGTGCTCCTTCAATAAATAGGTCGATTATGGTTTCATCGTCCTCTCCAACATCCTGTGCATCCAAGGTTTGTACAGCCTTCATGACTTCCTGTAGGCCTAGTGCAAATTCCCGCAATGACTCACCTGGTCGTTGCTTTCTCCACGGTCTTACAGTCGAATATGTTCCATAGTTTTTGGAGTATACAATCTGCAGTCTTCTTCTCTTTATCTTCCCATGCTTTTACTTCCCGCAGTGCAGGGCCCTTTAATTGCCCCATCAGGATCTCCACTTTTTGTTCTTCAGTGAGTAGATAAAAGTGAAACATAGAAAGCATTTTGTCTCTAAATTCTTTCCAAGTGCTCGTGCCTGTGGAATTCCTGTTTCCTGCATGTCGGTCGCCATGGGGTCCCGAAGTAGTATGGCATGGTGATAGGTGATGCCGTCATCCTGATCGGGTTTCCGGGTGATGCAGGTTGTCATCTCCATCCTGAAGTTGACGCAGGAGTTTCTGGATCCGACATCTTAAAACGATCCTGTTCGCGGACGCCAAGTGTGATATATCGGTAATGTGGGTGCAATGTATTCATACCTGGAGCTCGACCATGCTTGTTGTCAGCTAATTCCACTTCCCCACGATGTTGAAGTCAGGAACTGTTCTTCGCGTCACCTGTATAACTGAGGCAGATGGACAAGGAGACCCCCAGGAGGACAAAACCCAAACACTGTATATTTAAGGGTCACCACACATAAGAACGGTGACAACCATTTACTGAAAGGGAAAATATTAGTCACCGCTGTAAAACAATTCTTGTTAGGATCAATTGCATATATTACTCACTAACAGTACTCCAGTTCAATTAATGTCAAAAACAGCAATCACCGATGGCTAGCGTGTAAGGCACATTAACGGTTTAGTCAAACAATCACATACAACATCAAACGTTAAGGTATAATTGACAACTTTGCGCAGTTTAAGGCAAGAAATGTTCCGGCACTAAATTTGGCACAAGGTCTAGACTGTCCACAGGGTGGCGCTGTGCGCCAATAATAACATTCAGTTCCTGCACTGTGGTTTCCGTTTAGTATCAGTGACTCAGATTTGTAAAGCCTGCACGGAAATGGTGAACTCCTGAGATAGTGTCAGCGGACACCAGGTAAGTATTTGTAGGAAGGCATGCAGGGTGGGTAACTTTAAATGTAACACAGCAACAATGAATAATGGTGCTACAAGGAATTTGTATCCATGGAAAGGTAAGTCAATTAGCATACAGTCTTGTAGTGCAAACTAGTAAATTCATAAAACAGTTCTGGCTGGCAGAGTGATGACAGAGGTTCGTATAACTCTGTTACTTTTATTGAACTGTATAATAACAGCTGGATGCAGTTCATATATAATGTCACCACTTGGGGCAGTGGTAAGGCACTGTTAACTTGGGAGTCTTTGACTGGGTTATCTGGGGTCAGGGGCGTCCCCCTTGTTCCCAGGGTTCACTACTAGTGCCAGACCCACTCTATAAATGTTTATCTGCAGGAGTGGAAGTGCAGAATGATATCAGCCAGCTGGGGAAGTTTGTGAGTGTACCTGCAGTGCTCCTATCACCGCTGCCTCCGCCAAGTACTGGCCACTGGGGTCCCGCTTTCTGTGGACGGCTGGTGGGGGAAGCTCCGATCTCCCTGTGTGTGGGTCTGCCGCGCGGCTTTGCGCTGCCGCCAGTCGTGTCTCTGAGGGGCAGATTTATTAAGCTCGGTGAAGTGGTAAAGTGGAAGGTGATAAAGGACCAGCCAATCAGATCCTTACTGCCATGTCACAAGCTGGGTTTGATAAATGACAGGAGCTGACTGGCTGGTCCTTTATCAACTTCCACTTTATCACTTCACCGAGATTAATAAATCTGCCCCTGACTCTTTACTCACGCCGTGGTGTTTTCACCTTACACCGCCACACTCCCTGTCTCTTCAGCTGCCGCTGATGTCAGCCGCGTCTCTGCCTCTCATCACGCTACCCACGGCGGCTCTCTTCTCCTCATACGCAGCAGGTCTTCCTGCTCTCCCTCACACCACACCAGTCTCCTCCTTCCTCCTCTTCCTTCTGAGCCAATCTGCACGGCTCCCAGCTTCCCGCTCTCTGGAAAAACGGCTGGGCTTTCCTGGGTCCCAGAGCCCCAGCCGTTGCCGGGCAAAAAGGTAAGGGAGTTAACCCTTACAGTGTCACTTTTAGATCCTCTTCAGCAGCATTTGTTGCAATTAAGGAGGGTGGGGAGAAACCAGTGTGCATTGGGGTACCCCAGACACCACATATATAACACACACACACACACACACACACACACACACACACACACACACACACACACACACACAGTCAGATCCCTCTATAAAACACACTAACTCCATGCACACATACAGACAGATCCCTCTATGTAACACACACTCTGTGCACACATACAGTACAGACAGGTCCCTCTATATAACACACGGGATCCGGTCTGAAGATCGACAGTGTCTAGGTCGACAATGTTTAGGTTGACCACTATAGGTCGACAGTCACTAGGTCGACATGGATGGAAGGTCGACAGGGTTTCTAGGTCGACATGTGCTAGGTCGACAGGTCTAAAGGTCGACATGAGTTTTTCACATTTTTTTATTTTTTTTTATTTTTTCATACTTAACGATCCACGTGGACTACGATTGTAACGGTAATCTGTGCCGAGCGAAGCGGTAGCGGAGCGAAGGCACCATGCCCGAAGCACGGCGAGCGAAGCGAGCCATGCGAGGGGACGCGGTGCACTAATTTGGGATCCTGGTCACTCTATGAAGAAAACGACACAAAAAAAAATTTCCTCATGTCGACCTTTAGACCTGTCGACCTAGCACATGTCGACCTAGAAACCCTGTCGACCTTCCATCCATCTCGACCTAGTGACTGTCGACCTATAGTGGTCGACCTAAACATTGTCGACCTAGATACTGTCGATAAAACGAACCACACCCATAACACACACACTCCCTACACACACATATATGATTTACTTTTATTAGTTTCCTTACACCTCTCACACCACACATTTTTGTACTGCTAGTAATATTATGTCACCCTTCTATACAGTACTTACCAAAGACTGTGTATACAATTTATTTGAAGGATTAGCTCTTATATCTGTACTGCACTTGTTTTATATTTTGCAATGTTTCTTTTATGGGTTTAGTAATTTGATCACTTATTACTAGTTGACTGCTTTCATTACCTTAATGTAATTTCACAAGAACCTTATATGGGGAAGTTTTGACGAATATCTGTGGTAATTCATAGGAAGTTGAGTTTTATTCTATAAAAAGATAATTTTCCTGCCAGAGAATACAATACATCCTGGTGATGCAATTACCTTGAGTAAAGATCAGGTAGATCTACTGGATTCAGTTCTGTAGTACAAAGTCTTTTATTTAATGCTAATAAAGGTGGGTACACACTGGGCGATATATCGGCCGTTCTATTGAACGGGCGATATATCGCGGATATGTCGGCCAGTGTGTACGGGCGATATGTCTGTGAACTCCGTCGTTCATAGACATATCGCGCAGCACAGCCGACGGCAAATATATCTACCGATATATTGGTGCATCGCTGTGTGTGTAAGGGCGACCACCCGGCCACCCGTACACATGCTGTGGCAGCCGGCGGTGATTGACAGCTGAACTGGGCAGGCGTGTGTACACCCCCGCCCAGTTCATGACGTCAGTCCCCGACGGATCGGGCAGTGTGTATACACAGCACACTGCCCAATCCGTCCATAGATATATCTGCAGATCAATTGATCTGCAGATATATCTATCAGTGTATACCCACCTTAAGGGCTGACCTAATATGTTCTGGATTGTTTCCAAACTCTTAAGGCCCATACACACTAGACGAGAAAGTAAAAGCTCTCGCTCAGAAGGGCCAATCTGAGTGAGATCTTTTACAATCTCGTCCAGTGTGTACACTCAATGGGCCTAATTCAGACCTGCAGCACAGCAGCCAATCAGGTTTGAACTGCGCATGCGCTGGCGCCGCAGTGCGCCGGCACATGCCAGACAGCTGATGGCCGTCTGAGCCCTGCGATCGCCTCTGCCTGATTGACAGGCAGAGGCGGTCGCTGGGCGGGAGGGGGCGGAGATACAAGTATTGTACAGGGACGTATACTGCTGAGAATCTCTGTTGCATATTTATGTTTATTGTTCTAGCCAGTGGCGTGCGGTGAGGTCAGTGGCTGGTGAGGCACTACAGCCATAATGTCCGCCAGATCCTGCCGATGACCCCTACCGCCGCCGAGCCAATGCCCACTACTGCCTCTGAGCCAATGTCTGCTGCCATAGCCAATGGCTTACAAACTTGCCTACCATCAACTGACCCAGCCCTCCGCCACTAATTTGCATCTCAGTCCGATGCCGCCAATGCCCGCTGCCTGCCTGCTCATCATACTTGTGATATATTGTACATTTTTATAGAAAAATAAATAAAAAATAGTGTTTGGGAAGGGAGTGGGAGGAGGACATGAATGCAATTTTGTTGTCCAGGGCTTCCATTAACTTAATGGAGAAGGGTCTGAATGGGTTAAAAAATGTAAAAAAAAAATGTGTGAGGTCCCCCCTCCTAAGCATAACCAGCCTCGGGCTCTTTGAGCCGGTCCTGGTTGTTTAAATACTGTGAAAAAATTGGACAGGGGTTCCCCGTATTTAGACAACCAGCTCCGGGCTCTTAGACCAGTCCTGGTTCCAAAAATACGGGGGACAAAAGATGTAGGGGTCCCCCGTATTTTTAAAACCAGCACCGGGCTCCACTAGCCAGGGACATAATGCCACAGCCGGGGGACAGATTTATGTAGGTCCCTGCGGCCGTGGCATTACCCCCCCAACTAGTCACCCCTGGCCGGGGTTCCCTGGAGGAGTGGGGACCCCTTAAATCAAGGGGTCTCCCCCCCTCCAGGCACCCAAGGGCTAGGGGTGAAGCCCGAGGCTGTCCCCAGCACCCCTGGGCGGTGGGTGCCGGGCTGATAGCCATAAGTGTGTAAAAAAAATAATATTGCTTTTTGTTGTGGAGCTACAAGGCCCAGCAAGCCTCCCTCGCTTGCTGGTACTTGGAGAACCTCAAGTACCAGCATGTGGGGAAATAACGGGCCCGCTGGTACCTGTAGTTCAACAACAACAAAAATACCCAAATAAAAACACAACACACACACCGTGAAAGTAAAAATTTATTAAAACACACTCACACATACTTACCTACATCCCACGCCGGTCACGTCCACTTGTCCAGTAGAATCCAATAGGTGGTTCCTGTAAAAATGAGAGAGAGATTACTTACCTACATCCCACGCCGGTCACGTCCACTTGTCCAGTAGAATCCAATGAATCCAATAGGGGTACCTGTAAAAATGAAAATTATAACTACAAACGAAGTAATCCACAGGAGGAGAGAGAGAGAGAGAGAGAGAGAAATTAATGAATGTTATGTACTCGCTGGTGCGGGAAGACGTTAGCACAGACAGGGGAGAGTGCTGCTGCCGGCTGGCCTGTAGCTTTGCCCCCAGTAGCTGTGCCCTTTGTGGCTGTGCCCCCTGTAGCTGTGCCCCTTGTAGTTGTGCCCCCAGTTGCTGTGCCCCTTGTAGCTGTGTCCCCAGTTGCTGTGCCCCCTGTAGCTGTGCCCCTTGTAGTTGTGCCCCCAGTTGCTGCTGCCGTCTGGCAGGATGGAGCAGGCGCCCCCAATAGTTATGAGCCCAGTAGCTGTGCCCCCCAGTAGTTGTGTTCCCTCTAGCTGTGCCCCCAGTAGCTTTCCCCACTGTTGCAGCGCCCCCTGTAGCAGTGCCCCGAGTAGTTGTGACTCCTGTAGTTGTGCCCCCAGTCGCTGTGGCCCTTGTAGCTGTGCCCCCTGTAGCTTTGCCCCCAGTAGCTGTGCCCCTTGTGGCTGTGCCCCCAGTAGTTGTGCCCCCTGTAGCTGTGCCCCCTGTAGCTGTGCCCCTTGTAGCAGTGCCCTGAGTAGTTGTGCCCCCTGTAGCTGTGCCCCCAGTAGCTGTGCCCCCTGTAGTTGTGCCCCCAGTAGCTGTGCCCCCAGTCGCTGTGCCCCCTGTAGCATTGCCCCCAGTAGTTGTGCCCCTTGTGGCTGTGCCCCCTGTAATTGTGCCCCTTGTAGCTGTGCCCCCAGTTGCTGTGCCCCCTGTAGCTGTGCCCCTTGTAGTTGTGCCCCAGTTGCTGTGCCCCTTGTAGCTGTGTCCCCAGTTGCTGTGCCCCCTGTAGCTGTGCCCCTTGTAGTTGTGCCCCCAGTTGCTGTGCCACCTGTAGCTGTGCCTCTTGTAGCAGTGCCCTGAATAGTTGTGCCCCCTGTAGCTGTGCCCCCTGTAGCTGTGCCCCCAGTAGCTGTGCCCCCAGTAGCTGTGCCCCCAGTCGCTGTGCCCCTGTAGCATTGCCCCCAGTAGTTGTGCCCCTTGTGGCTGTGCCCCCTGTAATTGTGCCCCTTGTAGCTGTGCCCCCAGTTGCTGTGCCCCCTGTAGCTGTGTCCCTTGTAGTTGTGCCCCCAGTTGCTGTGCCCCTTGTAGCTGTGTCCCCAGCAGTGCCCTGAATAGTTGTGCCCCCTGTAGCTGTGCCCCCAGTAGCTGTGCCCCCTGTAGCTTTGCCCCCAGTAGCTGTGCCCCTTGTAGCAGTGCCCTGAGTAGTTGTGCCCCCTGTAGCTGTGCCCCCAGTAGCTGTGCCCCCTGTAGTTGTGCCCCCAGTAGCTGTGCCCCCAGTCGCTGTGCCCCCTGTAGCATTGCCCCCAGTAGTTGTGCCCCTTGTGGCTGTGCCCCCTGTAATTGTGCCCCTTGTAGCTGTGCCCCCAGTTGCTGTGCCCCCTGTAGCTTTGCCCCTTGTAGTTGTGCCCCAGTTGCTGTGCCCCTTGTAGCTGTGTCCCCAGTTGCTGTGCCCCCTGTAGCTGTGCCCCTTGTAGTTGTGCCCCCAGTTGCTGTGCCACCTGTAGCTGTGCCTCTTGTAGCAGTGCCCTGAATAGTTGTGCCCCCTGTAGCTGTGCCACCAGTAGCTGTGCCCCCTGTAGCTGTGCCCCCTGTAGCTGTGCCCCCAGTCGCTGTGCCCCCAGTAGTTGTGCCCCCTGTAATTGTGCCCCTTGTAGCTGTGCCCCCAGTTGCTATGCCCCCTGTAGCTGTGCCCCTTGTAGTTGTGCCCCCAGTTGCTGTGCCCCTTGTAGCTGTGTCCCCAGTTGCTGTGCCACCTGTAGCTGCACCCCTTGTAGTTGTGCCACCTGTAGCTGTGCCTCTTGTAGTTGTGCCCCTGTAGTTGCGCCCCTTGTAGTTGTGCCCCTGTAGCTGCGCCCCTTGTAATTGTGCCCCTGTATCTGCGCCCCTTGTAGTTGTGCCCCCGTAGCTGCGCCCCTTGTAGTTGTGCCCCCGTAGCTGCGCCCCTTGTAGTTGTGCCCCCGTAGCTGCGCCCCTTGTAGTTGTGCCCCCGTATATGTGCCCCTGGTAGTTGCGCCCCCAGTTGCTGTGCCCCTTGTAGCTGTGTCCCCAGTTGCTGTGCCACCTGTAGCTGTGCCTCTTGTAGTTGTGCCCCTGTAGTTGCGCCCCTTGTAGTTGTCCCCCTGTAGCTGCACCCCTTGTAATTGTGCCCCTGTAGCTGCGCCCCTTGTAGTTGTGCCCCCGTAGCTGCGCCCCTTGTAGTTGTGCCCCCATAGCTGCGCCCCTTGTAGTTGTGCCCCCGTAGCTGCGCCCCTTGTAGTTGTGCCCCCGTAGCTGCGCCTCTGGTAGTTGTGCCCCCGTAGCTGCGCCCCTTGTAGTTGTGCCCCCGTAGATGTGCCCCTGGTAGTTGTGCCCCTTGTAGCTGTGTCCCCAGTTGCTGTGCCACCTGTAGCTGTGCCTCTTGTAGTTGTGCCCCTGTAGTTGCGCCCCTTGTAGTTGTCCCCCTGTAGCTGCACCCCTTGTAATTGTGCCCCTGTAGCTGCGCCCCTTGTAGTTGTGCCCCCGTAGCTGCGCCCCTTGTAGTTGTGCCCCCATAGCTGCGCCCCTTGTAGTTGTGCCCCCGTAGCTGCGCCCCTTGTAGTTGTGCCCCCGTAGCTGCGCCTCTGGTAGTTGTGCCCCCGTAGCTGCGCCCCTTGTAGTTGTGCCCCCGTAGATGTGCCCCTGGTAGTTGTGCCCCTTGTAGCTGTGTCCCCAGTTGCTGTGCCACCTGTAGCTGTGCCTCTTGTAGTTGTGCCCCTGTAGTTGCGCCCCTTGTAGTTGTCCCCCTGTAGCTGTGCCCCTTGCAATTGTGCTCCTGTAGCTGCGCCCCTTGTAGTTGTGCCCCCGTAGCTGCACCCCTTGTAGTTGTGCCCCCGTAGTTGCGCCCCTTGTAGTTGTGCCCCTGTAGCTGTGCCCCTTGCAATTGTGCTCCTGTAGCTGCGCCCCTTGTAGTTGTGCCCCCGTAGCTGCACCCCTTGTAGTTGTGCCCCCGTAGCTGCGCCCCTTGTAGTTGTGCCCCCGTAGCTGCGCCCCTGGTAGTTGTGCCCCCGTAGCTGCGCCCCTGGTAGTTGTGCCCCCGTAGCTGCGCCCCTGGTAGTTGTGCCCCCGTAGCTGCACCCCTGGTAGTTGTGCCCCCGTAGCTGCGCCCCTGGTAGTTGTGCCCCCGTAGCTGCGCCCCTGGTAGTTGTGCCCCCGTAGCTGCGCCTCAAACACACACATATATATAAAAAAAAAAAACATACTTACCGCTCCTGCAGTGCCGTCCTCCGGCTCCGGCCGCCGGCTCGTCTCTGCTGTACTATGGGAGAGACGTCATGACTCATGACATCTCTCCCACTGTAGCGCCGCTCAGACAATTATGACCCCTGTTGTCAGTCAGCGGCGCCGGCTGCAGCGGGCGCCCACACAGCCCACGGCGCCTGCTGCAGCCGGGAAGGGGGCTCGCTAGTGATTGGACAGCGGATCCAGCACTGGATCCACTGGGCCAATCACATCTGGGGCAGTGACAGGGGCGTGCATTCGTCGGGGCTGAATGCATGCCCCTGTCATTGCGGCACCAGTATAGGTGCCGCTTCCCTGTACTTTCTCAATGGGCTTTCACAACCCATTGCAGCGCCCCGCCCCCTGCCCGCCCCCCGCTGCCCGGACTTTAATGTTAGGTGCGGGAGGCACCTCTCCCGCTGCCTCCCAGCCCAACATTTTCACGGGGGGGAGAGATTATTAAAATAATAAAAGAAGATATTTATCACAGACTCTGTTATAAATATCTTCTTTTTATTATTTTAATGATTATGACAGGGGAGGCACTGCCTCCCCTGCCTCCCCTGACTGCACGTCCCTGGTTCTAGCACATATGTAGAGGAGCGCCACACATCATTTTCACCTAATTTTTGTTCAATATTGCATTTCTTTTGGAGGTGTGGGAGATGCCCCCCCTGTGTGAATTTGATTAAGGCTGCACCTATCCTATGCGCACCAGATAGTAGCCAGTTTTTCTCTTTTGCGGTGGCGTTTGACCGCCCAATTTAGGGGCACGGTCCAGGCAACGTAGGCATTTCAGGACTGTGCGGGGAGGCGGGCTGCGGCGGCTGCGTGATGTCACACACAGCCGCTGCAACCGGGACAGTGATGAGTAGCTCCCTGCCAGTGCGCAGGAGCTGTGCTGGTAGGGAGCTACTCTTCACGTACAAAAGCATCACCGCCGTGCGATGCTTTTGTACTTGTGCTGCAGGGTAGGGCCTGACATGCGGGGCGGAACATGTACAGACGAGGGAGGTCATCATTAATGACAGCCAGGCTGCATCAATATCGGTGTCGGCGGGGACTGTGTAGTGTGTATGGGGCTTTAGAAGCATGTTGTGTGTCTAGCGCTAGCTCATGCAACATCTTTGTGAATGTGTCTAATGGTGCCCATACACTTGTGAGATAATCGGTGCTAACCTTTGATTTCGACCGCATCTGTGAGAGAAATCGAAGGATTGTATGCACATTTTAGGTACCTTTCAACGCGATGCGCGGGGACGCCGGTCGAATCTCACGTCTTAAGATAGTATGTGCTGCACTTAATATTTATCGAATCGCAGTGCGATCGCATGTGTTAAAAACACATGCTATATATCGCACTGCGATGGGAACCCGCCGGGAGCGGCTAGAGGCCGCTTCCACTCGGCGGTGACATACCCATCACGTAATTACCGTGCGGTCTATCGCATGATCGCATGGTAATCACTTTGGCAGTTCAGGTGCGATTTCATCGCACCTGAACTGCCGGTGCGATGCCCCGCGATGTCGCATCGCAGAAGTGTATGGGCACTATAATGCTGGGTACACACTGGCAGATATATTGGCCAATCAGTTGTTCGGCCAATATATCTTTTGCTGATCTGCAGGTGTGTACAAGCTATATGCCTGTGAAAGACGTCTTTCACAGATATATTGCATCTACTGTGCAACACAGCAGATGGCCAATATGTCTCCAGGTATTTTGGTGCATTGTGTGTATTAACAACCCTCATCTGCATATATGGCTGCAGACAGATTGAACAGCAGATATATCTTTAAAATATATTGGCGCATCTTTCTGTGTGTATGAACAACCACCATCGGCAAATATATCTGCAGATTGATTGAACTGCAGATATATCTACCAGTGTGTACCCAGCTTAAGACAACATGGACCAGTTCATGCAATGCTTTTACATACATGTGAAGTACAGTAAACTTTAGAACAGCTCTCTGCTGCAGTATATATTACCGTATAAAAAGCATTCAAAACTGGCCATAGACTGCACAATACTGCAGCCGACATGGATCAGGGGAAGAGCAGTGCCCCGATAATCAGAGTTGTTGCATACACTGCATAATGTATGTTGGCAATCTCCATTCACTGCCTGGATTCAGTGGTATTGCAGTCAGGAGAATCAGACAGATTTAACAACTAAACCAAATGATCCAGACCGTTTTCCAGCCATTTTCATCCTGTGATTTTTCTTCTTCAGATTCAGACACTGGACGATAGTACAGAACAGTTGTTTAATCGGTTGATCTTATGGTTCAGTGTATGGCTAGCTTAAGAATTCAATGTTCCTTTAATAGAATGCTATATAGCTGTTATTTTCCCACTTACACTTAAGTCAGTACTCATCTTTGCCACTAGCCATGGCAAAAGCAACTCGTTTGCAGCAACTAACGTACTCACAGGTGTGGATTGCATGGGTGCATAGAGGCTGCCGTGTCTAGTCACAGTGACGAGTATGCATATGTGGCCTATTCGAGTGATAGATGAGCGGGGACAGATCTATATGTGTACTTCAACATTACAACCGAAAAGACAAAGAGCTGCCTTATAGTACATGTGGAAAAAGATAAAACTCTCTATCCTACAGTGTTGCTTGCCTAGTCTTGACCCATCAGTGAAACACTTATTTATTTTTTTATTACCAGTTAATTATATAGAGTAAACATTCTGCAGCACTTTACAGAGACTATTTGGCCATTCACATCAGTCCCTACGCCAGTGGAGCTTACGATCTATTGTCCTGATATACAAAATGGTAGTTGCTGAAATCAATTTATAAACCCATCTCAGGTGCGTGTAAGGGAGGGGTTAATCTAGATTGGATAAAAATAGTAATGTAATGTCTCAATGGACCTTACATCCTGCAACCATTATGGATACGCTCTTGTAGCAAATACAGGATGCAGCAGACATGCTGTTTTCTGGTTGTTTTGGCTCACCTAACAGTAAACCATGTTATTTAAGCAAATTAAATGTGTAATATATTACAGGTTGAGTATCCCTTATCCAAAATGCTTGGGACCAGAGGTATTTTGGATATCTGATTTTTCCTTATTTTGGAATAATTGTATACCAGAATGAGATATCATGGCGATGGGACCGAAGTCTAAGTACAGAATGCATTTATGTTTCATATACACCTTATACACACAGCCTGAAGGTCATTTAATACAATATTTTTAATAACTTTCTGTATTAAAAAAAGTTTGTGTACATTGAGCCATCAGAAAACAAAAGTTTTCCCTACAGTATTTCACTCTCACTCAAAAAATTCCGTATTTCGGAATATTACGTATTTCGTAATATTTGGATATGGGATCCTCAACCTGTATATTAACCTTTGCATTAACAGAGCTATTCCCAGCATGCTTTGCTAGTAAACAGCTACTTGTCTAAACTTATAACTTATGGTTTATAAGTATTTCTTACAATAAAACCTATTATTGCTCATGTGACATTATTCCTGTATTGAACTATTATGTTACAGAGGGACAGCACACCAAATCCCAGCAGTCTCCAGCTAGAAGCCACATTTGAAAACATCTTTGTAGTGGGCTGTAGGAAACAACATTTTTTGACTAAAATAGACACCAATTACATGGACACCCTGAACCACATACTGAAGCTGGAAGTCTGTGATCTTCCACATGTAAGTCTAAACATTTTTCAATGCTGCAATTCCACAAAGATCTTATTATTGTTTCATTGAACAAAAAAATAATTGCATCTTATTTTTAGCCTATTGTGTTCTCTGGAAGCCATCATCTTGGCAAGGAGGAATTATTACACTCCAAGATAAGTTTCAGCATCTCTCCATATGAAAACCATGACACTATATATGCTTTGATCTTGAATGTATATGGAGAAAAGCAAGATCAGAATTATTCACTCAACTTAAAGGTAAGTACACAAGCTTATTACCAGGTACAGTAAACATTTTGCTTTCATTTCATAAATATAACCTATAGGATAAAGTAGGGATGGCCATCGGTGTGTTCGCCATTGATGGTTGCCATTGATGGTGAAACTGAGTGGTCATCGATGGTCACCAAATATGCTATGGGAGACCATTGATGGTTTCACCCATCGGTGGTCATCCCTATTATTTCTGTGAATGACCCGTGGTCCAATCACAGCTCAGGGGTGTGGCTTCACGGGTGTCAGGAGTGGAGCTATGCTCTGAGTCCCGGCACCTTGGAGAAAAAAAAATATTTTTTTATTCAGTGCCATGGATGGAGGGAAACTATCTGGTTCTCTCCCATCGATGGCAAAAGCATTCAATATCGGCCATAAACCATCGATGATTAGGAATCATCAATGGTCAATGGCCATCCCTAGGATAAAGTGAAATACTGTACAATCTGTAGGCAGCAGAAAACTCTCTTAGGAGTTATATAATTCTTAGGAGATATTTCTGAAGCACATAGGCAAGAGATAGTGTTCTGTGTACAGGTGATGTCACTGTGTACATTTGCTCATGCCTTACAATCCATAATTGACTGAGGGAGTGATGACAGCTGTTCTCAGGTGCAGGGAGAGGCTGACCGATGGCCATTGTAGTTACTAGACGTGATAATTGCAGAGCCTCTCCTGCATTTGTGAGCTGGCAGACATTTAGTACTGATCCACCTAACCAAACCATCATGTAACATACTGTAGGCAATGCCCCCATTTAACTGTGACCATGCCAATAAACTATCCCCTTCTACCTACTGAAACTGAAAAATAGAATTGTTGGGGCTATGAGGTCCTTGGGGTGGCCAAAAAACATTAAAGTTATCATAGTTGCAATTACATTTTGTTTTTAGAGAAATTGAACGTCGGCTTTTTTTCATACCTTTACTTCTCTTTTAGTCAACCTTTATATTTTGTTTAAATGATGTTAAGATTAGATGATTTCTAACCTCAGAGCTGCCATCAGAAATTGTGGGGCCCAGGACTGACAAAATATGCAGGGGCACCCTTGCCCAGGATGAAGGTCAGGGCAAAAGGAAAAGGAAAAGGGCTTGTGAAGGGCACAGGGGAAAGGTGGGTGGTGGGGACACAGGGAAAAGGTGGGTGCTGGGGAATAAATGTTAGAATTCGGTGGGGGGCAGATATAAGGTCTAATAAAGAGATGCAAAGGCCAGACACAAAGAAAAATAGAAAAAAAAGTGAAACATCATGGAGATATTCGCACAGATGACTGATGGGGCAGGGGGCATGGAGACATACACACTGGTGACTGAAGGGGCAAAGCATGGAGACATACACACTTCTGATGAATGAGGGGTGACATAGAGACATACACTCTGCTGGTGAATGGGGGGGAGGGGGCATGGAGACATACACACTGCTGGTGAATGGGGGGGCATGGAGACGTACACTCTACTGGTGTGGGGGGGGGGGGGGTGGGGTGGGCCTCAAGGGGACATGGAGACAAGGTGACTTAGCAGTCCCCCCTGATGCAGTGTCACACTTGGCTCACCTGCTAGGACTTCGCGGATCGGCAGTCAATCAGGCGACACTGTGGCTGCACCTGATTGGATGCTGGTCCTGGAGCTACACTTGGCTTGCCACGATTCAAATTTTAAATGCTGCTGATGCTGTCTCTACATCGCTGCCTGATTGCAGCTGGCAGCGCCAATCTACACTGCTGCCATCTTGGCCACCTGCCTGTCCAGGCCTGGGACGTCAGTCCTGATGGCGGCCCCGATGAGTGCAAATGAGAAATATGTAGCTGACCATACAGATGTGCCCATATGCACCTATCCTCGTATTGCGCCAAATAGCCCCATTTGGTATGCCATGGAATTTGTGACTTACATGCACCAAGCAACATTTGGTGCAAACAGTTTAAAAGGGCAAACTAGATGGGCCAAGTGGTTCTTATTTGCCATCAAATTCTATGTTTCTATGATAGAAGCATGAGGGCACATATGTAGTATTCTGCATACAAAGCCGCCATCGGTGGGGGACTGTCGGGACTGCACTTCCTGGGCCCTACAATTTCTGATGGCAGCCCTGGCACTCATTGAATCTTTGTATACTGCATTTAGGGCAGAATTTAATTTTATGACTAAAAGTAAGGAGCTTAACAAACACAGCATCACACTTGTTCTTGGTTTCCAAGGTGATAACTATTACATTAATATTTATATCTTGTAGATGAAAGCATCAGATGACGTTCATCTATGGATTACGGGAAAATATGTTTGGTCTCCTGACATCAAACAAATTCTCCTGGAGGGGAGGTTTGATGACAATGACATGTGGACCCTGAGTGCTTCCAGTGCACAGAGGTGTTTGCAGCTTAACCTTGGACAACATGTGCAAGGTATAGTAATTCAGTACTGAATTGAACAAAAATTATTGACATGTATATATTTAAAAATGATTTTCAGGTATAATACTGTTAGCAATGAGTGTCAGTGTGTCCTTCTTTTGCTCAGAAAGTAAAGTTTCATGGTGGTCATTCTGAGTTGTTCGCTCGTTGCCGATTTTCTCTATATTGCGATTAGTCGCTTACTGCGCATGCGCAAGGTTCGCAGAGCGCATGCGCTTAGTTATTTTACTCAAAAGTTAGGTATTTTACTCACGGCATAACGAGGATTTTTCATCGTTCTGGTGATCGGAGTGTGATTGACAGGAAGTGGGTGTTTCTGGGCGGAAACTGGCCGTTTTATGGGAGTGTGCGAAAAAACGCTGGCGTTTCTGGGAAAAATGCGGGAGTGTCTGAAGAAACGGGGGAGTGACTGGGCGAACGCTGGGTGTGTTTGTGACGTCAAACCAGGAACGAAACTGACTGAACTGATCGCAATGGCTGAGTAAGTCTGGAGCTACTCAGAAACTGCTAAGAAATTTCTATTCGCAAATCTGCTAATCTTTCGTTCGCAATTCTGCTAAGCTAAGATACACTCCCAGAGGGCGGCGGCCTAGTGTGTGCAATGCTGCTAAAAGCAGCTAGCAAGCGAACAACTCGGAATGACCACCCATATACATACATGAAAAAAAAGAGAAATAAAACTACACAATAATATAGTGTAGGATTTTCTAAATAACTTTGAGCCTACCAAATGTGAAAACATAATGTGATGTCAGTCCTCTTGTTGTACCAAGGACTGCCTGCTCCATCAGGTTGAAGAGTTTAAAGGTTTTGTGACATCCTGCATGGAACATTCTGTTTGTTTTGTTTCTTAGGAAGTTCTGCGGAAAAGGCAGTGGTGCTGAATGCCTGCATGGACCCCAACTATTTGGCTTCAGTGGATACTTATGTGAATGTTAATCGTACACTAGAAAGATTGGGACATTTCATTCTTTCTACAGCAAACCAGAGCCTAAGCTTATCTTATCAAGGATGTGGAGAAAACATTGCCAAAGCTGAGGTGAGGTGTTATATTGTTTTCAGCGGTTACTGGGGCATGCACTGGGATTTTTACATCTGATAAATATTTATAAGTATGAAAATAGTTATCAATCATCACGCAATAAGGAAAGGCAAGCTCTAAATCTCCAAAGGTTGTAATACCATAACTCGCATGCAGAATAAACCTACAGTATATAATAAACAGGACCATAGCGCTGTGACCAGGAAAAATCTCAGTGTCCGGAGTATCCTAAGTATATGTTGCCCAGCTCTGCGGCTGCCCTCCAGACTGCCAAATACAGGTGCCACCAAAGCAGCAACAGTGCCGCCCGCTATGCCATGCACCATGGGCAGTGGCACTGCTTGCACATTCCTAGTTACTGCCCTGGTTATTCAAGTGTTTATTTTTTACTAGCCACACTTAAGCATAGTACTTCCAGCTGCAGGCTCTTCTTCATTTATACCTTGCATGGGCAATTGCACTTAAAGCAGCAGTTCACATACACGATTTTGTTTTCTTTAACCACAGGACTTGCATGGTCACATCATTTGCGACCACATCGGCAGTGCATTATTTGATCAGCAACCAGTCAGATACAGTGTGGGTGGCTGCAGGAAGAGAATCCATTGCCTCTGCTTCCCTGCACCCTCCCTCAGTGTCTGCCGTGCTGCTGATCACTGCAGATTGGTCAGCACAGCAAGACCCCCTCATCAGCCGCTGGGGAAATGTAAATTAACTCAGCCCCCATACCCCCATTGTATACCTGGTGGCTGCTCAGAAGAGCAGCCGCTGACAAAAATCAACGTTGCGATGTTCCTGGTGTTCCAATGGGACGAGCCAATGTTCCGATGTTTGAGGGGGAGAAAAAACTATTTCTCTAACGTCCTAGTGGATGCTGGGGACTCCGAAAGGACCATGGGGAATAGCGGCTCCGCAGGAGACTGGGCACAAAAGTAAAAGCTTTAGGACTACCTGGTGTGCACTGGCTCCTCCCCCATGACCCTCCTCCAAGCCCCAGTTAGAATTTTGTGCCCGAACGAGAAGGGTGCAGTCTAGGTGGCTCTCCTGAGCTGCTTAGAAAAAAGTTTAGTTTTAGGTTTTTTATTTTCAGTGAGACCTGCTGGCAACAGGCTCACTGCACCGAGGGACTAAGGGGAGAAGAAGCGAACTCACCTGCGTGCAGAGTGGATTGGGCTTCTTAGGCTACTGGACATTAGCTCCAGAGGGACGATCACAGGCCCAGCCATGGATGGGTCCCAGAGCCGCGCCGCCGTCCCCCTTACAGAGCCAGAAGACTGAAGAGGTCCGGAAAATCGGCGGCAGAAGACGTCCTGTCTTCAATAAGGTAGCGCACAGCACCGCAGCTGTGCGCCATTGCTCTCAGCACACTTCACACTCCGGTCACTGAGGGTGCAGGGCGCTGGGGAAGGGCGCCCTGAGACGCAATAAAAACACCTTTTTTGGCAAAAAATACATCACATATAGCTCCTGGGCTATATGGATGCATTTAACCCCTGCCAATTTTTCCATAAAAAAGCGGGAGAAAGGCCGCCGAGAAGGGGGCGGAGCCTATCTCCTCAGCACACTGGCGCCATTTTTTCCTCACAGCTCCGTTGGAGGAAGGCTCCCTGACTCTCCCCTGCAGTCCTGAACTACAGAAACAGGGTAAAACAAGAGAGGGGGGGCACTAATTTGGCAGATAAATATATATTGCAGCTATATCAGGGAAAAACACTTATATAAGGTTATCCCTATATATATATATATATATAGCGCTCTGGTGTGTGCTGGCAAACTCTCCCTCTGTCTCCCCAAAGGGCTAGTGGGGTCCTGTCCTCTGTCAGAGCATTCCCTGTGTGTGTGCTGTGTGTCGGTACGTTGTGTCGACATGTATGAGGAGGAAAATGGTGTGGAGGCGGAGCAATTGCCTGTGTTAGTGATGTCACCCCCTAGGGAGTCGACACCTGACTGGATGGTCTTATGGAAAGAATTACGTGATAGTGTCAGCACTTTACAAAAGACTGTTGACGACATGAGACAGCCGGCAAATCAGTTAATACCTGTACAGGCGTCTCAAACACCGTCAGGGGCTCTAAAACGCCCGTTACCTCAGGTCGATACAGACACTGACACGGACACTGACTCCAGTGTCGACGGTGAGGAAACAAACGTATTTTCCAGTAGGGCCACACGTTACATGATCACGGCAATGAAGGAGGTTTTGAACATTTCTGATACTACAAGTACCACAAAAAAGGGTATTATGTGGGGTGTGAAAAAACTACCCGTAGTTTTTCCTGAATCAGATGAATTAAATGAAGTGTGTGATGAAGCGTGGGTTTCCCCCGATAAAAAACTGCTAATTTCTAAAAAATTATTGGCATTATACCCTTTCCCGCCAGAGGTTAGGGCACGTTGGGAAACACCCCCTAGGGTAGATAAGGCGCTCACACGCTTATCAAAACAAGTGGCGTTACCGTCTCCTGATACGGCCGCCCTCAAGGAACCAGCTGATAGGAAGCTGGAAAATATCCTAAAAAGTATATACACACATACTGGTATTATACTGCGACCAGCAATCGCCTCAGCCTGGATGTGCAGTGCTGGGGTGGCTTGGTCGGATTCCCTGACTGAAAATATTGATATTTTGAGGAAAGGACAAAACGTCTGAAGGATAATGCACAGGTGTTTTTACAAAAATTTACATAAGTAATTGTAGTTAACCAACCAATAGATGAAATGTAATGAGGGCTAAGAAAAAGAGAAGCCCTAGTCAAATTGAAACTGGGTTGGAGGTGCGCCACTAAGCTGAGTATGCAGTGTTTTTCTAAACGTTATTAGTGTAAACCACTAGTGGGTTTCTCACTAAAAGAAGGCTTAGTGTGTGGCGCACTCTTTTGAAATATAAATACAGTGTTAAGACATAACTTTTATTTAATCTTTTAAGATAAATCTCTGTAGCCAGGCAAAACAAGTCATCTGATAGCCTGAGAGTGCGAAGTAATAAGGTATTATATTAACCCCAAATTTTAAAATACTATAATAATAGTAATTCTACAATGAGATTAAAGTGAATGAAATATTGAAATACATATATTATTAATAAATTAAAAATACAGATTTTATAACCAAGCTGTGTGAATATTTATTCAGAAATTATAAATGCTACTAGGCTATTAATTAGGAGAGTTATTAACCCATGCGGCTCATTAAATTAATAGTCCTTTATTATTTCTAGGACCCAGACTGCTGCAAGGCAAAATTTGTACCTAAAAGGAAAATGTGAAAGTATTGTAACATAACGCCATCCTTTACACCAGTCTACTGTTCAAGACTGTGTAAATAGTGCAGATGTAAATTGATACAAAGTTATGTCCACCAACTTGCAACAATTATATGGCTGACATAACAACAGATACTAGAGAACAGATAATAAATGAACTGTCTCTTGTAAAAATATTAATGAGAACTGTGAGGGAAAAAAGGGGGGGTCAGGTTATAAACAAAATAATTGATACTCCTGATGATAAATACAGTCTCACAAATGATCATTAATTTATCAAATATAAATAGACACAATCAGATGTTAGATGCTAGTCTCGGTCCATCAAATAGACAAATTGATCGTGTATATAGAAAGGTACAACCGTATGATTAGACTCATTTGTCCATATCTCAGAATCTCCACATTTACAACAGCTTTTATCATTTATATGGTAGTAAATGGTATTAATAGGTTGCTATACCAAGGAACTGGTTATTAATATTGCAGCCTATTATTCAAAATCCCATATAACACTGTATGTTATTGAAATATTCAGGAAGTGCATCAGATAGGGAGAAACAGATATAAACAGGAGCCCTTGGTGTGTGGAAACGGATACCCTTTCTACTGTTGCCCCATATACCACAGTGGGCAGTGGTGGGTGCAATGAGAGCGGGGAAGAGCCGTCCACCAAGGACTGAAAGGACAGAGTAGTGCGAGCTGCTTCTGCTGTCCACGTTCTATGTTCCCCCTCCCCTGTTGCATATGAGCATTGCAGGGGGGGCCGCAAACAAGAGAACAGTGGATGAGAGGGCTGCTCTGAGTACCTTTCTGATGTCCCGTGTGGTGTGTATGTGTCAAAACGAGGAGGATTCCCCGTTAATCCTGTGGAGCCACTGCCACGGTGAAGCACCTGGTCGAATCAATCGCAGCCGTAATTATAACCAAACACTGGGTCTGCACCTGGAGCGGGTAGTGATCTTCGTAGTGACAGGGAGCCAAGTCGGCAAACCTCCGTCTTAGCAATACACAGCCGAATCTCACTAATATTCCGTGCTGAGTATAATTGCCGGTCAGCTAGAGAGCCGCTATCCAAATAGGGCGCCGGGAGTATAACATACCGGGCTGGGTATTATTACCCTAAAACATTTAAAATTCCAATGTGGAAATAGCTGGTCAATGACACGGCATGTGTCATAAATAAACAAAGACATTCACATGTAATCCACCCTCATGAGAGGAACAGATGCAATGGCTGATTACCGGTTCCTGGTGAACTGATGTGCGTCAGTTCTAAAGCGCATTTAGACCTTGGTGGTCTCACCCAGCTGCAGCAAGGGGATCTCCCGGTCTCAGTCTCGTCCAGGCGTCGGTTCAGTCCCAAAGTATCGGTATCAACATGTGGAGGAAGAGAGGCAAGGTACCCACGCGTTCCGACCCGCCTCGGGTCTTTCTCAAGGTCTACTGCCAAAAGTAGAATGCCTCACTTGCTCCGAGTCCCCCGGTTTTATCCCCACCCTCCGGATCCCATTGGTCCCAGCACAGCTGATCCCTATACATTGAATTACCTACATGTCCATGATCGTTGTGTGCTAAGACCATTTCCGCCTTTGTGCATCACGTTGCTATAGGGACTCCAATCGGCTGGTTCTTGTGTTTGTCACGTGACTATGACCACGTACGTGTCCGTTCTCGTCATTACGTGCTTACGTATATTAGTTGTTCCTACGGCTTTCGGCCGTTGTTATGACGACCTGAGTCTCGTTCTGCTCAATGCAGATAGATGTTACGTTGACACTGTGTATTCGCCGAGGAGGTCACGTGACCGTGGCTGTCGTCATTGTTCAGTCCCTCTTAGCAATTACGGGTATCGTGGGAATCCTCTTGGAGTCATAAGAGGAAATTACTCGGTACTTTCCACATTTATGTCTATTTCTGGACATCAGATCAGCATAAGTCATATCTAATGAAGGAGTACAGAATTATTACTATATGGCAAACTTTTGCAGGGTAATAATGCAATTTAACTTAGACTAATTGACAGACCCTCCACCATTTGTAGGATAAGAATTAGAATTATTTCTTTGAAAAGAAAGGAAGATATATTATTCAAAGAAGGACATTTTCAAGGGGGAGTGTCTCAAAACCAATGCCAATTATGGAGTTCGACTTGGCATTGTAATCTATCTGGTATTGCAAAGTACCGACATAACATTGATAGGGGAGTTTTAATGCTCCACATCCACCAGTGCAAGGGGAAACCTTTTGCAATAGTGGAGTTGGAGCCCCGTCCTACTATAGATTTATTTAAGAAGATAAATCTAATCCCAATATGCATTAAATATGGAAAAAAAGGGGGGGGGGTGCAGGAAACTAGAGGAACCATTTTATTTCAAAGTCCAAATTCAATTCCCCTGGCTGAAGGGTGCCTAGGTCGTAGATCATCTTCATTTCGGTTTTTGCTAATTGTTGGGCTAGATCCCGCCGTCGCCAATGTCCCTTCACCCATTTTAGACCTACAAATCTTTTTATTGCCCCGGTGGAGCAATCATGATGTTTTCTAAAGTGGTCCGAGAGGGCATGCGTCTCTAGCCCCCTTTTGATGTTTCTTAAATGCTCCCCCCATCGTACTTTCAACACTCTAGAGGTCCTTCCTATATAAAATAGGTTGCAGTCACACTCTATTGCATATATGGCATTCTTCGTGTTGCAGGTAATGAAGTCTTTGATCTCAGATTTCTTCCCATTAATAGAGACTTCATTTGTTTTACTTTGATCTTTTACTTCCCTACATGCAACACAGTTCATACATCGATGGAATCCTTTAGTTCTGATTCCTGATCGCATCGTTGGTGGTAATGCGCTGCGTACAAGACTATTACCCAAGTTGGGTGCTTTTCTATATACGCATTTGGCTCTCTGTGGGAGTTGTGACCCCAATATCGGGTCCTTCTGTAGGATCCCCCAATGTTTCTTAAGGATTTTTTCGATGGGGGGAGCATTTAAGAAACATCAAAAGGTGGATGTGGAGCATTAAAACTCCCCTATCAATGTTATGTCGGTACTTTGCAATACCAGATAGATTACAATGCCAAGTCGAACTCCATAATTGGCATTGGTTTTGAGACACTCCCCCTTGAAAATGTCCTTCTTTGAATAATATATCTTCCTTTCTTTTCAAAGAAATAATTCTAATTCTTATCCTACAAATGGTGGAGGGTCTGTCAATTAGTCTAAGTTAAATTGCATTATTACCCTGCAAAAGTTTGCCATATAGTAATAATTCTGTACTCCTTCATTAGATATGACTTATGCTGATCTGATGTCCAGAAATAGACATAAATGTGGAAAGTACCGAGTAATTTCCTCTTATGACTCCAAGAGGATTCCCACGATACCCGTAATTGCTAAGAGGGACTGAACAATGACGACAGCCACGGTCACGTGACCTCCTCGGCGAATACACAGTGTCAACGTAACATCTATCTGCATTGAGCAGAACGAGACTCAGGTCGTCATAACAACGGCCGAAAGCCGTAGGAACAACTAATATACGTAAGCACGTAATGACGAGAACGGACACGTACGTGGTCATAGTCACGTGACAAACACAAGAACCAGCCGATTGGAGTCCCTATAGCAACGTGATGCACAAAGGCGGAAATGGTCTTAGCACACAACGATCATGGACATGTAGGTAATTCAATGTATAGGGATCAGCTGTGCTGGGACCAATGGGATCCGGAGGGTGGGGATAAAACCGGGGGACTCGGAGCAAGTGAGGCATTCTACTTTTGGCAGTAGACCTTGAGAAAGACCCGAGGCGGGTCGGAACGCGTGGGTACCTTGCCTCTCTTCCTCCACATGTTGATACCGATACTTTGGGACTGAACCGACGCCTGGACGAGACTGAGACCGGGAGATCCCCTTGCTGCAGCTGGGTGAGACCACCAAGGTCTAAATGCGCTTTAGAACTGACGCACATCAGTTCACCAGGAACCGGTAATCAGCCATTGCATCTGTTCCTCTCATGAGGGTGGATTACATGTGAATGTCTTTGTTTATTTATGACACATGCCGTGTCATTGACCAGCTATTTCCACATTGGAATTTTAAATGTTTTAGAATGATGTGTTAAAATAAAAACCTTTGTTTTTTAACGGTAATACACTATCATTTACTTTTCTCTCTCTCCTTCCGGTATACAATTCATATGAATATTCCTCAATAAGAGAAGTTACCGGGAAGTAAGAGGTGGATGACCCCGTTCTAAACGGGGCAGGCGCTGGTGAAGTAGTATCTTTTCTCTTTCTTCCACTATTTGCTTTTGGGGTTGGAAAAGCCCCTTTAAGATACTGCACTGACTAGCTGCCTATGCGCACCGTTGGGTACTATTTCAAAATTTTTTCTGGGTATTATTACCCGTCTTTTGGAGAGCCACTACCCCAGTGAAGCGCCGTGAGTGTAGCGTGCCGGGCTGGGTATAATTACCCGTCTGTTAGAAAGCCGCCTCCGTCTTAGCAGGGAGCCGTAAGCAATACACACCCGAGTCTCACTATTATAACGTGTCGGGCTGAGTGTAATTGCCGGTCAGTTAGAGAGCCGCTATCCAAGTAGAGTGCCGGGAATGTAGCATACCTGGCTGGGTATAATTACCCTTCTTTTGGAGAGCCACTACCCCAGTGGAGCGCCGTGAGTGTAGCGTGCCGGGCTGGGTATAATTACCCGTCTGTTAGAAAGCCGCTGCCTTAGTAGAACACCGGGTCAGGGTTAATCTCTGCACCCCTGTGTGTGGTCTCCGTCTTTGCAGGGAACCGACAGGTTTGTTTCCCTGCAGCGAGCCTGTACAGGAGATGGGCGCCGGGTCGGGTATAATTCCCGAACCTCCGTAGGAAGTACACGCCCACGTCCCGCTGTATAATTTCTGAATAAATATTCACACAGCTTGGTTATAAAATCTGTATTTTTAATTTATTAATAATATATGTATTTCAATATTTCATTTACTTTAATCTCATTGTAGAATTACTATTATTATAGTATTTTAAAATTTGGGGTTAATATAATACCTTATTACTTCGCACTCTCAGGCTATCAGATGACTTGTTTTGCCTGGCTACAGAGATTTATCTTAAAAGATTAAATAAAAGTTATGTCTTAACACTGTATTTATATTTCAAAAGAGTGCGCCACACACTAAGCCTTCTTTTAGTGAGAAACCCACTAGTGGTTTACACTAATAACGTTTAGAAAAACACTGAAAATATTGATACCCTGGACAGGGACAATATATTATTGACTATAGAGCATTTAAAGGATGCATTTCTATATATGCGGGATGCACAGAGGGATATTTGCACTCTGGCATCAAGAGTAAGTGCGATGTCCATTTCTGCCAGAAGAGGGTTATGGACGCGACAGTGGTCAGGTGATGCGGATTCCAAACGGCATATGGAAGTATTGCCGTATAAAGGGGAGGAGTTATTTGGGGTCGGTCTATCGGACCTGGTGGCCACGGCAACGGCTGGGAAATCCACCTTTTTACCCCAGGTCACCTCTCAGCAGAAAAAGATACCGTCTTTTCAGGCTCAGGCCTTTCGTCCCCATAAGGGCAAGCGGGCAAAAGGCCACTCATATCTGCCCCGGGGCAGAGGAAGGGGAAAAAGACTGCAGCAGACAGCCTCTTCCCACGAACAGAAGCCCTCCCCCGCTTCTGCCAAGTCCTCAGCATGACGCTGGGGCCTTACAAGCGGACTCAGGCACGGTGGGGGCACGTCTCAAGAATTTCAGCGCGCAGTGGGCTCACTCGCAAGTGGACCCCTGGATCCTGCAGGTAGTATCTCAGGGGTACAAATTGGAATTCGAGACGTCTCCCCCTCGCCGGTTCCTGAAGTCTGCTTTACCAACGTCTCCCCCCGACAGGGAGGCGGTATTGGAAGCCATTAACAAGCTGTATTCCCAGCAGGTGATAATCAAGGTACCCCTCCTACAACAGGGAAAGGGGTATTATTCCACGCTGTTTGTGGTACCGAAGCCGGACGGCTCGGTGAGACCCATTTTAAATCTGAAATCCTTGAACACTTACATAAAAAGGTTCAAGTTCAAGATGGAGTCACTCAGAGCAGTGATAGCGAACCTGGAAGAAGGGGACTATATGGTGTCTCTGGACATCAAGGATGCTTACCTCCATGTCCCAATTTGCCCTTCTCACCAAGGGTACCTCAGGTTTGTGGTACAGAACTGTCACTATCAGTTTCAGACGCTGCCGTTTGGATTGTCCACGGCACCCCGGGTCTTTACCAAGGTAATGGCCGAAATAATGATTCTTCTTCGAAGAAAAGGCGTCTTAATTATCCCTTACTTGGACGATCTCCTGATAAGGGCAAGGTCCAGAGAACAGTTAGAGGTCGAAGTAGCACTATCTCAAGTAGTACTACGACAGCACGGATGGATTCTAAATATTCCAAAATCGCAGCTGATTCCGACGACACGTCTGCTGTTCCTAGGGATGATTCTGGACACAGTACAGAAAAAGGTGTTTCTCCCGGAGGAGAAAGCCAGGGAGTTATCCGACATAGTCAGGAACCAAGTGTCAGTGCATCAATGCACAAGGGTCCTGGGAAAGATGGTGGCTTCTTACGAAGCGATTCCATTCGGCAGATTCCACGCAAGAACTTTTCAGTGGGATCTGCTGGACAAATGGTCCGGATCGCATCTTCAAATGCATCAGCGGATAACCCTGTCTCCAAGGACAAGGGTGTCTCTCCTGTGGTGGTTACAGAGTGCTCATCTCCTAGAGGGCCGCAGATTCGGCATTCAGGATTGGGTCCTGGTGACCACGGATGCCAGCCTGAGAGGCTGGGGAGCAGTCACACAGGGAAAAAATTTCCAGGGCTTGTGGTCAAGCATGGAAACGTCACTTCACATAAATATCCTGGAACTAAGGGCCATTTACAATGCCCTAAGTCAGGCAAGGCCTCTGCTTCAGGGTCAGCCGGTGTTGATCCAGTCGGACAACATCACGGCAGTCGCCCACGTAAACAGACAGGGCGGCACAAGAAGCAGGAGGGCAATGACGGAAGTTGCAAGGATTCTTCGCTGGGCGGAAAATCATGTGATAGCATTGTCAGCAGTGTTCATTCCGGGAGTGGACAACTGGGAAGCAGACTTCCTCAGCAGACACGATCTTCACTCGGGGGAGTGGGGACTTCACCCAGAAGTCTTCCACATGATTGTGAACCGTTGGGAAAAACCAAAGGTGGACATGATGGCGTCCCGCCTCAACAAAAAACTGGACAGATATTGCGCCAGGTCAAGGGACCCTCAGGCAATAGCTGTGGACGCTCTGGTAACACCGTGGGTGTACCAGTCAGTATATGTGTTCTCTCCTCTGCCTCTCATACCCAAGGTACTGAGAATCATAAGAAGGAGAGGTGTAAAGACTATACTCGTGGCTCCGGATTGGCCAAGAAGGACTTGGTACCCGGAAATTCAAGAGATGCTCACGGAAGACCCGTGGCCTCTACCTCTAAGAAAGGACCTGCTCCAGCAGGGACCATGTCTGTTCCAAGACTTACCGCGGCTGCGTTTGACGGCATGGCGGTTGAACGCCGGATCCTGAAGGAAAAAGGCATTCCGGATGAAGTTATCCCTACCCTGATCAAAGCCAGGAAGGATGTAACTGTGCAACATTATCACCGTATTTGGCGTAAATATGTTGCGTGGTGTGAGGCCAGGAAGGCCCCTACAGAGGAATTTCAACTGGGTCGATTCCTGCATTTCCTGCAAACAGGACTGTCTATGGGCCTCAAATTAGGGTCCATTAAGGTTCAAATTTCGGCCCTGTCGATATTCTTCCAAAAAGAACTAGCTTCAGTTCCTGAAGTTCAGACGTTTGTCAAGGGGGTACTGCATATACAGCCTCCTTTTGTGCCTCCAGTGGCACCTTGGGATCTCAATGTAGTTTTGGGATTCCTAAAATCACATTGGTTTGAACCACTCACCACTGTGGATTTAAAATATCTCACATGGAAAGTGGTAATGCTGTTAGCCCTGGCTTCAGCCAGGCGTGTATCAGAATTGGCGGCTTTATCCTATAAAAGCCCTTACCTAATTTTTCATACGGACAGGGCAGAATTGAGGACTCGTCCTCAATTTCTCCCTAAGGTGGTTTCAGCATTTCACTTAAACCAGCCTATTGTGGTGCCTGCGGCTACTAGGGACTTGGAGGATTCCAAGTTGCTGGACGTAGTCAGGGCCCTGAAAATATATGTTTCCAGGACGGCTGGAGTCAGAAAATCTGACTCGCTGTTTATCCTGTATGCACCCAACAAGCTGGGTGCCCCTGCTTCTAAGCAGACGATTGCTCGTTGGATTTGTAGTACAATTCAGCTTGCACATTCTGTGGCAGGCCTGCCACAGCCAAAATCTGTAAAAGCCCATTCCACACGGAAAGTGGGCTCATCTTGGGCGGCTGCCCGAGGGGTCTCGGCTTTACAACTTTGCCGAGCAGCTACTTGGTCAGGGGCAAATACGTTTGCAAAATTCTACAAATTTGATACCCTGGCTGAGGAGGACCTGGAGTTCTCTCATTCTGTGCTGCAGAGTCATCCGCACTCTCCCGCCCGTTTGGGAGCTTTGGTATAATCCCCATGGTCCTTTCGGAGTCCCCAGCATCCACTAGGACGTTAGAGAAAATAAGAATTTACTTACCGATAATTCTATTTCTCATAGTCCGTAGTGGATGCTGGGCGCCCATCCCAAGTGCGGATTGTCTGCAATACTTGTACATAGTTATTGTTACAAAAATCGGGTTATTATTGTTGTGAGCCATCTTTTCAGAGGCTCCTCTGTTGTCATGCTGTTAACTGGGTTCAAATCACAAGTTGTACGGTGTGATTGGTGTGGCTGGTATGAGTCTTACCCGGGATTCAAAATCCTTCCTTATTGTGTACGCTCGTCCGGGCACAGTATCCTAACTGAGGCTTGGAGGAGGGTCATGGGGGGCGGAGCCAGTGCACACCAGGTAGTCCTAAAGCTTTTACTTTTGTGCCCAGTCTCCTGCGGAGCTGCTATTCCCCATGGTCCTTTCGGAGTCCCCAGCATCCACTACGGACTATGAGAAATAGAATTATCGGTAAGTAAATTCTTATTTTTTTACAAATATTTTTTTCTTTTTTTGTTTCAAATTGTTTTGGATACATTTAAATACATCGTCTTCACCTAATTCACTCATAAAAAAAAAACCTCAAAAATTTCCGAGTGGTTTTAAGAAAAAAAATTGTCAGTTAAGTGGTTAAATAACAAGTTATGTAACTTTCAAGCATGCATATTTTTTTAGCTAGTCTTCTACAAATCATTATCTCAGTTTCAACATCTCTCTGGAGTTCAAACAGACATGGCTGCCAGACATAGACAGTCAGCCTGCTACCCAGGCTTGCAGACTCTCAGCATGTTATGTAATGCAGAAGGAGAGAAGGAGGATATCACAGTATAGACAGAGCTCATGAGGGAATTCAAAACCTACAGTATCTACTCAAAACATCACATGTCATGTGACTTTGACTGTATAACTAATAACACCCTGAAGGAATATATATATATATATATAAATACCAACGTTTATTTTATAATCTATTACGTACCCCCCCCCCCAACACACACATGCGCGTGCACACACACACACACACACCTGATTCATAAATAAAACATAAAATCCATAGAAGACATTTAAAAGAAAAGACATACGATATAGAAAGAGAAATACGGATAAACTAGTAAAGTACATACAGGGAAAGAAAAGACAAGACAATATTTACTTGGATATGACACGTAAAGAAGAAAACATAAATTATGTCCAAAAAGATTGGTCAGTATTGGTTAGGTTGAATGACATTGCAACAGCAAACTAATTTGAGGCAGACAGATGCATTTTAACAACTTACATTGAGCCTCTATTAAAATTGGGTGTAATTAGCTGCAAACTACTGTATACAGTATATATTATTTCTTAATATTTCTTTTTTTTAATCTGACTTCTCACTTAGCATTTCATTTCCATGTAGCAAATAAGGTTAGAAGAGAAAATCAGAAGGCACTTCACAAGCAAAGGCAGCATTTCTCACTATATTGGGAACAAGATGTTGTTAGCAGGTTTATAGGATTAATAAGTCTTTTTTCTCCTATATCAGAACGTATTGGGAAGTCTTGCATCTAATTTTAAAACACGATTTATGGAAATGAATAAGAAAATTAATACGTACATCGGAGAAATTCAGAAAACTGTGAGTAAAGTCTGACACTAGCTGGGAACGTGCATTGTTGGTAACATGCTGGAAGGAAATCCTATGTTTGCCATAAGTTGCTGGGAGGCTTTGTGTTGACCCAGCTGTCATAATTCATTGGTGGCTCCAACTTTAGTTGGGAGCTTGGAGCTTCCTTTTGAGGTTGCGGTCCTTGGCTCATTTGATGGGTTACCCAAGTCATCAAATGTAATTGGGGACAATAGGACTTGCAGTATCTATAGGGCCCACTTTAGTTTTCATTTTCTACAAACTTTATTAGCCATATTTTGGTATTTCTAACAAGCCAAAATCCCTCCTATGATATGCGACATGCAGCTTTCCGTAGGGAACAACTAGCTTGGGCCAAGGCTGAAGATAGCCAGGACAATGGGGCATGACTGCTGTATTTTTGAATGACACATTTTTGATCACAGATCATGTTCCTACTTAGCCAGTAAAATGCAGTAGCTTTTCTTAGGTACTGAATGGAAAGACTAATGAGCAAGCATGCAATGTGTTTGGAAGGCATATCTACATCCCTGTGTAATGCATGAACATGACTTGGCTATGCAAATGCATTCAAGACTGCACCACAGATACAGCAGATGAGCACAAGTAATACTACCAATCAGTTTTGCCGTTCAGTGCCAATTAACATGCTATGTGTAGATACAAACACTGTGGCTAAACTAATGCTAAGATTAGGTGCGCCAAGTAGTTTCTGTTTTATTCTTTAGAGGTAACACAGTACCATAGCTAAAGTGCCCATGCTTACTACTTTAGCGCTATACAGACCAATGGGTTAACATATCTCCTTTACTGTTTTATGATGTTATGTACTTTGTACTGTTTCAGCATATTTTTTACTCCATGTTTAGTGCTCTCCCCCACGCTATATTTCAATAGTATATCCGATAAAAATCCCTGCCACTCGGAAGTGATGTGGCCAGAAGTTGCGCAGCACTGATGGAAATGTCAGTGCAGTGCGGCTTATTGGCTCACTGTTTCGGAGCTACCACTGTGGAAGGAAGTTACTGGCTGCCCCTCCAACTCAACCCTGGCCCCAGCTTGTTGTGGCCTGATGAAGGGGCGCCTGCCCTGAAACGTTGCCCAGTAATATAAGTATGGTTAGCATATGAAAAAGCCTCCAGTGCCGTTTCTTTGGGATATATATAGTCGATGGAAGGCGGCACTCGGAGGCTTTCACAAATTCAGAAACGTGCTTTAATGTGAGTCAACGTTTCGGGAGTCGTGCTCCCTTCTTCAGGACACAGCAAACTTATATATTTATTTTATTAGCATTATGATTGAAATGGGATGTATTTGCCACCCCGATGTATGGAATGACAGTGGTCAAGACACTGGTGCCGGAATCCCAACACCTGTCAGAATGTCGACACCGGGATCTCGACTGCCGGAGTCCCGAACATAAGTATCTAGGGGGGGGTTAGGGTTAGGCTGCAGGGGGTGGGGGGTTAGGGATAGGCTGCAGGGAGGGGGGTGGTTAGGGTTAGGCTGTGGGGAAAGAGGGTGAGGATTAGGGGAAGGGTTAGCTTACATTCTCACCCCTGTTAGGATTTTGCCAGTTGGAATGCCGGGTCAGTATTTTGACCACCAGCATCCTGACTACCAGTCTCCAGAACCCAATCCATGTATATAGCTCTGTTCTGTTGTGCTTCACAATTGTTTCTTTCATTAAGCTACCTAAGGACAGACTAACAATATAAAATCAATAGTTACACAATCACACAGAAAAGGTATGCCTGATCAAACAGATGCAAGATAAAAGCACTGATATTGTGCTGGCCATTAGAGTGCACACTACTCACACCCATAAAACTATTGTAAGATGAGAACACCTTGTGAATTCTAGGAATTGATATGTCTTAAATGAGTAATTGACTTCTAAGAATAGTAGTAAGAAAAGGAACATTCTAGTAACCTGATCAACATTTACTGAGAATAGGAAGTTCTGTAGGACCTGAGCTGGGACTGGAGGTCATAGTGCGGATGGGGCACTCATTTTACAGCTTATCATTGCTTCTATATTATATATGATATTGCCTCATTGTTTTATATTGCTTCATATTATCTGCTTTATCAGTGAAACACAACATTTAACTGGGCTAGGTATACATTATATTATCTTTATCTAATAAAATGAAAAATGTCACAATATTGTCTGGATTACCCAAGATACTTGTAGTGTAATGTGTTTTCTTACATTTAAAGCCGATATGACTGTTAATGAATTTGCTGGTGCTTTGGGGTCTTTGCAGGTGCAGCAATATAGCTTTCTGCACGAAGCAATCGAATGGCCTCTGGCAGTGTCTCAGGATATAGTTGAAACCCTGCAGTATGGACCTAAAGCCTTTCACCAGGCATGGAAGCAGAGTGGTCTAAGACAAACACTTCGTCATGATCTCCCTTTGTACTTAGAAAAACTTAATCATTTGGTACAACAAATGCAAACAGAATTGCAAAGTAAGTTTTCAAGTTTTTTTTTGTTTTGTTTTTTCACTGCTTTTTGTACCTGTCGGAGATACTGAACTCTGACAACAAAGGTCCTTTATAGGATTTCATTTCATAAAGGTGAACAAATGCTGGAATCTAAGACAACAGTAAGTCGGTACGCTCACCCTTGGAAACCACTCTAGTTATATCCAGTTTTACCCAGTGCAGTGGTCAGTCTAAGGTGAGATTATTTTCTTGGACCCCCATTATCCAGGCACATTCTGTAAATCCGGTATCCGGTCTTTAGGTCGACAGCACTTAGGTTGACATTCATTAGGTCGACCACTATTGGTCGACATGCATTAGGTCGACATGGTTATTAGGTCAACATGGTCACTAAGTCGTCATGACAAAGGTCGACACATAAAAAGGCCAACATGAGTTTTTAAAAAAAAATTCATTCTTTTAACTTTTTCATACTTTACAATCCAAGCGGACTACGATTGGGAATAATAATCTGTGCCGAGTGCAGCGGTAGGGGAGCGAAGCACCTTGCCCAAAGAATGGCGAGCGAAGTGAGGGGACACGGTGCACTAATTGGGATTCCCGGTCACTTTACGAAGAAATCAACACCAAAAAAAATATAAAAAACCCATGTCTAACTTTTTCCATGTCGAACTAATGACCATGTCGACCTATTTCAGGTGTCGACCTAGTCACTGTAGACCAATAGTGGTCGACCTAATGACTGTCAACCCAGTTACTGTCGACCCTGTGATCCACACCTGTAAATCCACCATATTAATGCTTAAAAACAGCATATTGATACAAAAAAGTGAAAAGTAGTCAAACTGACATCCCAAACATGGAAATGTAGATTGTCCGTAACGACTAGATCTAATCAGCTTTGCAGAGAGTCTTGTACTGTACACAGAGGTTTGTGGCGGACTCTACCAGGAAAAGCTTTAGTGCTAAAAGCTTCCCAAAACTTGTGCATGTATATGTGAAAGTTTAGTAACTATTTTACACAAAACTAAACTTGTATTTTTATCTTCAATGTCTATCTGTTTCTCTATCGTCCTAGTGGATGCTGGGGTTCCTGAAAGGACCATGGGGAATAGCGGCTCCGCAGGAGACAGGGCACAAAAAGTAAAGCTTTAGGATCAGGTGGTGTGCACTGGCTCCTCCCCCTATGACCCTCCTCCAAGCCTCAGTTAGATTTTTGTGCCCGGCCGAGAAGGGTGCAATCTAGGTGGCTCTCCTAAAGAGCTGCTTAGAAAAGTTTAGCTTAGGTTTTTTATTTTACAGTGAGTCCTGCTGGCAACAGGATCACTGCAACGAGGGACTTAGGGGAGAAGAAGTGAACTCACCTGCGTGCAGGATGGATTGGCTTCTTTGGCTACTGGACATTAGCTCCAGAGGGACGATCACAGGTACAGCCTGGATGGTCACCGGAGCCTCGCCGCCGGCCCCCTTGCAGATGCTGAAAAGAGAAGAAGGTCCAGAATCGGCGGCAGAAGACTCCTCAGTCTTCTTAAGGTAGCGCACAGCACTGCAGCTGTGCGCCATTGCTCTCAGCACACTTCACACGGCAGTCACTGAGGGTGCAGGGCGCTGGGAGGGGGGCGCCCTGGGAGGCAATGTAAACCTATTTTTTGGCAAAAAATACCTCACATATAGCCTCCGGGGGCTATATGGAGATATTTAACCCCTGCCAGAATCCGTTGAAGAGCGGGAGACGAGCCCGCCGAAAAAGGGGCGGGGCCTATCTCCTCAGCACACAGCGCCATTTTCCCTCACAGAAAGGCTGGAGGGAAGGCTCCCAGGCTCTCCCCTGCACTGCACTACAGAAACAGGGTTAAAACAGAGAGGGGGGGCACTAATTTGGTGTTAGAAATATATAAAAAGATGCTATAAGGGAAAACACTTATATAAGGTTGTCCCTATATAATTATAGCGTTTTTTGGTGTGTGCTGGCAAACTCTCCCTCTGTCTCTCCAAAGGGCTAGTGGGTCCTGTCCTCTATCAGAGCATTCCCTGTGTGTGTGCTGTGTGTCGGTACGTGTGTGTCGACATGTATGAGGACGATGTTGGTGAGGAGGCGGAGCAATTGCCTGTAATGGTGATGTCACTCTCTAGGGAGTCGACACCGGAATGGATGGCTTATTTAGGGAATTACGTGATAATGTCAACACGCTGCAAGGTCGGTTGACGACATGAGACGGCCGACAAACAATTAGTACCGGTCCAGACGTCTCAAAAACACCGTCAGGGGTTTTAAAACGCCCGTTTACCTTAGTCGGTCGACACAGACACAGACACGGACACTGAATCCAGTGTCGACGGTGAATAAACAAACGTATTCCTTATTAGGGCCACACGTTAAGGGCAATGAAGGAGGTGTTACATATTTCTGATACTACAAGTACCACAAAAGAGGGTATTATGTGGGATGTGAAAAAACTACCTGTAGTTTTTCCTGAATCAGATAAATTAAATGAAGTGTGTGATGATGCGTGGGTTCCCCCCGATAGAAAATTATTGGCGGTATACCCTTTCCCGCCAGAAGTTAGGGCGCGTTGGGAAACACCCCTTAGGGTGGATAAGGCGCTCACACGCTTATCAAAACAAGTGGCGGTACCGTCTATAGATAGGGCCGTCCTCAAGGAGCCAGCTGACAGGAGGCTGGAAAATATCATATAAAAGTATATACACACATACTGGTGTTATACTGCGACCAGCGATCGCCTCAGCCTGGATGTGCAGAGCTGGGGTGGCTTGGTCGGATTCCCTGACTAAAAATATTGATACCCTTGACAGGGACAGTATTTTATTGACTATAGAGCATTTAAAGGATGCATTTCTATATATGCGAGATGCACAGAGGGATATTTGCACTCTGGCATCAAGAGTAAGTGCGATGTCCATATCTGCCAGAAGATGTTTATGGACACGACAGTGGTCAGGTGATGCAGATTCCAAACGGCACAAAGGTGTATTGCCGTATAAAGGAAGAGGAGTTATTTGGGGTCGGTCCATCGGACCTGGTGGCCACGGCAACTGCTGGAAAATCCACCGTTTTTACCCTAAGTCACATCTCTGCAGAAAAAGACACCGTCTTTTCAGCCTCAGTCCTTTCGTCCCTATAAGAGTCATATTTGCCCAGGGATAGAGGAAAGGGAAGAAGACTGCAGCAGGCAGCCCATTCCCAGGAACAGAAGCCTTCCACCGCTTCTGCCAAGCTCTCAGCATGACGCTGGGACCGTACAGGACCCCTGGATCCTACAAGTAGTATCCCAGGGGTACAGATTGGAATGTCGAAACGTTTCCCCCTCGCAGGCTCCTGAAGTCTGCTTTACCAAGGTATCCCTCCGACAAGGAGGCAGTATGGAAAAAAATTCACAAGCTGTATTCCCAGCAGGTGATAATCAAATTACCCCTCCTACAACAAGGAAAGGGGTATTATTCCACACTATATTGTGGTACTGAAGCCAGAAGGCTAGGTGAGACCTATTCTAAATCTAAAAAAATTTGAACACTTACAAAGGTTCAAATCAAGATGGAGTCACTCAGAGCAGTGATAACGAACCAGGAAGAAGGGGACTATATAGTGTCCCGGGACATCAGGGATGCTTACCTCCATGTCCCAAATTTGCCCTTCTCACTAAGGGTACCTCAGGTTCGTGGTATAGAACTGTCACTGTCAGTTTCAGACGCTGCCGTTTGGATTGTCCACGGCACCCCGGGTCTTTACCAAGGTAATGGCCGAAATGATGATTCTTCTTCGAAGAAAAGGCGTCTTAATTACCCCTTACTTGGACGATCTCCTGATAAGGGCAAAGTCCAGGGAACAGTTGGAGGTCGGAGTAGCACTATCTCGGATACTGCTACAACAGCACGGATGGATTCTAAATATTCCAAAATCGCAGCTGATCCTGACGACACGTCTGCTGTGCCTAGGGATGATTCTGGACACAGTCCAGAAAAAGGTGTTTCTCCCGGAAGAGAAAGCCAGGGAGTTATCCGAGCTAGTCAAGAACCTCCTAAAACCAGGAAAAGTGTCAGTGCATCATTGCACAAGGGTCCTGGTAAAAATGGTGGCTTCCTACGAAGCAATTCCATTCGGCAGATTTCACGCAAGAACTTTTCAGTGGGATCTGCTGGACAAATGGTCCGGATCGCATCTTCAGATGCATCAGCGGATAACCCTATATCCAAGGACAAGGGTGTCTCTCCTGTGGTGGTTACAGAGTGCTCATCTTCTAGAGGGCCGCAGATTCGGCATTCAGGATTGGATGCTGGTGACCACGGAGGCCAGCCCGAGAGGCTGGGGAGCAGTCACACAAGGAAAAAATTTCCAGGGAGTGTGATCAAGTCTGGAGACTTTTCTCCACATAAATATACTGGAGCTAAGGGTAAATTTATAATGCTCTAAGCTTAGCAAGACCTCTGCTTCAAGGTCAGCCGGTATTGATCCAGTGGGAAAAACATCACGGCAGTCGCCCACGTAAACAGACAGGGCGGCACAAGAAGCAGGAGGGCAATGGCAAAAACTGCAAGGACTTTTCGCTGGGCGGAAAATCATGTGATAGCACTGTCAGCAGTGTTTCATTCCGGGAGTGGAAACTGGGAAGCAGACTTCCTCAGCAGGCACGACCTCCACCCGGGAGAGTGGAAACTTCATCGGGAAGTTTTTCCACATGATTGTGAACCGTTGGGAAATACCAAAGGTGGACATGATGGCGTCCCGTCTGAACAAAAAACGGGACAGGTATTGCGCCAGGTCAAGAGACCCTCAGGCAATAGCTGTGGACGTTCTGGTAACACCGTGGGTGTACCAGTCGGTGTATGTGTTCCCTCCTCTGCTTCTCATACCTAAGGTACTGAGAATTATAAGACGTAGAGGAGTAAGAACTATACTCATGGCTCCGGATTGGCCAAGAAGGACTTGGTACCCGGAACTTCAAGAGATGCTCACAGAGGACTTATGGCCTCTGCCGCTAAGAAGGGACTTGCTTCAGCAAGTACCATGTCTGTTCCAAGACTTACCGCAGCTGCGTTTGACGGCATGGCGGTGGAACGCCGGATCCTAAGGGAAAAAGGCATTCCGGAAGAGGTCATTCCTACCCTGGTCAAAGCCAGGAAGGAGGTGACCGCACAACATTATCACCACATGTGGCGAAAATATGTTGCGTGGTGTGAGGCCAAGAAGGCCCCACGAAGAAATTTCAACTCGGTCGATTCCTGCATTTCCTGCAAACAGGAGTGTCTATGGGCCTCAAATTGGGGCCCATTAAGGTTCAAATTTCGGCCCTGTCGATTTTCTTCCAGAAAGAATTGGCTTCAGTTCCTGAAGTCCAGAAGTTTGTCAAGGGAGTATTGCATATACAACCCCCTTTTGTGCCTCCAGTGGCACTGTGGGATCTTAACGTAGTTCTGGGATTCCTCAAATCACATTGGTTTAAAACCAGTCAAATCTGTGGATTTGAAGCATCTCACATGAAAAGTGACCATGCTCTTGGCCCTGGCCTGGGCCAGGCGAGTGTCAAATTGGTGGGTTTTTTCTCAAAAAAGCCCATATCTGTTTGTCCATTCGGACAGGGCAGAGCTGCGGACTCGTCCCCAGTTCTCTCCCTAAGGTGGTGTCAGTGTTTCACCTGAACCAGCTTATTGTGGTGCCTTGCGCCTACTAGGGACTTGGAGGACTCCAAGTTGCTGGATGTTGTCAGGGCCCTGAAAGTATAGGTTCCAGGACGGCTGGAGTCAGGAAAACTGACTTGCTGTTATCCTGTATGCACCCAACAAACTGGGTGCTCTTGCTTCTAAGCAGACTATTGCTAGTTGGATGTGTAATACAATTCAGCTTGCACATTCTGTGGCAGGCCTGCCACAGCCAAAATATGTAAATGCCCATTCCACAAGGAAGGTGGGCTCATCTTGGGCGGCTGCCCGAGGGGTCTCGGCTTTACAACTTTGCCGAGCGGCTATTTAGTCAGGGGCAAACACGTTTGTAAAATTCTACAAATTTGATACCCTGGCTAAGGAGGACCTGGAGTTCTCTCATTCGGTGCTGCAGAGTCATCCGCACTCTCCCGCCCGTTTGGGAGCTTTGGTATAATCCCCATGGTCCTTTCAGGAACCCCAGCATCCACTAGGACGATAGAGAAAATAAGAATTTACTTACCGATAATTCTATTTCTCGGAGTCCGTAGTGGATGCTGGGCGCCCATCCCAAGTGCGGATTATCTGCATTACTTGTACATAGTTACAAAAATCGGGTTATTATTGTTGTGAGCCATCTTTTCAGAGGCTCCGCTGTTATCATACTGTTAACTGGGTTCAGATCACAGGTTGTACAGTGTGATTGGTGTGGCTGGTATGAGTCTTACCCGGGATTCAAAATCCTTCCTTATTGTGTACGCTCGTCCGGGCACAGTATCCTAACTGAGGCTTGGAGGAGGGTCATAGGGGGAGGAGCCAGTGCACACCACCTGATCCTAAAGCTTTACTTTTTGTGCCCTGTCTCCTGCGGAGCCGCTATTCCCCATGGTCCTTTCAGGAACCCCAGCATCCACTACGGACTCCGAGAAATAGAATTATCGGTAAGTAAATTCTTATTTTTTCTGTAAATATTTTCCGCTGGCCTGTGTCCTCAGTAATTCTGTACCTTCTACTGTTTGCTTTGGAGTATTGTACTGTCTGGCTTCAAGTGCAGCCAGTGGCTAAATGCTGTTTTTATCATCAAACAATTCAACGGAATTAAAAGCAATTGGAAAATAATGAATTCACAAGTATACCAGGCAAGATGATTCATATTTTAAGTATGCCTGTATAAGCGAACTAGTAACGAATATAAGATAACACTTTATAGGACCATAAATCTGGGACTAGCGCAGAATGTGGCCGGGGAATTTCAGCTTTGCCTTTCGCCAAATATTCATTTAGTATGTATATGAACTTTGCAAGTTTTATGTAATGTACACAAAGCAAACAAATGAGTCCATGGAAACGTCTATGCAGCATTATTTGGCAGTACAACCGCTGTCCTTTCTATCATGGTAGCACGGTTTGCTCTCTGTCCAGTGCTATGAAGCACCGCAGCACTATACAAAGTAATAACAAGAATATTTATATCAGGAAATGCAGTCTCTAATCCTCTCCTGCTGTTTCCTCTGAAAATTGTAACAATGCATTACATTACAACATCTGTGATACTCCGTAAAAATCTATCCGACTCATGTACCCACAAAACCACCATTTTACCAGGTAAAAACTGTTCATGAAATGTGTACCAGACACTTGTGGGCATCAAATATCATGGTCTTGTCGCCTTCTCCATTTTTTGCTGATCTATTGATAGAGATCAGACTCATATCGTTTTCACACAAATATAAGTATTCAAATATTTTCTTCTTCCAATATTTTTTTTTTCAAGCAAACATGTAAAAATGGCCCTTTGTTAGCTACAACCAGAGACCTTTTGTATACAGACTGAGTCTCCCATATCCAAAATTCCAGAACACAGGATAATCTGAAATCTGGAATTTTTTGAGTGCGACTGAGATAGTGACACGCATTGGTGTCAGAAGGCAGGTGCGGGGTGTGTGGTCGCACCCAGGTGTCACCCTTGGAAGGGGTGACACCAAAGTGCCGGCTCTTCTGCAGTGACAGGAGCCGAGTGCTGCAGTGTGATAATCCTCTGCAGCTCTCAGCTCCTGTCACAGATAAAGAGCCGGCACTGCACGCTGTCCAGTCTCCGGGGGCAGTCAGCATCTCTGGGGAAGCTGGACACGCCCCCGGAGTAAAGAAGAGGTGATCCGTTAGGCCACACACCCTTTAAATTAGGCCACATCCCCTTTCCGGGCAACTGCGGCTCTGGCAGGGTGAGTAGGGGGTGTAGTAATGCAGTGTGCGCACCGGGTGTCACCGCACCTGGTGACACCTTTGCTTTCTGATGGATGAATATGCACAAAATGTGTTTAATGCACAAAATTATTAATAATATTGTATAAAATCACCTTAAGACTAGAGATGAGCGCCTGAAATTTTTCGGGTTTTGTGTTTTGGTTTTGGGTTCGGTTCCGCGGCCGTGTTTTGGGTTCGAACGCGTTTTGGCAAAACCTCACCGAATTATTTTTGTCGGATTCGGGTGTGTTTTGGATTCGGGTGTTTTTTTCCAAAAACACTAAAAAACAGCTTAAATCATAGAATTTGGGGGTCATTTTGATCCCAAAGTATTATTAACCTCAAAAACCATAATTTACACTCATTTTCAGTCTATTCTGAATACCTCACACCTCACAATATTATTTTTAGTCCTAAAATTTGCACCGAGGTCGCTGTGTGAGTAAGATAAGCGACCCTAGTGGCCGACACAAACACCGGGCCCATCTAGGAGTGGCACTGCAGTGTCACGCAGGATGTCCCTTCCAAAAAACCCTCCCCAAACAGCACATGACGCAAAGAAAAAAAGAGGCGCAATGAGGTAGCTGTGTGAGTAAGATTAGCGACCCTAGTGGCCGACACAAACACCGGGCCCATCTAGGAGTGGCACTGCAGTGTCACGCAGGATGGCCCTTCCAAAAAACCCTCCCCAAACAGCACATGACGCAAAGAAAAAAAGAGGCGCAATGAGGTAGCTGACTGTGTGAGTAAGATTAGCGACCCTAGTGGCCGACACAAACACCGGGCCCATCTAGGAGTGGCACTGCAGTATGTATGTATAAAGAAAGAAAAAAAAACCACGGTTAGGTGGTATATACAATTATGGACGGGCTGCCGAGTGCCGACACAGAGGTAGCCACAGCCGTGAACTACCGCACTGTACTGTGTCTGCTGCTAATATATAGACTGGTTGATAAAGAGATAGTATACTCGTAACTAGTATGTATGTATAAAGAAAGAAAAAAAAACCACGGTTAGGTCACTGGTATATACAATTATGGACGGGCTGCCGAGTGCCGACACAGAGGTAGCCACAGCCGTGAACTACCGCACTGTACACTGGTTGATAAAGAGATAGTAGTATACTCGTAACAACTAGTATGACGACGGTATAAAGAATGAAAAAAAAACCACGGTTAGGTGGTATATAATACAATTATGGTTGGACGGACTGCCTGCCGAGTGCCGACACAGAGGTAGCCACAGCCGTGAACTACCGCACTGTACACTGGTTGATAAAGAGATAGTAGTATACTCGTAACAACTAGTATGACGACGGTATAAAGAATGAAAAAAAAACCACGGTTAGGTGGTATATAATACAATTATGGTTGGACGGACTGCCTGCCGAGTGCCGACACAGAGGTAGCCACAGCCGTGAACTACCGCACTGTACACTGGTTGATAAAGAGATAGTAGTATACTCGTAACAACTAGTATGACGACGGTATAAAGAACGAAAAAAAAACCACGGTTAGGTGGTATATATTATAATAATACAATTATGGATGGACGGACTGCCTGCCGAGTTCCGACACAGAGGTAGCCACAGCCGTGAACTACCGCACTGTACACTGGTTGATAAAGAGATAGTAGTATACTCGTAACAACTAGTATGACGACGGTATAAAGAACGAAAAAAAAACCACGGTTAGGTGGTATATATTATAATACAATTATGGATGGACGGACTGCCTGCCGAGTTCCGACACAGAGGTAGCCACAGCCGTGAACTACCGCACTGTACACTGGTTGATAAAGAGATAGTAGTATACTCGTAACAACTAGTATGACTGACTATGACGGTATAAAGAATGAAAAAAAAACCACGGTTAGGTGGTATATATTATAATAATACAATTATGGATGGACGGACTGCCTGCCGAGTTCCGACACAGAGGTAGCCACAGCCGTGAACTACCGCACTGTACACTGGTTGATAAAGAGATAGTAGTATACTCGTAACAACTAGTATGACTGACTATGACGGTATAAAGAATGAAAAAAAAACCACGGTTAGGTGGTATATATTATAATACAATTATGGATGGACGGACTGCCTGCCGACTGCCGACACAGAGGTAGCCACAGCCGTGAACTACCGCACTGTACACTGGTTGATAAAGAGATAGTAGTATACTCGTAACAACTAGTATGACACTATGACGGTATAAAGAATGAAAAAAAAACCACGGTTAGGTGGTATATATTATAATACAATTATGGATGGACGGACTGCCTGCCGACTGCCGACACAGAGGTAGCCACAGCCGTGAACTACCGCACTGTACACTGGTTGATAAAGAGATAGTAGTATACTCGTAACAACTAGTATGACTGACTATGACGGTATAAAGAATGAAAAAAAAACCACGGTTAGGTGGTATATATTATAATAATACAATTATGGATGGACGGACTGCCTGCCGAGTTCCGACACAGAGGTAGCCACAGCCGTGAACTACCGCACTGTACACTGGTTGATAAAGAGATAGTAGTATACTCGTAACAACTAGTATGACTATGACGACGGTATAAAGAAAGAAAAAAAAATACCACGGTTAGGTGGTATATAATTATACAATTATGGATGGACGGACTGCCTGCCGAGTGCCGACTGCCGACACAGAGGTAGCCACAGCCGTGAACTACCGCACTGTACTGTGTCTGCTGCTAATATAGACTGGTTGATAAAGAGATAGTATACAACAATATACTACTATACTGGTGGTCAGGCACTGGTCACCACTAGTCACACTGGCAGTGGCACTCCTGCAGCAAAAGTGTGCACTGTTTAATTTTAAATTAATATAATATTATGTACTCCTGGCTCCTGCTATAACAACCTGCAGTGCTCCCCAGTCTCCCCCACAATTATTATAAGCTTTTATACATTGATGTGCAGCACACTGGGCTGAGCTGAGTGCACACAGACTGAGTCACACTGTGTGACTGCTGTGTATCGTTTTTTTCAGGCAGAGAACGGATATAGCAGAGAACGGATATATTAAATAAAAGTTAACTTAACAACAACTGCACTGGTCACTGTGGTAAACTCTGTCTGCACAATCTCTCTCTCTTCTAATCTATTCTAATGGAGAGGACGCCAGCCACGTCCTCTCCCTATCAATCTCAATGCACGTGTGAAAATGGCGGCGACGCGCGGCTCCTTATATAGAATCCGAGTCTCGCGAGAATCCGACAGCGTCATGATGACGTTCGGGCGCGCTCGGGTTAACCGAGCAAGGCGGGAAGATCCGAGTCGCTCGGACCCGTGAAAAAAAAAGTGAAGTTCGTGCGGGTTCGGATTCAAAGAAACCGAACCCGCTCATCTCTACTTAAGACTATGGGGGTAATTCAGAGTTGATCGTAGCAGAAAATTTGATAACAGATCGGCAAAACCATGGCCCTCATTCCGAGTTGTTCGCTCGCTAGCTGCTTTTAGCAACATTGCACACGCTAAGCCGCCGCCCTCTGGGAGTGTATCTTAGCATAGCAGAATTGCGAACGAAAGATTAGCAGAATTGCGAATAGAAATTTCTTAGCAGTTTCTGAGTAGCTCCAGACTTACTCAGCCATTACGATCAGTTCAGTCAGTTTCGTTCCTGGTTTGACGTCACAAACACACCCAGCGTTCGCCCAGACACTCCCCCGTTTCTTCAGACACTCCCGCATTTTTCCTAGAAACGCCAGCGTTTTTTCGCACACTCCCAGAAAGCGGTCAGTTTCCGCCCAGAAACACCCACTTCCTGTCAATCACACTCCGATCACCAGAACGATGAAAAATCCTTGTTATGCCGTGAGTAAAATACCTAACTTTTGTGTAAAATAACTAAGCGCATGCGCTCTGCGAACCTTGCGCATGCGCAGTAAGCGACTAATCGCAATATAGCAAAAATCGGCAACGAGCGAACAACTCGGAATGAGGGCCCATGTGCACTGCAGGGGGCGCAGATATAACATTTGCAGAGAGAGTTAGATTTGGGTCGGTTATATTGTTTCTGTGCAGAATAAATACTGGCTGCTTTATTTTTACACTGCAATTTAGATTTCAGTTTGAACACACCCTACCCAAATCTAACTCTCTCTGCACATGTTATGTAGTGCTCATGGTTTTGCCCGACTGCTAACAAATTTGCTGCTGCGATCAACTCTGAATTACCCCCTTGTGTGTATATGAAACATAAATTAATTCTGTGTTTAGACCAATCCCCGATATCTCATTATTTGTATGCACATATTCCACAATCCGACATCCAAAAATACTTCTGGTTTCGAGCATTTTTGATTTGCAAATGTTCTTAATGGGTTGTATGATATGATCACCCAGCAATGTTGGCCACTGATTACCTGTATTCTACCATATTCAATATAAAATACTTTTACTCACATACAAGTCCATTAACCAAACTATACCAACGTAAATCTCTTCGCTTATCTCAAAATATCTCCCAACCCGGCGACTTCGCTCTTCACAAGCTTTACGTCTCTCATCCACCCTCATTATTCGCTCCCACTCACGATTGCAGGACTTTTGTTTGGGCTGCACCTACTCTGTGAAATGCCCTCCCATGCACAGTAGAACTCTCTCCTAGTCTCCAAACCATCAAGCTTTTCCTGAAAAATCCCCTCTTCGGACAAGCTTATATTCAGGAACCGCCCACATAACCTTCATGATACCCCCATTCCCTGAAGAAGCCTCTAAGAGGAGAAACGCATTGGAGGGAGTACTTGCTACAGGGCCCTTACCTACTCACAGGTAACAGCACCCATGTTTTGCTGGCATAACCTACTCTGCGCTCTTTTCCTTGGACTTTAAGGTACTTTTCTGAAGGACTAGTGAGCTAAGACTCACCTTTACAACCAGGAACTCCCACTTGTTACAACCAGTAATTGGATTCCATATGCGATACATACCTTCATTCACAACATACAAGGGAGAGTGCTCTCTGCACCATTTTAAACTGTTTTTTTTTTCTCTCTCCCCATATTTCTCTCTCTCCATTGCAATCAACACAATCGTCCCCAGTATCCTCCAAGCCAAACTCCTCTCCTTAGGGGTCCCAGAGTCAACATGCTTCAGGATCATCAACTTCCTGACTGCAAGGAAACAGGTGGTGAAATCCGGGTCATTCACGTCTAGTGGGCGCTTGATCAGCACGGGGGCCCCTCAAGGATGTGTCCTCTCCCCCCTGCCCTTCTCTCTATGGGCCTAATTCAGAGTTGCTCGCAGCAGCAAATTTGTTAGCAGTTGGGCAAAACCATGCTGCACTGCAGGGGGGGCAGATATAACATGGGCAGAGAGAGTTAGATTTGGGTGGGGTGTATTCAAACTGAAATCTAAATTGCATTGTAAAAATAAAGCAGCCAGCATTTACCCTACACAGAAACAAAATATCCCACCCAAATCTAACTCTCTCTGGAAATGTTATATCTGTCACACCTGCAGTGTGTATGGTTTTGCCCAACTGCTAACAAATTTGCTGCTGCGATCAACTCTGAATTACCCCCTATATACTAACGACTGCACCTCGGCCGAGCAATCAGTAAAAATTATAAAATTTGCAGACGACACCACCATCATCGGCTTAATCAAGGACAAAGACGAATCTGCATACAGACGCGAAGTGGAACGGTTTACGCAGTGGTGCGGCAGGAACAACCTTGACTTAAATCCCCTCAAAACAGTTGAAATGGTGGTGGACTTCAGAAGGAAACCCAATGCCGTGCAACCATTCGTAATAGCCGACAGTGCGGTTTCGTTGGTCAACTCCTTCAAATTCCTAGGGTCAAAAATTTCCCGGGACCCAACGTAAGCACTGGCGTAAAGAAGGCCCAGCAGCGGATGTTCTTTCTAAAGCTACTCAGGAAATGTAACATCCCGCAGAAGCTGCTGCTCATCTTCTACACAGCGATCGTAGAATCGGTCCTACGTTCCTCGATCACAGTCTGGTATGGAGCTGCCAATGAGAGTGACAGACAGAGGCTGCAAAGGGTGGTGAGGACAGCTGAAAAGATCGTTGGGGCTGATCTCCCTCCTGTCCAGGAATTATACCAGTCAAGGGTCAGGAAGCAAGCGGAGAAAATACAAATTTTAATGATAATTGTATTTATCTAAATGCTATATCTTTTTAATTTTAAATAAATGTAATTACATATATTCCAGTTGTTTACAGGTCCATCTTTAAAGAGTTTTGTGTAAAATCTATCCATCTGTGCTACTGCTAGTCGCGCGCTGGGGCAACTTTTTCATTTGCACAACTTTCCACATATACAGTAGTAGGGATTGAGGATTACCCTATCTCCCCACAACTGCAGACCAGCAATGTACCCTCACATGGAGCACAGTCTGTCCAAAACCTTGTTTACTTAAGGGAGGACCACACAGGGAGATGTGTGCTGAGCGATCTATCAGACACACATCTCTCCCCCCGCTCAGCACACAGCGTGATGTGTGCTGAGCAAGGGAGACGCTCAGTTCACCCAGCGGTGAAGTGAGCAATCTGACTAGAGTCAGCGATAGTGACGCGTGGGTCTGCGCATCGCCATTGCTATGGGCAGGGGCGTAGGGAGGGTGGAACAAGTGGTGCTTGAGCTCCAGGCGCCGCTGGGGACAGAAGGTGCCGGCTCACTGCACAGCTGAGAGCTGGGATCTTGGGCAGGGGTAGGAGGAGATGACTAGAAGAGAGGGAAGGGTGGCCACCACACTGCCTGCATATTGCATATCACTAATTGCACAGTGCAGAGAATCCAGTCCAATGCAGTGTGGTGTGTTGTTAGGGAAGAGGGGAGGTTTGAAGGCTTATCAGAAGAACTTTCCTGGTTGTCAGAGATCTGCATTCAGTGATCCGGAACATGCAGGCAGTGTGGTGGCCACCCCTTCCCTTTCCTCAGTCCTTTCCTTCTACCCACGGAGGTCCAGCCTGTCAATCACATAGAAGCTCCGCCCCTCCAGGCTAGAACGAGGAGCTGCTCTGCTGCTGCCCACTTGGTGAGAATTAATGTGTGTATACTGTGTGTTTATGTGTATATGTTTGTGTGTAAATTTGTTTGTGTGTAAATGTGTGTGTATATGTCTGTGTGCTAATGTGTATACATGTATGTGTGTGTTTGTTTATATATATATCTTTGTATACAGTATGTGTGATTGTATGTGTATGTTTATGTATGTCTGTGTGTATTAGTGATGAGCGGGTTCGGTTCGTCGGGATCCGAACCCCCCCGAACTTCACCCTTTTTACACGGGTCCGAGGCAAACTCGGATCCTCTCGCCTTGCTCGGTTAACCCGAGCGCGCCCGAATGTCATCATCCCGCGGTCGGATTCTCGCGAGATTCGTATTCTATATAAGGAGCCGCGCGTCACAGCCATTTTTCACTCGTGCATTGGAGATGATCGTGAGAGGACGTGGCTGGCGTCCTCTCAGTTTCTATGTTCAGTGGGCTGCAAATTGTGCTGCAAATATCTGTGCTCAGTGTGCTGCAAATATCTGTGCTCAGTGTGCTGCAAGTGCAAATATCTACGTTCTCTGCCTGAAAAAGGCTCCATATCTGACTGTGCTCAGTGTGCTGCAAATATCTGTGCTCAGTGTGCTAATTGCTTTATTGTGGGGACTGGGGACCAGCAGTATTATATAGGAGGACAGTGCAAAGTTTTGCTGACCAGTGACCAGTGACCACCAGTATTATACGTTCTCTGCCTGAAAAATGCTCCATATCTGTGCTGCATTGTAGTATATAGTAGGAGGACAGTGCAGAATTTTGCTGACCACCAGTTTAACTATATATATAGCAGTACGGTACAGTAGTCCACTGCTCTACCTACCTCTGTGTCGTCAAGTATACTATCCATCCATACCTGTGGTGCATTTCAGTTTTGCACAGTTTGCTGACCACCAGTATATACTATATAGCAGTACGGTACAGAAGGCCACTGCTCTACCTACCTCTGTATCGTCAAGTATACTATCCATCCATACCTGTGGTGCATTTCAGTTTTGCACATTTGCTGACCACCAGTATATACTATATAGCAGTACGGTACAGTAGGCCACTGCTCTACCTACCTCTGTGTCGTCAAGTATACTATCCATCCATACCTGTGGTGCATTTCAGTTTTGCACAGTTTGCTGACCACCAGTATATACTATATAGCAGTACGGTACAGTAGGCCACTGCTCTACCTACCTCTGTGTCGTCAAGTATACTATCCATCCATACCTGTGGTGTATTTCAGTTTTGCACAGTTTGCTGACCACCAGTATATACTATATAGTAGTACGGTACAGTAGGCCACTGTTCTACCCACCTCTGTGTTGTCAAGTATACTATCCATCCATACCTGTGGTGCATTTCAGTTTTGCACAGTTTGCTGACCACCAGTATATACTATATAGCAGTATGGTACAGTAGGCCACTGCTCTACCTACCTCTGTATCGTCAAGTATACTATCCATCCATGCCTGTGGTGCATTTCAGTTTTGCACAGTTTGCTGACCACCAGTATATACTATATAGCAGTACGGTACAGAAGGCCACTGCTCTACCTACATCTGTGTCGTCAAGTATACTATCCATCCATACCTGTGGTGCATTTCAGTTTTGCACAGTTTGCTGACCACCAGTATATACTATATAGCAGTACGGTACTGTAGGCCACTGCTCTACCTACCTCTGTGTCGTCAAGTATACTATCCATCCATACCTGTGGTGCATTTCAGTTTTGCACAGTTTGCTGACCACCAGTATATACTATATAGCAGTACGGTACAGTAGGCCACTGCTCTACCTACCTCTGTGTCGTCAAGTATACTATCCATCCATACCTGTGGTGTATTTCAGTTTTGCACAGTTTGCTGACCACCAGTATATACTATATAGTAGTACGGTACAGTAGGCCACTGTTCTACCCACCTCTGTGTTGTCAAGTATACTATCCATCCATACCTGTGGTGCATTTCAGTTTTGCACAGTTTGCTGACCACCAGTATATACTATATAGCAGTATGGTACAGTAGGCCACTGCTCTACCTACCTCTGTATCGTCAAGTATACTATCCATCCATGCCTGTGGTGCATTTCAGTTTTGCACAGTTTGCTGACCACCAGTATATACTATATAGCAGTACGGTACAGAAGGCCACTGCTCTACCTACATCTGTGTCGTCAAGTATACTATCCATCCATACCTGTGGTGCATTTCAGTTTTGCACAGTTTGCTGACCACCAGTATATAATATATAGCAGTACGGTACAGTAGGCCACTGCTCTACCTACCTCTGTGTCGTCAAGTATACTATCCATCCATACCTGTGGTGCATTTCAGTTTTGCACAGTTTGCTGACCACCAGTATATACTATATAGCAGTACGGTACAGTAGGCCACTGCTCTACCTACCTCTGTGTTGTCAAGTATACTATCCATCCATACCGGTGGTGCATTTCAGTTTTGCACAGTTTGCTGACCACCAGTATATACTATATAGCAGTATGGTACAGTAGGCCACTGCTCTACCTACTTCTGTGTCGTCAAGTATACTATCCATCCATCCCTGTGGTGCATTTCAGTTTTGCACAGTTTGCTGACCACCAGTATATACTATATAGCAGTACGGTACAGTAGGCCACTGCTCTACCTACCTCTGTGTCGTCAAGTATACTATCCATCCATACCTGTGGTGCATTTCAGTTTTGCACAGTTTGCTGACCACCAGTATATACTATATAGCAGTACTGTACAGTAGGCCACTGCTCTACCTACCTCTGTGTCATCAAGTATACTATCCATCCATACCTGTGGTGCATTTTAGTTGTGCGCAGTATATATAGTAGTAGGCCATTGCTATTAATATATTACTGGCATATAATTCCACACATTAAAAAATGGAGAACAAAAATGTGGAGGGTAAGAAGCTGCTGCCACTAGTCATGGCCGAGACGATGAAATACCATCAACGTCGTCTGCCAGGTCGATGCCCTATGTCATAGTAGAGAGCATGTAAAGTCAAAAAAAATAAAGCTCAGTAAAATGACCCAAAAATCTAAATCAAAATCGTCTGAGAAGAAGCGTAAACTTGCCAATGTGCCATTTACGACACGGAGTGGCAAGGAACGGCTGAGGCCCTTGCCTATGTTCAAGGCTAGTGGTTCAGCTTCACCTGAGGATGGAAGCACTCATCCTCCTGCTAGAAAACTTAAAAGAGTTAAGATGGCAAAAGCACAGCAAAGAACTGTGCGTTCTTCTAAATCACAAATCCCCAAGGAGAGTCCAATTGTGTCGGTTGCGATGCCTGACCTTCCCAACACTGGACGGGAAGAGGTTGCGCCTTCCACCATTTGCACGCCCCCTGCAAGTGCTGGAAGGAGCACCCGCAGTCCAGTTCCTGATAGTCAAATTGAAGATGTCACTGTTGAAGTACACCAGGATGAGGATATGGGTGTTGCTGGCGCTGGGGAGGAAATTGACAAGGAGGATTCTGATGGTGAGGTGGTTTGTTTAAGTCAGGCACCCGGGGAGACACCTGTTGTCCGTGGGACGAATATGGCCATTGACATGCCTGGTCAAAATACAAAAAAAATCACCTCTTCGGTGTGGAATTATTTCAACAGAAATGCGGACAACTGGTGTCAAGCCGTGTGTTGCCTTTGTCAAGCTGTAATAAGTAGGGGTAAGGACGTTAACCACCTAGGAACATCCTCCCTTATACGTCACCTGGACTGCATTCATCAGAAGTCAGTGACAAGTTCAAAAACTTTGGATGACAGCGGAAGCAGTCCACTGACCACTAAATCCCTTCCTCTTGTAACCAAGCTCCTGCAAACCACACCACCAACTCCCTCAGCGTCAATTTCCTCTTTACACAGGAAAGCCAATAGTCCAGTAGGCCATGTCACTGTCAAGTCTGACGAGTCCTCTCCTGCCTGGGATTCCTCCGATGCATCCTTGAGTGTAACGCCTACTGCTGCTGGCGCTGCTGTTGTTGCTGCTGGGAGACGATCGTCATCCCAGAGGGGAAGTCGGAAGACCACTTGCACTACTTCCAGTAAGCAATTGACTGTCCAACAGTCCTTTGCGAGGAAGATGAAATATCACAGCAGTCATCCTGCTGCAAAGCGGATAACTCAGGCCTTGGCAGCCTGGATGGTGAGAAACGTGTTTCCGGTATCCACCGTTAATTCACAGGCAACTAGAGACTTGATTGAGGTACTGTGTCCCCGGTACCAAATACCATCTAGGTTCCATTTCTCTAGGCAGGCGATACCGAAAATGTACACAGACGTCAGAAAAAGAGTCACCAGTGTCCTAAAAAATGCAATTGTACCCAATGTCCACTTAAACACGGACATGTGGACAAGTGGAGCAGGGCAGACTCAGGACTATATGACTGTGACAGCCCACTGGGTAGATGTATTGCCTGCCGCAGCAAGAACAGCAGCGGCGGCACCAGTAGCAGCATCTCCCAAACGCCAACTCATTCCTAGGCAGGCTATGCTTTGTATCACCGCTTTCCATAAGAGGCACACAGCTGACAACTTCTTACGGCAACTGAGGAACATCATCGCAGAGTGGCTTACCCCAATTGGACTCTCCTGGGGATTTGTCACATCGGACAACGCCACCAATATTGTGCGTGCATTACATCTGGGCAAATTCCAGCACGTCCCATGTTTTGCACATACATTGAATTTGGTGGTGCAGAATTATTTAAAAAACGACAGGGGCGTGCAAGAAATGCTGTCGGTGGCCCGAAGAATTGCGGGCTACTTTTCGGCATTCAGCCACCGCGTGCCGAAGACTGGAGCACCAGCAAACAGTCCTGAACCTGCCCTGCCATCATCTGAAGCAAGAGGTGGTAATGAGGTGGAATTCAACCCTCTATATGCTTCAGAGGATGGAGGAGCAGCAAAAGGCCATTCAAGCATATACATCTGCCTACGATATAGGCAAAGGAGGGGGAATGCACCTGACTCAAGCACAGTGGAGAATGATTTCAACGTTGTGCAAGGTTCTGCAACCCTTTGAACTTGCCACACGTGAAGTCAGTTCAGACACTGCCAGCCTGAGTCAGGTCATTCCCCTCATCAGGCTTTTGCAGAAGAAGCTGGAGACATTGAAGGAGGAGCTAAAACAGAGTGATTCCGCTAGGCATGTGGGACTTGTGGATGGAGCCCTTAATTCGCTTAACCAGGATTCACGGGTGGTAAATCTGTTGAAATCAGAGCACTACATTTTGGCCACCGTGCTCGATCCTAGATTTAAAACCTACGTTGTATCTCTCTTTCCGGCAGACACAAGTCAGCAGAGGTTCAAAGACCTGCTGGTGAGAAAATTGTCAAGTCAAGCGGAATTGTCAAGTCAAACAGCTCCTCCTTCACATTCTCCCGCAACTGGGGGTGTGAGGAAAAGGCTAAGAATTCCGAGCCCACCTGCTGGCGGTGATGCAGGGCAGTCTGGAGCGAGTGCTGACATCTGGTCCGGACTGAAGGACCTGCCAACGATTACTGACATGTCGTCTACTGGCACTGCATATGATTCTGTCACCATTGAAAGAATGGTGAAGGATTATATGAGTGACCGCATCCAAGTAGGCACGTCAGACAGTCTGTACGTATACTGGCAGGAAAAAGAGGCAATTTGGAGGCCCTTGCACAAACTGGCTTTATTTTACCTAAGTTGCCCCCCCTCCAGTGTGTACTCTGAAAGAGTGTTTAGTGCAGCCGCTCACCTTGTCAGCAATCGGCGTACGAGGTTACTTCCAGAAAATGTGGAGAAGATGATGTTCATCAAAATGAATTATAATCAATCCCTCAGTGGAGACATTCACCAGCAATTGCCTCCAGAAAGCACACAGGGACCTGAGATGGTGGATTCCAGTGGGGACGAATTAATAATCTGTGAGGAGGGGGATGTACACAGTGAAAGGGGTGAGGAATCGGACGATGAGGAGGAGGTGGACATCTTGCCTCTGTAGAGCCAGTTTGTGCAAGGAGAGATTGATTGCTTCTTTTTTGGTGGGGGCCCAAACCAACCAGTCATTTCAGTCACAGTCGTGTGGCAGACCCTGTCGCTGAAATGATGGGTTTGTTAAAGTGTGCATATCCTGTTTATACAACATAAGGGTGGGTGGGAGGGCCCAAGGACAATTCCATCTTGCACCTCTTTTTTCTTTCATTTTTCTTTGCATCATGTGCTGTTTGGGGACTATTTTTTTGAAGTGCCATCCTGCCTGACACTGCCGTGCCACTCCTATATGGGCCAGGTGTTTGTGTCGGCCACTTGGGTCGCTTAGCTTAGTCACACAGCTACCTCATTGCGCCTCTTTTTTTCTTTGCATCATGTGCTGTTTGGGGACAATTTTTTTGAAGTGCCATCCTGTCTGACACTGCAGTGCCACTCCTAGATGGGCCAGGTGCTTGTGTCGGCCACTTGGGTCGCTTAGCTTAGTCACACAGCGACCTCATTGCGCCTCTTTTTTTCTTTGCATCATGTGCTGTTTGGGGACTATTTTTTAAATCTGCCATCCTGTCTGACACTGCAGTGCCACTCCTAGATGGGCCAGGTGTTTGTGTCGGCCACTTGGGTCGCTTAGCTTAGTCACACAGCGACCTTGGTGCACCTCTTTTTTTCTTTGCATCATGTGCTGTTTGGGGACTATTTTTTAAATCTGCCATCCTGTCTGACACTGCAGTGCCACTCCTAGATGGGCCAGGTGTTTGTGTCGGCCACTTGAGTCGCTTAGCTTAGTCACACAGCTACCTCATTGCGCCTCGTTTTTTCTTTGCATCATGTGCTGTTTGGGGACTATTTTTTTAAAGTGCCATCCTGTCTGACACTGCAGTGCCACTCCTAGATGGGCCAGGTGTTTGTGTCGGCCACTTGGGTTGCTTAGCTTAGTCATCCAGCAACCTCGGTGCAAATTTTAGGACTAAAAATAATATTGTAAGGTGTGAGGTGTTCAGAATAGACTGAAAATGAGTGGAAATTATGGTTATTGAGGTTAATAATACTATGGGATCTAAATGACCCCCAAATTCTATGATTTAAGCTGTTTTTGAGGATTTTTTGTAAAAAAACCACCCGAATCCGACAAAAATTTTTCAGGGGGGTTTTGCCAAAACGCGTCCGATTACAAAACACGGCCTCGGAACCGAATCCAAAACCAAAACACAAAACCCGAAAAATTTCCGGTGCACATCACAAGTGTGTATATGTGTTAATCTGTGTGTCTATATTTGTGTGTTTATGTGTGTGTTTATATATCTGTGTATACTGTATTTGTGAATGTATGTATGTATGTATGTATGTATGTATGTGTGTGTGGTGCTGGGTGGCGGCGCCGTGACATGACCCTGATTCGGGTGTCATGTCTCCATGCTACGCCTCTGGCTATGGGGCATAAACACAGAGAGAGACTGCTTAATTTCTAAGCAATGTAGTCAGATTGCTTAGAAATTAAGCAAAGATCTCTCTGTGTCCCCCCCCCCCCCCCCTTAACTTTACTTTCACATCCTCCTGACCCCTGGCCAACATTATTGTGTAAACATATCATACAGCCCACCAAGAACCTTTGCAATCTGGTGGACCATTATGCAGTAGATAGCACCTGTCCTTGTGTATCAATGCCTAATTCCCTATAGATTGTAAACTTGTTAGCAGAGCCTTTCTACCTCTATGATTGTCTACTGTTACCCAATTTTGTTTTATCAATGTTGTTTCAAATTGTAAAGCGCATGGAATATGCTACAAAACTGTTAATAAGAAAAATTAGGCCCCACCTCGTAGCAGCAAAATGCTGTGATTCGTAATTTTGCATCATTTAGCCCCACCCCTCAAAACAGAGCAGCGATTCCCAGTGTTATCTCCCCATCTGCCCACTTTACTTCTCCCCATAGCTTGTAAGCTTGCGAGCAGGGCCTTCCTAGCTCTATGACTGTTTGTTATTACCAAATTTTGTCTTATCATTGTACCCAGTTGTAAAGCGCAACGGAATTTGCTGCGCTCTATAAGAAACTGTTAAAAAAATAATAATAATTCACTAGGAAACTGGCGGTATGCAGGAGATCCGGCTATTCTTCCGGGGGGGGTGGGGGACTACCTGGAAAATCGTAAGTCTTCCATAACTTCCAGGAGAGTAGGCAAGTATGGTTTACATGGCTTTAGTAGCATTAGCAAGTACAGGTTGAGTATCCCTTATCCAAAATGCTTGGGACCAGAGGTATTTTGGATATCGGATTTTTCCGTATTTTGGAATAATTGCATACCATAATGAGATATCATTGTGATGGGACCTAAATATAAGCACAGAATGCATTTATGTTACATATACACCTTATACACACAGCCTGAAGGTCATTTTAGCCAATATTTTTAATAACTTTGTGCATTAAACAAAGTGTGTGTACATTCACACAATTCATTTATGTTTCATATACACCTTATACACACAGCCTGAAGGTCATTTAATACAATATTTTTAATAACTTTGTGTATTAAACAAAGTTTGTGTACATTGAGCCATCAAAAAACAAAGGTTTTACTATCTCACTCTCACTCAAAAAAGTCCGTATTTCGGAATATTTGGATATGGGATACTCAACCTGTAGTAGCAAAAGCATGAATTGCCAAGTTAGTGAGTACTGTAAGACAATACTATAGTAATATAATATTATAAAAATATGTGACTAATTACATATCCATCCTCAGGAAATGTATAAACTGCGCTATACAGCTTCTAAATAAATGTGCTGCGCTGCATCTTTTTCTGGATGTCACACAATTTCTTTAATGACAAGGCCGACGTAATACATTTTGATAGAAGAGTGCACTGAAAACTAATATTGTGTCATTTTAGAGCCGCTTTCTACTTTAAAAGATGCCTATTATGATGCCACCTTAGAACCACTGGATGATGTTTGGAGAGAAAAGACAGAAGCTTGCCTTCACCAAATCAATGTGTATCTCCCAAGTATTATTAAGGATGATTGGCTAATGGAACCAATTAGACACCTTTTATATGGCATAAAGTCTGGTTTAGATATGGTGAGTATTTCACTGTGAAGTTTTTGCATGACAACAGTAATGAATCCTAGTATTCAAGATTATCCTTTACATAGAATCGTGTGCCACAAGTGTTGCAGAAATGTTACATTCAAGATATGCAATGCAGAACTGAGAGGAATATCATTATTAATAGTCCACCACGATGAATTGATAGTGCTACTGATGGGATATACAGAGAATGTTTAGGGGCATATTTATTTAAAAAATAGTTGTAGGATGGAGATGATTTAGAGTTGAGAGCAAAACCACACAGCAATTGATTTAGCACTATGATGAAATCATATTGCACTGCAGGTGGGACAGTTGTAAAATGTGCAGAGATGTTTAGACTTGGGTGGGATTTGTCCAAACTCAAATCTAAATTGCAGTGTACAATAAAGCTGCCCAGCATGTGTGGGCTACATAGAGAAGCACCCAGTATTTACTCTGCATACAAAAAAAAAAAAATCACTTGATTTTGCCCTGTTTCCAGTTAGTGTCTGTAGTGCCCTGAAAGGAAAATGTCTAATAGAACTGTGAACTAGTGTGAATAATAAATCAAGTTTTTAGTAAAAATATTCAGGCATTTTTTCTTAAATCTCAGCTAAAACATAAATATTTTTCCATGTACTGTAGATGTCAAGCAAATAGCCACCATTCTGTTTGACGTATAACATTTTTTAAATAAAGTTACTTTTTTAATTTGTTTTATATTGTTTTCACATAATGTAACAATGATCTTAAACTTTTGTAAATGTCACAATTTTTGTTTATCTGTTTTAATTTAAATTAAGGGCATTCAACAGCTGCTGAAGTGGACTGAGAACAAGCTTTCCAGAGCAGTAAGCAGGATTCGGAAACCTCTTACAGGCCTGTTCAGTTACTCCAGGTATAGTGCTCTAATGTATATGGTATTAGTGCATGTATACAGTGCATCCAGAAAGTATTCACAGCGCTTCACTTTTTTCCAAATTTTGTTATGTTACAGCCTTTTTCCATAAATGGAATAAATACATTTCTCATACGTCCTAGAGGATGCTGGGGCCCACTTCAGTACCATGGGATATAGACGGTTCCGTAGGAGCCATGGGCACTTTAAGACTTTTCCAGAGTGTGAACTGGCTCCTCCCTCTATGCCCCTCCTCCAGACCTCAGTTTAGAAAATGTGCCCAGGCAGACTGGTCGCACTCTAGTGGAGCTCTACTGAGTTTCACTAAAAGACTTTATGTTAGGTTTTTTATTTTCAGGGAGATTGCTGGCAACAATCTCCCTGCTTCGTGGGACTTAGGGGGAAGAAGTAGGAACCAACTTCCTAAAGAGTTTCATGGCTCTGCTTCTTGCTGACAGGACACCATTAGCTCCTGAAGGGTACTGAACACTAGCTGTGGCTATGCGCTCACTCCCACAGCACGCCGTCACCCCCCTAACAGAGCCAGAAGTCAGAAGACGTGTGAGTATTATTACCGGAGATCTGCAGGGTGACCTCCGGTCATTGTGACGGCTCAAGGTACCGCGCAGCGAGCAGGAACGCTGCGCGGACATGCTATCCATACACAGCGCACAGAAGGGTGCAGGGCGCGGGGGGGGGGGGGGCGCCCTGGGCAGCATGAAAACCTACTCTGACTGGCAAAAAGGTAGCATATTGGGCCGTGGCACAATCCTACACCCCCGCCAGTATAAAAAATACCTCATGTTTTCTGAGGGGGAATGCGCTATTGCAGGGGGCGGGGCTTCCTCCTCAGTCAGCCAGCACACTGCTCAGTGCCATTGTCTCCAATGCATGCTGCAGTGGAAGAAACGCTGGTCCTCCTCCACTTCTGAATCAAGTATCAGGGTGAAAATAAGGGGGGGCAGAGTGTAAATTGGTGCTCAATTTATATTATTTGGCATTATAAGCGCTATAGGCAGCGATTTTTCTGTCATAAAGGCGCTGAGTTGTGAACTGGCAAATCCCTTCCTGTGTCCTTCTGACAGATTTTACTGTGGGTCTGTCCCTATAAGCCCCGGAGTGTCTGTGGTGTGTATGTGCACGTGTGTGACATGTCTGAGGCAGGGAGCTCTTCCCCTGAGGGAGCCATTTTAGGGACACAGAGTTCTAATGTGGTGGCGCTGCCGGCACACCACGAGCCTGAATGGGTGAAAGAATTACGTGATAGTGTGAATCATATCAGTAAGAGATTAGATAAGTTTGAGTCTCATGCAGAAAGTTGGAGAAAATCTGTCGAAGATGTGATTTTTCAGAGTTCTGCCTTTTCTTCCACAGGGGACCCGTCTGGGTCACATAAAAAGTAATTTGCACATGTAGTACAAACTGATACCGACACGGACTCTGACTCCAGTGTCGACACTAGTGATTCCAGGGGAATAGATCCAAAGTTAGTAAAAAACATACAATACATGATTATTGCTATAAAGGAGGTGTTAGAAGTTAAGGAGCCCCTCCTTTACCACAGGAGAAGGCATACTTTTATAAAGAAAAGAAAAGTAATGTAACTTTTCCTCCTCATGAGCTGAACAGTCTCTTTGAGGGTGTCTGGGCAAATCCCGAAAAGAAATTCCAGATTCCCAAAAGAATTCAGGTAGCTTATCCTTTCCCTGCAGAGGACAGGAAAAGGTGGGAGTCACCCCCCGTTTTGGACAGTGCCCTGTCACGTTTAAGAAAAAAGGTGATTCTCCCTGCTCCTGGGACGGCTTCACTTAAGGAGCCGGCAGACCGCAAGTTGGAGACTACGTTGAAATCTATTTATGTGGCCAATGGGACACTACTCAGACCTACCATTGCCTGTGCGTGGGTGAGTAGTGCTATTGAAAAGTGGTCAGAAAACTTGTCATCAGACATTGACACAATAGATAGAGACGAGATTCTCCTAAAGTTAAGTCATATCAAGGACGCTGCTGCATACATACTAGAAGCAATGAAAGATATTGGTCTCTTGGGATCAAGAGCCGCTACCATGGCGATCTCAGCACGAAGGGCGTTGTGGATTCGCCAATGGAATACTGACGCAGATTCCAAAAGAAATATGGAGCCTCTCCCGTATAAGGGTGAGGCCTTGTTTGGAGATGGGCTAGATGCCTTAGTTCCTGCGGCTACCGCAGGTAAATCGCCATTCTTGCCTAATGCTCCTGCGCCGGCAAAAAAGACACATCACTCTCAGATGCAGTCCTTTCGGCCCAATAAATACAAAAAGGGTAAAGGTTCCCCTTTCTTTGCGGGTAAAGGAAAGGGAAATGGAAAAATGTCCACAGCGTCTCCAGGATCGCAGGAGCAGAAATCAACCTCTGCTTCTGCCAAATCTTCAGCATGACGCTGGGACTCCTTTGCTGTAGTCAGCTCCGGTGGGGGCACATCTAAAGTTCTTCAGTCAGTTCTGGTTTCAATCTGGCCTGGACCCGTGGATCCTACAAATAGTGTCCCACGGGTACAAACTGGAGTTTCAAGACGTTCCACCATGCCGATTTTTCAAATCGGCCTTACCAGTTTCGAACACAGACAGGGAGGTAGTTGCAGCAGCAATACAAAAATTGTGTCAGGATCAAGTGATTGTCCTGTTTCCCCTGTCACAACAAGGAGAAGGGTTTTATTCAAGCCTCCTCGTAATTCCGAAGTCGGATGGCTCGGTCAGACCGATTCTAAACCTGAATACACTGAATCTCTTCCTGCAAAGGTTCAAGTTCAAGATAGAATCTCTGAGGGCAGTGATTCCAGTCTGGAGGAAGGGGACTTCATGGTGTCAGTGGACATAAAAGATGCCTACTTACATGTTCCCATTTATCCTCCACATCAAGCTTATCTGAGATTCGCAGTACAGGATGGCCATTACCAATTTCAGACGTTGCCGTTTGGACTCTCCACGGCTCTGAGGGTGTGTACCAAGGTGATGGCGGAGATGATGGTCCTCCTTCGACAGCAAGGAGTCAATATTATTCCTTACCTGGACGATCTCCTGATAAAAGCGAGGTCCAGGGAAAGGTTGGTGCAGAACATTGCACTCTCCCTGACAGTTCTTCAATGACGCGGTTGGATCATAAATTTTCCAAAGTCACAGTTGGAACCAACGACAAGATTGTCTTTTCTGGGGATGATACTGGACACAGAAATGCTGAGGGTATTTCTCCTTCATCCTAGAGGATGCTGGGAACTCCAAAAGGACCATGGGGTATAGACGGGATCCGCAGGAGACATGGGCACTTTAAGACTTTAAATGGGTGTGAACTGGCTCCTCCCTCTATGCCCCTCCTCCAGACCTCAGTTAGATTCTGTGCCCAGAGAGACTGGACACACACTAGGGGAGCTCTACCGAGTTTCTCTAGAAAAGACTTTCTGTTAGGTTTATTGTTTTCAGGGAGCACTGCTGGCAACAGGCTCCCTGCTTCGTGGGACTGAGGGGAGAGAAGCAGACCTACTTCTGTGAGTTAAAGGCTCTGCTTCTTAGGCTACTGGACACCATTAGCTACAGAGGGTCTGATCATTTGGTATTGCCTAGCTGCTCGTTCCAGGAGCCGCGCCGCAGCCCCCATCACAGAGCCAGAAGAGAGAAGCCGGGTGAGTAATAGAAGTAAAGAAGACTTCAGTGAAGGCGGCAGAAGACATCAGTCTTGGAGGTACCGCGCAGCGGTCGAACTGCGCGCCATTGCTCCCACACACCAACGGCACTACACGGGTGCAGGGCGCAGGGGGGGGCACCCTGGGCAGCAATAAAACCTCTTTTTAGTTCTGGCAAAGAGGTATACAGTGCCCAGGCACTGTATACAGACCCCCGCCAGTATAAAATTAAGCGGGACATAAGCGCGCCATTAGGGGGCGGGGCTTCGTCCTTCCAGCTCCTATCAGCGCCATCTTTTCTCTTCACAGCAAGCTGCAGAGACGCTGGTCCTGGCCCTTCACTTCTGTCACAAGTAAGAGGGTGCAAAAACAGGGGGGGGGGGCAGCATATTTTGTGTTGAATATATATATAAAAGCGCTGCAAGGTCTGGGGCATTGTATATTCCTTCAGACCAGGGGTGGCGCTTGTTTTGAGCTGGCAAACTCCCTCTTTGTCTCTCTGAAGGGCCTTACTGTGGGTCTGTTCTCTATAGCCCAGTGTGTTAGTGGGTGTCGGTACGCGTGTGTCGACATATCTGAGGCTGAATACTCTTCCCAGGAGGAGGCTGGTGTTGGGGCAGGACAAAATGTGGGAGTGACTCTGTTGGCACCGCTGACTGCTGATTGGGTAGATATGTGGAGTGTCTTGAATGCAAGTGTGGCTTTGTTGCATAAGAGATTAGACAAATCTGAGTCTCAGAACCAAGCATGGAGACAATCCATGGAAGATGTTTTGTCACAAACTCAGACCCCCTCAGGGTCGCAGAAACGTTTGTTTACCCAAATAGCAGACACAGATACCGACACGGATTCGGACTCCAGTGTCGACTATGTTGATACCAGGTTGAATCCTAAACTGGCTAAGAGCATTCAGTACATGATTGTGGCAACAAAAGAAGTGTTATATATCACGGAAGACCCTGCTGTTTCTGAGACAAGGGTCTGTATGTTTAAAGGAAAGAAACCTCCGGTAACGTTTCCTCCCTCTCATGAACTGAATACTCTTTTTGAAAATGCTTGGGAAATTCCTCACAAAAAGTTGCTGATTCCCAAGAGAATTATTATGGCATACCCGTTTCCCTCTGAGGATAGGAAAAAGTGAGAGTTGACTCCCAATGTGGACAAGGCTCTAGCACGGCTGTCCAAGAAGGTGGCGCTTCCGTCTCCTGACACGGCGGCACACCCTGGATAGGGATAGCGTTCTTTTGACACTGGGTCATATCAAGGACGCTGCAGTCTATCTAAGGGAAGCTGCCAGAGATATTAGCCTCTTAGGATCAAGGGCCAATGCCATGGCAATCTCGGCTAGGAGAGCATTATGGACTCATCAATGGAATGGTGATGCTGACTCTAAGAGGGCTATGGAGGCGCTGCCGTATAAAGGTGGTGTTTTGTTTGGTGAGGGACTCGCGGACCTGGTATCTACAGCTACCGCGGGTAAGTCAACTTTTCTACCTTTTGTCCCTCCACAGCAAAAGAAAACGCCTCAATATCAGATGCAGTCCTTTCGGTCTAGTAAATTCAAAAAAGGACGAGGTTCCTCCTTCCTTGCTGCTAGAGGTAAGGAAAGGGGAAAAAGATCACCGGCTGTGGCAAGCTCCCAGGAACAGAAGTACTCCCCAGCTTCTACCAAGTCCACCGCATGACGCTGGGGCTCCGTTGCGGGAGTCCGCATCGCTGGGGGCACGTCTTCAGCTCTTCTGTCGGGTCTGGGTTCACTCAGGCTTGGATCCTTGGGTGCTGGAAATTGTGGCCCCAGGATACAAACTGGAGTTTCAAGACATGCCCCCTTCCCCCCCCCCCCCCCCCCACCGATTTTTCAAATCAGCCTTGCCAGCTTCTCTTCCGGAAAGGGAAGTGGTGTGCGCTGCAATACAAAAGCTGTGTCAACAGCAAGTCATTGTCATGGTGCCCCCGCCACAACGGGGAGAAGGGTTTTATTCAAGCCTATTCGTGGTCCCAAAGCTGGATGGCTCGGTCAGACCGATTCTGAACTTAAAATCCCTCAATCTATATTTGAAAAGATTCAAATTCAAAATGGAATCTCTCTGAGCAGTGATTTCCAGTCTGGAAGGGGGAGATTTTATGGTATCAGTCGAGATAAAGGATGCTTACCTACATGTCCCCATATATCCTCCTCATCAGGCTTACCTGAGGTTTTCTGTTCAGGATTGTCATTACCAATTTCAGACGTTGCCGTTTGGTCTTTCCACGGTCCCGAGGATTTTCACCAAAGTAATGGCGGAAATGATGGTGCTCCTGCGCAAGCGGGGTGTCACAATTATCCCGTACTTGGACGATCTCCTGATAAAGGCGAGATCAAAGGAGCTGTTACTAAAAAACGTTGCGTTCTCCCTGTCAGTTCTGCAGCAACATGGTTGGCTCCTAAATTTGCCAAAGTCACAGTTGATTCCGACAACACGGCTGTCGTTCTTGGGCATGATTCTGGACACGGAATTGCAGAGAATTTTTCTCCCGATGGAAAAAGCTCTGGAAATACAGAACATGGTCAAGGGGATTCTGAAACCGGCGAGGGTGTCGATTCATCAATGCACTCGGGTGCTGGGGAAGATGGTGGTGGCCTACGAGGCCATCCCGTTTGGCAGGTTCCATGCCAGGGTTTTTCAGTGGGACCTGTTGGACAAGTGGTCCGGGTCTCACCTACACATGCACCGGAAGATAAGCCTATCTCCCAGGGCCAGGATTTCTCTCCTGTGGTGGCTCCAAAGTTCTCACCTTTTAGAGGGACGCAGGTTCGGGATCCAAGATTGGATCCTGGTAACCACGGATGCAAGTCCGAGGTTGGGGGAGCAGTCACACAGGGGCAAAATTTCCAGGGGAAATGGTCAAGCCAGGAGGCTTGTCTGCACATAAACATTCTGGAATTAAGGGCCATCTACAACGGCCTTCTACAAGCAGAACATCTTCTTCGCGGCCTGCCCATCCTGATTCAGTCGGACAACATAACAGCAGTGGCGCACATAAACCGCCAGGGTGGAACAAGGAGCAGAGCGGCGATGGCGGAGGCCACAAAAGTGCTTCACTGGGCGGAAAAACAGGCAAGCACTCTTTCGGCGGTCTTCATTCCAGGCGTGGACAATTGGGAAGCAGACTTCCTCAGCAGACACGATCTCCATCCAGGAGAGTGGGGTCTTCATCAAGAGGTCTTTGCAGAAGTGACAAGTCGTTGGGGAATTCCTCAAATAGACATGATGGCTTCTCGCCTCAACAAGAAACTTCAGACATACTGTTCCAGGTTGAGGGACCCTCAAACAGTAGCAGTGGATGCCCTAGTGACACCGTGGGTGTATCAGTCGGTCTATGTATTCCCTCCACTTCCACTCATTCCAAAGGTGTTACGGATCATAAGAAGAACAAGGGTTCAGGCGATCCTCATTGTTCCAGACTGGCCACGAAGGGCCTGGTATCCGGATCTTCAGGAATTACTCATAGAAGATCCCTGGCCTCTTCCGCTGAGAGAGGATCTGTTACAGCAAGGGCCGTGCGTATTCCAAGACTTACCGCGGTTGTGTTTGACAGCATGGCAGTTGAACGCAAAATCCTAGCGCGGAAGGGTATTCCCGGAGAGGTCATCCCCACTCTACTAAAAGCTAGGAAGGAGGTAACGGTGAAGCATTACCACCGTATTTGGAGAAAATATGTGTCTTGGTGTGAATCCAAGAAGGCTCCTACGGAAGAATTTCAGCTGGGTCGGTTTCTCCATTTTTTACAAGCAGGTGTGGATGCGGGCCTGAAGTTAGGCTCCATTAAAGTGCAGATTTCGGCCTTATCAATTTTCTTTCAAAGGGAATTGGCCTCGCTTCCAGAAGTACAGACTTTTGTGAAAGGCGTGCTGCACATCCAACCTCCATTTGTGCCCCCAGTGGCACCATGGGACCTTAACGTGGTGTTACAGTTCCTTATGTCACATTGGTTTGAACCTTTACAAACGGTTGAGTTGAAATTTCTCACTTGGAAAGTGGTCATGCTATTGGCCTTGGCGTCCGCAAGGCGGGTGTCGGAATTTGCGGCTTTGTCTCACAAAACTCCCTATTTGATTTTCCGCGAGGATAGAGCGGAGTTAAGAACTCGTCAACAATTTTTACCAAAGGTGGTTTCTTCGTTTCACATGAGCCAACCTATTGTGGTACCTGTGGCTACTGAAGCATTGGCTGATTCAAAGTCTCTCGATGTGGTCAGAGCTTTGAAAATTTATGTTGCCAGAACGGCTCGTATTAGGAAACCGGAGGCTCTGTTTGTCCTGTACGCTTCCAACAAGATTGGGGCTCCTGCTTCTAAGCAGACTATTGCACGCTGGATTTGTAATACGATCCAGCAGGCTCATTCTACGGCAGGATTGCCGTTACCGAAATCGGTAAAAGCCCATTCTACCAGAAAGGTGGGCTTGTCTTGGGCGGCTGCCCGGGGAGTCTCGGCATTACAACTTTGCCGAGCGGCTACTTGGTGGGGTCAAACACCTTTGCGAAGTTCTACAAGTTTGATACCCTGGCTGATGAGGACCTCCTGTTTGCTCAATCAGTGCTGCAGTGTCATCCGCACTCTCCCGCCCGGTCTGGAGCTTTGGTATAAACCCCATGGTCCTTTTGGAGTCCCCAGCATCCTCTAGGACGAAGGAGAAAATAGGATTTTGATACCTACCGGTAAATCCTTTTCTCTTAGTCTGTAGAGGATGCTGGGCGCCCGTCCCAGTGCGGACTCTATCTGCAGTACTTGTTTATAGTTATTGCGTTGGCTACACAAAGGTTGTGTTTTGGTTTCGATCAGCCTGTTGTTGATTTTTTGGTTTATGCTGTAAACTGGTTTTAGTTAAATGCCATGTTGTACGGTATTTGTGGTGTGAGCTGGTATGTGTCTCACCCTTGGTTAACAAAAATCCTTTTCCTCGAAATGTCCGTCTCCCTGGGCTCAGTTCCTATAACTGAGGTCTGGAGGAGGGACATAGAGGGAGGAGCCAGTTCACACCCATTTAAAGTCTTGAAGTGCCCATGTCTCCTGCGGATCCCGTCTATACCCCATGGTCCTTTTGGAGTCCCCAGCATCCTCTACAGACTAAGAGAAAAGGATTTACCGGTAGGTATCAAAATCCTATTTTCTTCCAGTGGAAAAGGCTCTGGAGATCCAGAGAATGGTCAAACGAATCCTGAAACCAACAAGAGTGTCGATTCATCAATGCATTCGATTGTTGGGGAAGATGGTAGCAGCCTACGAGGCTTTACAGTTTGGCCAATTCCCTGCCAGAGTATTCCAGTGGGACCTGTTGGACAAGTGGTCCGGATCCCATCTACACATGCATCAGAGGATAATCCTGTTGTCGAAAGCCAGAATTTCGCTCCTGTGGTGGCTAAACAGTTCTCACCTCCTAGAGTGACGCAGGTTCGGGATTCAGGACTGGGTCCTAGTATCCACGGATGCAAGTCTCCGAGGCTGGGGAGCAGTCACTCAAGAGGAAAGCTTCCAAGGAAGATGGTCAAGTCAAGAAACTTGTCTTCACATAAATGTTCTGGAGTTGAAAGCCATTTACAACGGCTTTCTACAAGCGGTGCATCTTCTTCAAGATCAGCCCGTACAGATTCAGTCGGACAATGTAACAGCACGTACATAAACCATCAGGGTGGAACGAAAAGCAGAGCGGCAATGGCAGAGGTGACAAAGATCTTCCTCTGGGCAGAAAGACATGCAACAGCTCTGTCAGCAATTTTCATTCCGGGAGTGGACAACTGGGAAGCAGACTTACTCAGCAAACACGATCTCCATCCAGGGGAATGGGGCCTCCACCAGGAAGTCTTCGCAGAGGTGACAGGTCTTTGGGGAGTTCCTCAAGTAGACATGATGGCATCTCGTCTCAACAAGAAGCTTCAGAGATATTGTTCCAGGTCGAGAGACCCTCAAGCAATAGCAGTGGATGCACTAGTGACCCAGTGGGTGTTTCGGTCAGTGTATGTCTTCCCTCCTCTTCCTCTGATACCAAAAGTTCTCAAGATCGAGACTTACCGCGACTACGTTTGACGGCATGGTTGTTGAGCGCCGGATCCTAGCCCGAAAAGGTATTCCCAAAGAAGTAATTCCCACTCTTATTCAGGCCAGGAAGGGAGTAACGTCTCGACGTTACCACCGTATTTGGAGAAAATATGTGTCTTGGTGTGAAACCAAGAAGGCTCCAACAAAAGAGTTTCAGTTAGGACGTTTTCTCCATTTTCTCCAGGCGGGTGTGGATGCAGGCCTACGATTCGGTTCAATCAAGGTCCAGATTTCGTACTTGTCCGTTTTCTTTCAGAAACAACTGGCCTCCCTTCCAGAAGTTCGGACATTCGTGAAAGGGGTTCTGCACATCCAACCTCCATTTGTGCCTCCGGTGGCACCATGGGACCTTAACGTGGTGTTGCAGTGCCTTCAATCGGATTGGTTTGAACCTCTCCAGGAGATAGAGTTGAAGGTTCTCATTTGGAAAGTGGTCATGCTGTTGGCCTTGGAATCCGCAAGGCGGGTGCCTGAGTTAGGGGCCTTGTCTCACAAGAGCCCTTACTTGATCTTCCATGAAGATAGGGCTGAGTTAAGAACTCATCAGTAATTTGTGCCTAAGGTGGTTTCTTCTTTCCATATAAACCAGCCTATTGTGGTGCCAGTGGCTACTGACACCTTTGATGCTTCAAAGTCTCTGGATGTGGTCAGAGCTTTGAGAATTTATGTCGCAAGAACAGCTCGGATACGGAAAACAGAGGCTCTATTTGTCCTGTATGCTCCCAACAAGATTGGGTGTCCTGCTTCTAAGCAGACTATTGCGTGCTGGATCAGAGGTATGATTCAGCACGCTCATTCCACGGCAGGATTGCCGTTACTGACTTCGGTAAAAGCCTGTTCTACTAGAAAGGTGGGCTCATCCTGGGTGGCTGCCCAGGGGGTCTCGGCTTTACAACTTTGCCGAGCATCTACTTGGTCAGGGACAAACACGTTTGCTAAGTTTTACAAGTTTGACACCTTGGCCGATGAGGACCTAAAGTTTGGTCAATCGGTGCTGCAGGGTCATCCGCACTCTCCCGCCCGTACAGGAGCTTTGGTATAACCCCATGGTACTGAAGTGGACCCCAGCATCCTCTAGGACGTATGAGAAAACTGGATTTTAATACCTACCGGTAAATCCTTTTCTCCTAGTCCGTAGAGGATGCAGGGCACCCAACCCAGTGCGTACTTCACCTGCAGTTGTTATTTTGTTGTAATTACACAAGTGTAGTGTTAAAATTATTTTCAGCGTGTTGCTGCAATAGTTCATGCCCGTTGGCATGTGTTATGTTGAATGCCATGTTGTGCGGCATGGTTGAAGTGTGAGCTGGTATGAATCTCACCGTTAGCTTAAAAGTAAATCCTTCTTTCAAAAATGTCCGTCTCCCTGGGCACAGTTCCTATACTGAGGTCTGGAGGAGGGGCATAGAGGGAGGAGCCAGTTCACACTCTGGAAAAGTCTTAAAGTGCCCATGGCTCCTGTGGAACCGTCTATACCCCATGGTACTGAAGTGGACCCTAGCATCCTCTACGGACTAGGAGAAAAGGATTTAACGGTAGGTATTAAAATCAATTTTTCCCCCCTCAAAATTCTACACACAATACCCCATAATGACAATGTGTAAAAAGTTTTTTTTCGATTTTTGCATGTTTATTAAAAATTAAAAAAACTAAGAAATCACATGTACATAATTATTCACAGTCTTTGCTCAATACTTTCTTGATGCACCTTTGGCAGCAATTACAGCCTCAAGTCTTTTTGAATATGATACCACAAGCTTGGCACACCTTTCTTTGGGCAGTTTTGCCCATTCCTCTTTGCAGCACCTCTTAAGCTCTGTCAGGTTGGATGGGAAGCGTCAGTGCACAGACATTTTCAGATCTCTCCAGAGATGTTCAATCGGATTCAAGTCTGGGCTCTGGCTGAGCTACTCAAGGACATTCATAGAGTTGTCTTGAAGTCACTCCTTTGATATTTTGGCTGTGTGCTTAGAGTCGTTGTCCTGCTGAAAGATGAACCGTCGCCCCAGTCTGAGGTCAAGAATGTTCTGAAGTAGGTTTTCATCCAGGATATCTGTGTACATTGCTGCATTCATCTTTACCTCTATCCTGACTAGTCTCCCAGTTCCTGCCGCTGAAAAACATCCCCACAGCATGATGCTGCCACCACCATGCTTCACAGTAGGGATGGTATTGGCCTGATGATGAGCAGTGCCTGGTTTCCTCCAAACATGATACCTGGCATTCATGCCAAAGAGTTCAATCTTTGTCTCATTAGACCAGATCATTTTGTTTCTCATGGTCTGCGAGTCCGTCAGGTGCATTTTGGCAAACACCAGACGGGCTGCCTTGTGCTTTTTACTAAGGAGTGGCTTCCATCTGGCCACTCTACCATACAGGCCTGATTGGTGGATTGCTGCAGAGATGGTTGTTCTTCTGGAAGGTTCTCCTCTCTCCGCAGTGGAATGCTGTAGCTCTGACAGAGTGACCATTGGGTTCTTGGTCACCTCTCTGACTAGGGCCCTTCTCCCCCGATCGCTTAGTCTAGATGGCCGGCCAGCTCTTGGAAGAGTCCTGGTGGTTCCGAACTTCTTCCATTTACGAATGATGGTGGTCACTGTGCTCATTGGGACCTTCAAAGCAGCAAATATTTTTCTGTACCCTTCCCCATATTTGTACCTCGAGGCAATCCTGTCTCAGAGGTCTACAGACAATTCCTTTGACATCATGCTTGGTTTGTGCTCAGACATGCACTGTCAAGTGTGGGACCTTATATAGACAGGTGAGTGCCTTTCCAGATCATGTCCAATCAACTGAATTTACCACAGGTGGACTCCAATTAAGCTGTAGGAACATCTCAGGATGATCAGTAGGAACAGGATGCACCTGAGCTCAATTTTGAGCTTCATGGCAAAGGCTAATACTTATGTACATGTGATTTCTTAGTTTTTTATTTTTAATAAATGTGCAAAAGTCTTAAAAAAACCTTTTTTTTCACGTTGTCATTATGGGGTATTGCGTGTAGAATTTTGAGAAAAAAATTAATTTACTCCATTTTGGAATAAGGCATATATAACATAACAAAATGTGGAAAAAGTGAAGCGCTGTAAATACTTTCCGGATGCACTGTATGTGGTTCATTGTATACTGCCAGACAGTGCCATTGTGAGCTTATCCAGGCACCATTACTGGGGGGGGGGGCGTGACCAAGTCCGGGGGCATGGTCATACACTGTTTGTTAAAGCAATAGCTGTAGCGTCCTATGGGGGAAATTCAGCATGGATTGCTATTGAGACTGAAATTGCGATTGTCTCAAAACTGCTACTGCTAAAAATCACATGTGAAGAGCTGCCCTGAAATGGTAAAAGACTCCCACCGATGTCATCGCAACTCTGTGTATGCATTCGAAGACTTACGATCCATACGCTGGAGCCGAGTAACATCGACAGTTGCATTTGACCTATGCTTACTCAGAATAATGTGGATGCAGTCGCAGAGGTGCCATGTTTTTAATTGCAAGCGATCAAAGCTTATGTCAGATATATGCCCCGAAAATGGCGATGACACGTCTATGTTTTCTCAACCACTCCACACAAACGCCATATTGCTTCCCACAAAAGGTCCCTTCCTATCAATCAATTTGCGTTTGCATGTCGCTGAGCTGGCAATCGCAATGTGGGCCTTCGCACACACGCAATGCGTTTGCAGTGCATGCGCAGTCTGCCGATAATCATTATCATTTGCGTTTTTGCAAATTAGCAATCCATGCTGACTGAGAGTCTATGTACCTGCTGGGATCCGGTTTTTAGGCACTCATTAGGTCGACCACTGTTGGTCGACATGCATTAGGTCGACATGGCCTATAGGTTGACATGGTCACTAGGTCGACGTAGACAAGGTCGACATGAGTTTTTCACATTTTTCATTTTTTTTTTTACTTTTTCATACTTTACAATCCATGTTGACTACGAGTGTCAATAGTTACCTTGCCTGAAGCATGGCGAGTGAAGCGAGCCATGTGAGGGTATACAGTGCACTAATTGGGGTTCTCGGTCACTTTACAAAGAAAATGACACCAAAAAAAATGTAAAAAACTCATGTCGACCTTTTTCCATGTTAACCTTGTTCATGTCGACCTAATGACCGTGTCAAGCTATTTCAGGTGTCAGCCTAGTCACTGTCGACCAATAGGGGTCGACTTTATGACTGTAGACCTAGTTACTGTCGACCCTATGATCCACACCTGTACCTGCTATACTCCCGTCTCAGTGCCTCTGCTGTCAGATATACCCGTTCAGTGTACTTGTTAGTGGGACTTGTTTAGAGCTGAAAACTAATCTCAAAGGAAAAGGTCTTATAATAAAATCTTGAAACATTTTTACAAAAAAGTGCATCCATTAACTAGAACAGCTGTGGTATCCATTGTAAGGGTTTATCCACTCGCAGCGTATTACCTAGATGGGTCCTAGTGGAGGCTAACTCATGTAATGTTCTCTCGAAGTCTACCATTGTGGGAATTGCTGTATCAGTTATGCCCAAACTTGCATGGTCACATCCAGTTATCGCTTTTACTTGCTCTATTTGGAATCACTGCAAATCTTATTTTGAAACCACCCCCTATCCATCCCCCTTCACTCCCTTATGGCATAATCCAGCATTTCTTCCTAGTTTCAACCGCATTCACTTACTTCCATGGATCGATCGAGGGAGGTGTGAGGGTGGTAGATGTTCTCCTAGATTTGGGTAGATGCATTTCTCTGGGTTCTTTACAAAGTAAATTTGGTATAATTAACTATTTTGCCTATATCCAGATTCAACATTTTGTTGACTCCCCTTCCGCTCACTTACTAGATCTTTGATCTCATTTGAGTCTTTGTGCCTCCGTACTCCTATTTTAAAGGGTATTATCTCTGTCCTTTATAACTTCTTGCGCCATGATGAACTGCCAGTCACTCCAGGTCATGAACTCCAATGGGAGTGCCTCAGGGTACTTAGAGGGTGTGCCCTGGGTTGGTGGCCTAGGACATATTCAAGTTATTTATGGTCAATGTAATAGACACAACCAGTGCTTGTGACTGCCAATCATAAAATATGTGGACAAACAGAAGTGAATCCTGTCCCTCACCACATAACCGAACCTAAGGATGACATAAAAACATGATTTTCTTAATGTAATTTCATATTTTTTTCTGAATTTCTTAATAAGAAACATTTGGCCTAGGGGTGCCGTGAAAAAAATCCTGATACTCTAGGGTGCCATGACTCAAAAAAGTTCATGAACCACTGCTCTATGCAATTGTTTGTATTGCCTTCTATACATTATTGCCTTTCTATATGGCGTTGCATGCTGAGCTATAACTAGACATTTTGGTGTCCTATGCGAGAAAGAGAATTGGTCCCCCCTCCTCCAAATATTCCAAATAGAAACACTGCCTCAAAATTATAGTCATGTGGCTTTGCGTGGGAATGAGTGTGGCCTCAGAATAATACTAAATCAGATTACACCACAATGTAATATCCGTTATTCACATTATATCACACAGAAGTACTCCTTATACATGTTACACCACACAGTAGAGGCCCTCATACACGTTACACCACAGTAAAGCCCCTTGGCTTATATACTTTACACCACAGTAAAGCCGCATATACACATTAAACCACAGTACAATTTATGGCAGGAGTTCACACAATATACTAGAGATGAGCGGGTTTGGTTCCTCGGAATCCGAACCCCCCCGAACTTCAGCCTTTTTACACGGGTCCGAGGCAGACTCGGATCTTCCCGCCTTGCTCGGTTAACCCGAGCGCGCCTGAACGTCATCATCCCGCTGTCGGATTCTCGCGAGGCTCGTATTCTATCGCGAGACTCGGATTCTATATAAGGAGCCGCGCGTCGCCGCCATTTTCACACGTGCATTGAGATTGATAGGGAGAGGACGTGGCTGGCGTCCTCTCCGTTAGAATATATAGAGACACTTGAGTTGATTTACTACTAACTTAGTAATTTTGGGGAGCATTAGGAGTACTCAGAGTGCAGAGTTTTGCTGATAGTTACTAGTGACCACCACCAGTTTTATTTATTATTTAATATAATCCGTTCTCTGCCTGAAAAAAAACGATACACAGTCACATACCATATCTGTACTCAGCCTCAGTGTGCTGCATGATAATATCATCTATGTATATCTGACTGTGCTGAGTGCTCACTGCTCACACAGCTGAATTGTGGGGGAGACTGGGGTGCAGTTATAGCAGGAGTACAGTGCACACTTTTGCTGCCAGTGTGACTGACCAGTGACCACCAGTATATTGTCTGCCTGAAAAAGTTAAACACTCCTGTGGTGTTTTTTTTTTTTTATTCTATAAACGCATTCTGCTGACAGTGTCCAGCAGGTCCGTCATTCATTATATTATATAAATATTTACCTGCAGTAGTGTTATATTTTTTTTGTTCATCTCTATCATCTTTATCATCTCTATATTAGCAGACGCAGTACGGTAGTCCACGGCTGTGGCTACCTCTGTGTCGTCAGTGCTCGTCCATAATTGTATACCTACCTGTGGTGGGGTTTATTTTTCTATCTTCTTCATACTAGTAGTTTAGGAGTCTGCTGACAGTGTCCAGCAGGTCCGTCATTATATTATATATACCTGCAGTAGTGATATATATATATTTTTTATATCATTATCATCTCTATACTAGCAGACGCAGTACGGTAGTCCACGGCTGTAGCTACCTCTGTGTCGTCAGTGCTCGTCCATAATTGTATACCTACCTGTGGTGGGGTTTTTTTTTCTATCTTCTTCATACTAGTAGTTTAGAAGTCTGCTGACAGTGTCCAGCAGGTCCGTCATTATATTATATATACCTGCAGTAGTGATATATATATATATTTTATGTCATTATCATCTCTATACTAGCAGACGCAGTACGGTAGTCCACGGCTGTAGCTACCTCTGTGTCGTCAGTGCTCGTCCATAATTGTATACCTACCTGTGGTGGGGTTTATTTTTCTATCTTCTTCATACTAGTAGTTTAGGAGTCTGCTGACAGTGTCCAGCAGGTCCGTCATTATATTATATATACCTGCAGTAGTGATATATATATATTTTTTATATCATTATCATCTCTATACTAGCAGACGCAGTACGGTAGTCCACGGCTGTAGCTACCTCTGTGTCGTCAGTGCTCGTCCATAATTGTATACCTACCTGTGGTGGGTTTTTTTTTTCTATCTTCTTCATACTAGTAGTTTCGGAGTCTGCTGACAGTGTCCAGCAGGTCCGTCATTATATTATATATACCTGCAGTAGTGATATATATATATTTTTTATATCATTATCATCTCTATACTAGCAGACGCAGTACGGTAGTCCACGGCTGTAGCTACCTCTGTGTCGTCAGTGCTCGTCCATAATTGTATACCTACCTGTGGTGGGTTTTTTTTTCTATCTTCTTCATACTAGTAGTTTAGGAGTCTGCTGACAGTGTCCAGCAGGTCCGTCATTATATTATATATACCTGCAGTAGTGATATATATATTTTTTTTATATCATTATCATCTCTATACTAGCAGACGCAGTACGGTAGTCCACGGCTGTAGCTACCTCTGTGTCGTCAGTCACTCGTCATCCATAAGTATACTAGTATCCATCCATCTCCATTGTTTACCTGAGGTGCCTTTTAGTTGTGCCTATTAAAATATGGAGAACAAAAATGTTGAGGTTCCAAAAATAGGGAAAGATCAAGATCCACTTCCACCTCGTGCTGAAGCTGCTGCCACTAGTCATGGCCGAGACGATGAAATTCCATCAACGTCGTCTGCCAAGGCCCAATGTCATAGTACAGAGCATGTAAAATCCAAAACACAAAATATCAGTAAAAAAAGGACTAAAAAATCTAAAATAAAATCGTCGGAGGAGAAGCGTAAACTTGCCAATATGCCATTTACCACACGGAGTGGCAAGGAACGGCTGAGGCCCTGGCCTATGTTCATGGCTAGTGGTTCAGCTTCACATGAGGATGGAAGCACTCAGCATCTCGCTAGAAAAATGAAAAGACTTAAGCTGGCAAAAGCACAGCAAAGAACTGTGCGTTCTTCGAAATCACAAATCCACAAGGAGAGTCCAATTGTGTCGGTTGCGATGCCTGACCTTCCAAACACTGGACGTGAAGAGCATGCGCCTTCCACCATTTGCACGCCCCCTGCAAGTGCTGGAAGGAGCACCCGCAGTCCAGTTCCTGATAGTCAGATTGAAGATGTCAGTGTTGAAGTACACCAGGATGAGGAGGATATGGGTGTTGCTGGCGCTGGGGAGGAAATTGACAAGGAGGATTCTGATGGTGAGGTGGTTTGTTTAAGTCAGGCACCCGGGGAGACATCTGTTGTCCGTGGGAGGAATATGGCCATTGACATGCCTGGTGAAAATACCAAAAAAATCAGCTCTTCGGTGTGGAAGTATTTCAACAGAAATGCGGACAACAGGTGTCAAGCCGTGTGTTGCCTTTGTCAAGCTGTAATAAGTAGGGGTAAGGACGTTAACCACCTCGGAACATCCTCCCTTATACGTCACCTGCAGCGCATTCATCATAAGTCAGTGACAAGTTCAAAAACTTTGGGCGACAGCGGAAGCAGTCCACTGACCAGTAAATCCCTTCCTCTTGTAACCAAGCTCACGCAAACCACCCCACCAACTCCCTCAGTGTCAATTTCCTCCTTCCCCAGGAATGCCAATAGTCCTGCAGGCCATGTCACTGGCAATTCTGACGAGTCCTCTCCTGCCTGGGATTCCTCCGATGCATCCTTGCGTGTAACGCCTACTGCTGCTGGCGCTGCTGTTGTTGCTGCTGGGAGTCGATGGTCATCCCAGAGGGGAAGTCGTAAGACGACTTTTACTACTTCCACCAAGCAATTGACTGTCCAACAGTCCTTTGCGAGGAAGATGAAATATCACAGCAGTCATCCTGCTGCAAAGCGGATAACTGAGGCCTTGGCATCCTGGGCAGTGAGAAACGTGGTTCCGGTATCCATCATTACTGCAGAGCCAACTATAGACTTGTTTGAGGTACTGTTTCCCCGGTACCAAAAACCATCTAGGTTCCATTTCTCTAGGCAGGCGATACCGAAAATGTACACAGACCTCAGAAAAAGACTCACCAGTGTCCTAAAAAATGCAGTTGTACCCAATGTCCACTTAACCACGGACATGTGGACAAGTGGAGCAGGGCAGACTCAGGACTATATGACTGTGACAGCCCACTGGGTAGATGTATTGACTCCCGCCGCAAGAACAGCAGCGGCGGCACTAGTAGCAGCATCTCGCAAACGCCAACTCTTTCCTAGGCAGGCTACGCTTTGTATCACCGCTTTCCAGAATGCGCACACAGCTGAAAACCTCTTACGTCAACTGAGGAAGATCATCGCAGAATGGCATACCCCAATTGGACTCTCCTGTGGATTTGTGGCATCGGACAACGCCAGCAATATTGTGTGTGCATTAAATCTAAGCATATTCCAGCACGTCCCATGTTTTGCACATACCTTGAATTTGGTGGTGCAGAATTATTTAAAAAACGACAGGGGCGTGCAAGAGATGCTGTCGGTGGCCAGAAGAATTGCGGGACACTTTCGGCGTACAGGCACCACGTACAGAAGACTGGAGCAACACCAAAAACGCCTGAACCTGCCCTGCCATCATCTGAAGCAAGAAGTGGTAACGAGGTGGAATTCAACCCTCTATATGCTTCAGAGGTTGGAGGAGCAGCAAAAGGCCATTCAAGCCTATACAACTGACCACGATATAGGAGGTGGAATGCACCTGTCTCAAGCGCAGTGGAGAATGATTTCAACGTTGTGCAAGGTTCTGCAACCTTTTGAACTTGCCACACGTGAAGTCAGTTCAGACACTGCCAGCCTGAGTCAGGTCATTCCCCTCATCAGGCTTTTGCAGAAGAAGCTGGAGACATTGAAGGAGGAGCTAACACGGAGCGATTCCGCTAGGCATGTGGGACTTGTGGATGGAGCCCTTAATTCGCTTAACAAGGATTCACGGGTGGTCAATCTGTTGAAATCAGAGCACTACATTTTGGCCACCGTGCTCGATCCTAGATTTAAAACCTACCTTGGATCTCTCTTTCCGGCAGACACAAGTCTGCAGGGGTTCAAAGAACTGCTGGTGAGAAAATTGTCAAGTCAGGCGGAACGCGACCTGTCAACATCTCCTCCTTCACATTCTCCCGCAACTGGGGGTGCGAGGAAAAGGCTCAGAATTCCGAGCCCACCCGCTGGCGGTGATGCAGGGCAGTCTGGAGCGACTGTTGATGCTGACATCTGGTCCGGACTGAAGGACCTGCCAACGATTACGGACATGTCGTCTACTGGCACTGCATATGATTCTCTCTCCATTGAAAGAATGGTGGAGGATTATATGAGTGACCGCATCCAAGTAGGCACGTCAGACAGTCCGTACGTATACTGGCAGGAAAAAGAGGCAATTTGGAGGCCCTTGCACAAACTGGCTTTATTCTACCTAAGTTGCCCTCCCACAAGTGTGTACTCCGAAAGAGTGTTTAGTGCCGCCGCTCACCTTGTCAGCAATCGGCGTACGAGGTTACTTCCAGAAAATGTGGAGAAGATGATGTTCATTAAAATGAATTATAATCAATTCCTCCATGGAGACATTCACCAGCAGCAATTGCCTCCACAAAGTACACAGGGAGCTGTGATGGTGGATTCCAGTGGGGACGAATTGATAATCTGTGAGGAGGGGGATGTACACGGTGATGAATCGGAGGATGATGATGAGGTGGACATCTTGCCTCTGTAGAGCCAGTTTGTGCAAGGAGAGATTAATTGCTTCTTTTTTGGTGGGGGTCCAAACCAACCCGTCATTTCAGTCACAGTCGTGTGGCAGACCCTGTCACTGAAATGATGGGTTGGTTAAAGTGTGCATGTCCTGTTTATACAACATAAGGGTGGGTGGGAGGGCCCAAGGACAATTCCATCTTGCACCTCTTTATTCTTTCATTTTTCTTTGCGTCATGTGCTGTTTGGGGAGTGTTTTTTGGAAGGGCCATCCTGCGTGACACTGCAGTGCCACTCCTAGATGGGCCAGGTGTTTGTGTCGGCCACTTGGGTCGCTGAGCTTAGTCATCCAGCGACCTCGGTGCAAATTTTAGGACTAAAAATAATATTGTGAGGTGTGAGGTGTTCAGAATAGACTGAAAATGAGTGGAAATTATGGTTATTGAGGTTAATAATACTTTGGGATCAAAATGACCCCCAAATTCTATGATTTAAGCTGTTTTTTTAGGGTTTTTTGAAAAAAAACACCCGAATCCAAAACACACCCGAATCCGACAAAAAAAATTCGGTGAGGTTTTGCCAAAACGCGTTCGAACCCAAAACACGGCCACGGAACCGAACCCAAAACCAAAACACAAAACCCGAAAAATTTCCGATGCACATCTCTACAATATACAGTACACCATGTATAACTATGGGGGAGATGTATTATTGTGTGGATATAGCACTTCCTGCTGCGCCTCCTTACCGAGAGAAGGGCGACCCACACGCCATGTATGACTGGGATACACACACTATGCACCATGTATAACAGGGACCCACATACGCTATGCGCCATGTATAACGGTGACCCAAATACACTATGGGGGTCATTCCGATTTGATCGCTAGCTGCATTCGTTCGCTGTGTAGCGATGAGGCAAAAAAAGGCACTTCTGCGCATGCGTATGTGGCGCAATGCACACGCGCGGCGTACTATTACAACGAACGATGTAGTTTTACACAGGGTGTAGCGATGCTTTTCAGTCGTACAGGCAGCCGCAGAGTGATTGACAGGAAGAGGTCGTTTCTGGGTGTCAACTGACTGTTTTCAGGGTGTGTTGGTAAAAACGCAGGCGTGCCTGGAAAAACGCAGGCGTGGCTGGGCGAACGCAGGGCGTGTTTGTGACTTCAAATCAGGAACTGAATGGTCTGAAGTGATCGCAAGTGCTGAGTAGGTTTAAAGCTACTCTGAAACTGCACAAAATTATTTTGTAGCCGCTCTGCGATCCATTCGTTCGTACTTCTGCTAAGCTAAAATACACTCCCAGATGGCGGCGGCATAGCGTTTGCACGGCTGCTAAAAACTGCTAGCGAGCGATCAACTCGGAATGACCACCTATATGCCATGTATAATGGGAACCCATATACATTATACACCATAGGGTAAATTTACTAAGATGGGAGTTCTATTTACGATAGAATGTTGCCCATAGCAACAAATCAGATTCCAGGCAGGGCCTGCTCCAGGCATGTTCCAATAGAGCGGCCGAACAGGGCGCCGCACTTTATGGGCGCCGCTAGCTCTGGCCGCCATATTGGAGCCTGGAGCCGTCCCAGCACTGCAGAGTCCATCTATCTCAAAGGCCGGCCCCTGTGTACTCCCCCTCCCACCCCCCAACCCCCAGCTAACCGCCGCCGGCCCGGCCCGTGAGCCAACCAGAGCTCGCGGTCCGGCAGCTGAAGCTGATTGGCTGCCGGTCCGCGAGCTTTGATTGGCTTGCGGACCGGCGCCTAGTTGAAGCTTTACACCGCCGCGTCCACCACAGATTGAGGGCTAGGAGAGGCGCACGCTGCGCTCTCCTCCCCGCCCTCAGCTGAACAGCAGCAGCAGACAGACTTGTCGTCACTCAGCAGCAGAAGCGCGGTGAACAGCACGGGGGTGGGGGTGAGGGAGGTGATATCTGGCACTGGGGGCATGTCAGGCACTGGGGGCATGGGACATGTGTATCTGGCATTGGGGGGCAAGTGTATCTGGCATCAGGGGCATATCTGTATCTGGCACTGTGGGGACATATCTGGCACTGTGGGGACATACCTGGCACTGTGGGGGCATTTATGTACCTGACACTGGGGGCATTTATGTATCTGGCACTATGGAGCCATATCTGCACTGTGGGGGCATTTATGTATCTGGCACTGTGGGGGCATTTATGTATCTGGCACTGTGGGGAAATATATGGCACTGTCGGGGCATTTATGTATCTGACACTGGGGGCATTTATGTATCTGGCACTATGGAGCCATATCTGCACTGTGGGGGCATTATGTATCTGGCACTGTGGGGAAATATATGGCACTGTGGGGGCATTTATGTATCTGACACTGGGGGCATTTATGTATCTGGCACTATGGAGCCATATCTGCACTGTGGGGGCATTTATGTATCTGGCACTGTGGGGGCATTTATGTATCTGGCACTGTGCGGAAATATATGGCACTGTGGGGGCATTTATGTATCTGACACTGGGGGCATTTATGTATCTGGCACTATGGAGCCATATCTGCACTGTGGGGGCATTTATGTATCTGGCACTGTGGGGGCATTTATGTATCTGGCACTGTGGGGGCATATCGGCACTGGGGGCATTTATGTATCAGGCACTGTGGGGGCATTTATGTATCTGGCACTGTGGTGGCATTTATGTATCTGGCACTGTGGGGGCATTTATGTATCTGACACTGGGGGCATTTATGTATCTGACACTGTGGGGGCATATATGTATCTGACACTGTGGGGGCATTTATGTATCTGACACTGGGGGCATTTATGTATCTGGCACTATGGAGACATATCTGCACTGTGGGGGCATATCGGCACTGTGGGGGCATTTATGTATCTGACACTGGGGGCATTTATGTATCTGGAACTATGGAGGCATATCTGCACTGTGGGGGCATATCGGCACTGTGGGGGCATTTATGTATCTGGCACTGTGGGGGCATATCTGCCCTGTGGAGGCATTTATGCATCTGGCACTGTGGGGGCATTTATGTATCTGGCACTGCTGGGGGGCATGTCACGTGGAGCTGGCACTGCTGGTGGGCATGTCACGTGGAGCTGGCACTGCTGGGGGGCATGTCACGTGTAGCGTCTGTGGCTAGGCAATGTCTCAGTGCTCTCTACCTGGCGCAAAGTGTCTCAGTGCTGTGCCTGGCGCAAAGTGTCTAACGTGCTGTGCCTGGCGCAAAGTGTCTAGGAGGTTCTACCTGGTGCACTGTGTATTAACTGCACTACTGTGTGGTGTAATGCGAATTGCCACTATTATGTGGCCATGCACCTTCCTTACGAATCAACGCCCCTAAATTTTTGCTGCGCGCCTTCGGCACGCACTGTCCGTGCTTTGGCATGTAGGTAGAGGAACAACAAGCATTACAGTATGTACATCATTTTGCCCTCCTAACTTTAAAATGTGCCCTCCCTGTGATCAGCACCCTGCCCTAAAAAGTGAACACTATCATGTGTAGCTGGCACTGCTGGGGGGCATAATGTGTGTAGCTGGCACTGCTGCGGGGCATGTTGTGTGTAGCTGGCACTGCTGCGGGGCATGTCATGTGTAGCTGGCACTGCTGCGGGGCATGTCATGTCTATCTGGTACTGCTGGGGGGCATATCATGTCTATCTGGCATGCTGAGGGGCATATCATGTGTATCTGGCACTGCACATTATGTGTATCTGGCACTATACTGGAGACATTATGTGTATCTGACACTATACTGGAGACATTGGTGGTCATTCCGAGTTGTTCGCTCGGTAATTTTCTACGCATCGCAGCGATTTTCCGCTTATTGCGCATGCGCAATGTTCGCACTGCGACTGCGCCAAGTAAATTTGCTATGCAGTTAGGAATTTTACTCACGGCATTACAAGGTTTTTTCTTCGTTCTGGTGATCGGACTGTGATTGACAGGAAGTGGGTGTTTCTGGGCGGAAACTGTCCGTTTTATGGGAGTGTGTGAAAAAACGCTACCGTTTCTGGGAAAAACGCGGGAGTGGCTGGAGAAACGGAGGAGTGTCTGGGCGAACGCTGGGTGTGTTTGTGACGTCAAACCAGGAACGACAAGCACTGAACTGATCGCACTGGCAGAGTAAGTCTCGAGCTACTCAGAAACTGCACAGAGAAATCTTTTCGCAATATTGCGAATCTTTCGTTCGCAATTTTGATAAGCTAAGATTCACTCCCAGTAGGCGGCGGCTTAGCGTGTGCAAAGCTGCTAAAAGCAGCTTGCGAGCGAACAACTCGGAATGAGGGCCATTGTGTGTAAGGAACACTACTGTGGCTGTTATGTGTAAGGCTGCTAATTGTGTGCGTAGAGGGAGTGAGAAAATATACTTATTTATAGTTTTATGATATGAAGTTACAAGGCCACGCCCACTTTTCCAGAGGCCACGCCCATGTTTCCCAGGATGCCACACCCGCTTTTCCAGGAGCGCGCGCGCCTTCGGCGCGCGCATGGGGGGGGGGGGCGCTTTTACATTTTCTTGCTCAGGGTGCTGGTAGGCCTGGAGCCGGCCCTGATTCCATGTATTATCATCTAGAAGGTGCTAGATAAATGAGAAGTACAATCTGATTGGTTGCTATGGGCAACATCCCATCTTAAATAGAACTCCCACCTTAGTAAATTTACCCCCATGTATGACAAGGTAATACACATGCTAGACACCATGGGGTAAATTTACTAAGATGGGAGTTCTATTTAAGATGGGATGTTGCCCATAGCAACCAATCAGATTCCAGGTATTATCTTTTAGAAGGTGCTAGAAAAATGAGAAGTAGAATCTGATTGGTTGCTATGGGCAACATCCCATCTTCAATAGAACTCCCATTTTAGTAAATTTACCCCCATGTATGACAAAGATTCACACACATTGCACCATGTATGACAAGGGAATACACATGCTAGACACCATGTATGACAAGGGATTACACACTATATAGTACACCATGTATCATTATATACCACGTATCACACAATATTTGACAGATCACACACACACACACACACACACACACACACACACTATATATAGTGCATCACTATATACAGTATATGACAGGACACAAGCTATACATCATGTATCATTGTTATATACCATGACGTCTCCCCCAGTACCAAGATACACTACAGGAGACGGGAGATGGGAGGGGGTGGAGAACACAGGTAGGCAGCTGCAGCGCTTCACGCAGTAATGTGTAATGGTAACCGTGCACCCAGCAGTGGAGGCATCACTACTATGAAACAACGCTGCAGATGGTGGCGGTGCATACAAAGGGCAAGGCGATCGTGTGTGGATGTGCCCAGTTACACCCACAGGGCAAATTCTCGGTCTTCCACACACTGTCCGCACCGAACTAGTTAAGGCCATGATTGTACATATCGCTGTACCTTCCAAAATTGTAAAACCCTATATTAAAATGCATTTTGAAAAAGCAACATATTAATTCATAGGGGTATATTCAATTAGAGTCTGATCCATTCCGACATGCATTTGTCGGAATGGATCAGACAACCCCTATTCAATCCCATCTCAATACGACTTTAAAAAAAAGTCGAATTGAGATGAGACCTGTGAGCGGAGGAGTGGGGGGAGACCAGCGGGGAGAGCCGCGGGCAGACGGAGGAGAGCAGCACTACAGCAGTGCTGCAGAAGGATGTCTCACAGCCGCCAGACCTCACGGCAGTGTCCACCCGGCTCCAGCAAGCGTGACCTCACTTGCTGGAGCCGGGTGGACGCTGCTGTGAGCGGCGCGGCTGTGACACATCCTCCTGCAGCGCTGTGCTGTAACGCTGCTTTCCCCTGTCTGCCTGCGGCTCTCCCCTGTCTCCATGCGGCTCTCCCCCCTCTCCTCCTGTAAGGTGCCTCATCTCAGTCCGACATTTTTATGTCGGACTGAGAAGGTCAGAAACGGGGCCAAATCCTGTCGAATTTGGCCCCGTTTCCCTCAAAAGTACGTGAATATACCGCCTATTCACGTACTATTCGACAAGTCAAATTCCCAGACTTGTCGAATAAAAACAGCTGGGATTGAATAGGTCGAATCACTACCTTAAAAAGTCGAAAAAGTGCCGTCTTTTCGACAGACGGCAGCTTTCTACCCTAATTGAAAATACCCCATAATGAGCCAGTGAATCACTGAGGCATTTTACAGTTTGAAATAACTGCAGTTGTCCCTAGTGGAAGCATTTTTATGAATATTGTTATGACCCTTGTATGGTCCTATGGGACAGGGTATCGGTGTAAATGACTAAATATTCTCTGTAAAGCGTTAGCTGCGTGATATGTGCGTGCAATAGTTAATAAATAAAAATCTAAATAAAATGAAAACAAAATCAACAAACTCACTGTTACTGTGAATGTGAAGACAGGGAACTTCTGAGAAAATGATTGTCCCAATATGACAATTACTGTAAATAGCTATCATCATCAGCAAGCTTTAGTGTGTGCATGTGGTTCAGGATGCATGCATGTGTGTATATATGTGGGTGAGGTAGTATGCATGTTTGTATATCTGGGCCAGGATGCATGCATGTGTGTATATGTGGGTCAGGATGTATGCATGTGTGTATATGTGGGTCAGGATGCATGCATGTGTGTATATATTAGTGATGAGCGGGTTCGGTTCCTCGGAAACCGAACCCCCCCGAACTTCACCCATTTTACACGGGTCCGAGGCATAATCGGATTCTCCCGTATGGCTCGGTTAACCCGAGTGCGCCCGAACGTCATCATCCCGCGGTCGGATTCTCGCGAGATTCGTATTCTATATAAGGAGCCGCACGTCGCCGCCATTTTCACTCGTGCATTGGAAATGTTAGGGAGAGGACGAGGCTGGCGTCCTCTCCGTTTATTAATGTTGCTGCAAATATTTGTGCTTATTGCTTAATTGTGGGGACTGGGGAGCAGCTGTATTATATAGGAGGAGTACAGTGCAGAGTTTTGCTGATCAGTGACCACCAGTTTTATCCGTTCTCTGCCTGAAAAATGCTCCATATCTGTGCTCAGTGTGCTGCATATATCTGAGCTCACACTGCTTTATTGTGGGGACTGGGGACCAGCAGTATTATATAGGAGGAGTACAGTGCAGAGTTTTGCTGACAGTGACCACCAGTATATATAGCAGTACGGTACGGAAGGCCACTGCTCTACCTACCGCTGTGTCGTCAAGTATACTATCCATCTAGATTCTATACCTGTGGTGCATTTTAGTTTTGCAGTTTGCTGACAGTGACCACCAGTATATATAGCAGTACGGTACGGAAGGCCACTGCTCTACCTACCTCTGTGTCGTCAAGTATACTATCCATCTAGATTCTATACCTGTGGTGCATTTTAGTTTTGCAGTTTGCTGACAGTGACCTCCAGTATATATAGCAGTACAGTATGGAAGGCCACTGCTCTACCTACCTCTGTGTCGTCAAGTATACTATCCATCTAGATTCTATACCTGTGGTGCATTTTAGTTTTGCAGTTTGCTGACAGTGACCACCAGTATATATAGCAGTACGGTACGGAAGGCCACTGCTCTACCTACCTCTGTGTCATCAAGTATACTATCCATCTAGATTCTATACCTGTGGTGCATTTTAGTTTTGCAGTTTGCTGACCGTGACCACCAGTATATATAGCAGTACGGTACGGAAGGCCACTGCTCTACCTACCTCTGTGTCGTCAAGTATACTATCCATCTAGATTCTATACCTGTGGTGCATTTTAGTTTTGCAGTTTGCTGACAGTAACCACCAGTATATATAGCAGTACGGTACGGAAGGCCACTGCTCTACCTACCTCTGTGTCGTCAAGTATACTATCCATCCATGCCTGTGGTGCATTTCAGTTGTGCGCAGTATATATAGTAGTAGGCCATTGCTATTGATACTGGCATATAATTCCACACATTAAAAAATGGAGAACAAAAATGTGGAGGTTAAAATAGGGAAAGATCAAGATCTACTTCCGCCTCGTGCTGAAGCTTCATGGCCGAGACGATGAAATGCCATCAACATCGTCTGCCAAGGCCGATGCCCAAAGTCATAGTAGAGAGCATGTAAAATCCAAAAAACAAAAGTTCAGTAAAATGACCCAAAAATCAAAATTGAAAGCGTCTTATGAGAAGCGTAAACTTGCCAATATGCCATTTACGACACGGAGTGGCAAGGAACGGCTGAGGCCCTGGCCTATGTTCATGGCTAGTGGTTCAGATTCACATGAGGATGGAAGCACTCATCCTCTCGCAAGAAAAATGAAAAGACTTAAGCTGGCAAAAGCACAGCAAAGAACTGTGCGTTCTTCTAAATCACAAATCCCCAAGGAGAGTCCAATTGTGTCGGTTGCGATGCCTGACCTTCCCAACACTGGACGGGAAGAGCTTGCGCCTTCCACCATTTGCACGCCCCCTGCAAGTGCTGGAAGGAGCACCCGCAGTCCAGTTCCTGATAGTCAAATTGAAGATGTCACTGTTGAAGTACACCAGGATGAGGATATAGGTGTTGCTGGCGCTGGGGAGGAAATTGACAAGGAGGATTCTGATGGTGAGGTGGTTTGTTTAAGTCAGGCACCCGGGGAGACACCTGTTGTCCGTGGGACGAATATGGCCATTGATATGCCTGGTCAAAATACCAAAAAAATCAGCTCTTCGGTGTGGAATTATTTCAACACAAATGCGGACAACAGGTGTCAAGCCATGTGTTGCCTTTGTCAAGCTGTAATAAGTAGGGGTAAGGACGTTAACCACCTAGGAACATCCTCCCTTATACGTCACCTGGACCGCATTCATCAGAAGTCAGTGACAAGTTCAAAACTTTGGATGACAGCGGAAGCAGTCCACTGACCACTAAATCCCTTCCTCTTGTAACCAAGCTCCTGCAAACCACACCACCAACTCCCTCAGTGTCAATTTCCACCTTACACAGGAAAGCCAATAGTCCTGCAGGCCATGTCACTGGCAAGTCTGACGAGTCCTCTCCTGCCTGGGATTCCTCCGATGCATCCTTGAGTGTAACACCTACTGCTGCTGGCGCTGCTGTTGTTGCTGCTGGGAGTCGATCGTCATCCCAGAGGGGAAGTCGGAAGACCACTTGTACTACTTGTACCAGTAAGCAATTGACTGTCCAACAGTCCTTTGCGAGGAAGATGAAATATCACAGCAGTCATCCTGCTGCAAAGCGGATAACTCAGGTCTTGTCAGCCTGGGTGGTGAGAAACGTGTGTCCGGTATCCACCGTTAATTCACAGGCAACTAGAGACTTGATTGAGGTACTGTGTCCCCGGTACCAAATACCATCTAGGTTCCATTTCTCTAGGCAGGCGATACCGAAAATGTACACAGACGTCAGAAAAAGAGTCACCAGTGTCCTAAAAAATGCAGTTGTACCCAATGTCCACTTAACCACGGACATGTGGACAAGTGGAGCAGGGCAGACTCAGGACTATATGACTGTGACAGCCCACTGGGTAGATGTATTGCTTCCCGCAGCAAGAACAGCAGCGGCGGCACCAGTAGCAGCATCTCGCAAACGCCAACTCGTTCCTAGGCAGGCTACGCTTTGTATCACCGCTTTCCATAAGAGGCACACAGCTGACAACCTCTTACGGAAACTGAGGAACATCATCGCAGAAAGGCTTACCCCAATTGGACTCTCCTGGGGATTTGTGACATCGGATAACGCCACCAATATTGTGCGTGCATTACATCTGGGCAAATTCCAGCACGTCTCATGTTTTGCACATACATTGAATTTGGTGGTGCAGAATTATTTAAAAAACGACAGGGGCGTGCAAGAGATGCTGTCGGTGGCCCGAAGAATTGCGGGCCACTTTCGGCATTCAGCCACCGCGTGCCGAAGACTGGAGCACCCGCAAACAGTCCTGAACCTGCCCTGCCATCATCTGAAGCAAGAGGTGGTAACGAGGTGGAATTCAACCCTCTATATGCTTCAGAGGATGGAGGAGCAGCAAAAGGCCATTCAAGCCTATACATCTGCCCACGATATAGGCAAAGGAGGGGGAATGCACCTGACTCAAGCGCAGTGGAGAATGATTTCAACGTTGTGCAAGGTTCTGCAGCCCTTTGAACTTGCCACACGTGAAGTCAGTTCAGACACTGCCAGCCTGAGTCAGGTCATTCCCCTCATCAGGCTTTTGCAGAAGAAGCTGGAGACATTGAAGGAGGAGCTAAAACAGAGCGATTCCGCTAGGCATGTGGGACTTGTGGATGGAGCCCTTAATTCGCTTAACCAGGATTCACGGGTGGTCAATCTGTTGAAATCAGAGCACTATATTTTGGCCACCGTGCTCGATCCTAGATTTAAAACCTAAGTTGTATCTCTCTTTCCAGCAGACACAAGTCTGCAGAGGTTCAAAGACCTGCTGGTGAGAAAATTGTCAAGTCAAGCGGAACGTGACCCGTCAACAGCTCCTCCTTCACATTCTCCCGCAACTGGGGGTGCGAGGAAAAGGCTAAGAATTCCGAGCCCACCCGCTGGCGGTGATGCAGAGCAGTCTGGAGCGAGTGCTGACATCTGGTCCGGACTGAAGGACCTGCCAACGATTACTGACATGTCGTCTACTGTCACTGCATATGATTCTGTCACCATTGAAAGAATGGTGGAGGATTATATGAGTGTCCGCATCCAAGTAGGCACGTCAGACAGTCCGTACGTATACTGGCAAGAAAAAGAGGCAATTTGGAGGCCCTTGCACAAACTGGCTTTATTCTACCTAAGTTCCCTCCCTCCAGTGTGTATTTTGAAAGAGTGTTTAGTGCAGCCGCTCACCTTGTCAGCAATCGGCGTACAAGGTTACTTCCAGAAAATGTGGAGAAGATGATGTTCATCAAAATGAATTATAATCAATTCCTCCGTGGAGACATTCACCAGCAATTGCCTCCAGAAAGTACACAGGGATCTGAGATGGTGGATTCCAGTGGGGACGAATTAATAATCTGTGAGGAGGGGGGTGTACACAGTGAAAGGGGTGAGGAATCGGAGGATGATGATGAGGTGGACATCTTGCCTCTGTAGAGCCAGTTTGTGCAAGGAGAGATTGATTGCTTCTTTTTTGGTGGGGGCCCAAACCAACCAGTCATTTCAGTCACAGTCGTGTGGCAGACCCTGTCGCTGAAATGATGGGTTCGTTAAAGTGTGCATGTCCTGTTTATACAACATAAGGGTGGGTGGGAGGGCCCAAGGACAATTCCATCTTGCACCTCTTTTTTCTTTCATTTTTCTTTGCATCATGTGCTGTTTGGGGACTATTTTTTTAAGTGCCATCCTGTCTGACACTGCAGTGCCACTCCTAGATGGGCCAGGTGTTTGTGTCGGCCACTTGTGTCGCTTAGCTTAGTCACACAGCGACCTTGGTGCGCTTCTTTTTTTCTTTGCATCATGTGCTGTTTGGGGACAATTGTTTTGAAGTGCCATCCTGTCTGACACTGCAGTGCCACTCCTAGATGGGCCAGGTGTTTGTGTCGGCCACTTGTGTCGCTTAGCTTAGTCACACAGCGACCTTGGTGCGCCTCTTTTTTTCTTTGCATCATGTGCTGTTTGGGGACAATTTTTTTGAAGTGCCATCCTGTCTGACACTGCAGTGCCACTCCTAGATGGGCCAGGTGTTTGTGCCGGCCACTTGTGTCGCTTAGCTTAGTCACACAGCGACCTTGGTGCGCCTCTTTTTTTCTTTGCATCATGTGCTGTTTGGGGACAATTTTTTTGAAGTGCCATCCTGTCTGACACTGCAGTGCCACTCCTAGATGGGCCAGGTGTTTGTGTCGGCCACTTGTGTCGCTTAGCTTAGTCACACAGCGACCTTGGTGCGCCTCTTTTTTTCTTTGCATCATGTGCTGTTTGGGGACTATTTTTTTGAAGTGCCATCCTGCCTGACACTGCAGTGCCACTCCTGGATGGGCCAGGTGTTTATGTCGACCACTTGTGTCGCTTAGCTTAGCCATCCAGCGACCTCGGTGCAAATTTTAGGACTAAAAATAATATTGTGAGTTGTGAGGTGTTCAGAATAGACTGAAAACGAGTGCAAATTATGGTTATTGAGGTTAATAATACTATGGGATCAAAATGACCCCCAAATTCTATGATTTAAGCTGTTTTTGAGGGTTTTTTGTAAAAAAAAACACCCGAATCCAAAACACACCCGAATCCGACAAAAAAAATTTCAGGGAGGTTTTGGCAAAACGCGTCCGAATCCAAAACACGGCCGCGGAACCGAATCCAAAACCAAAACCCGAAAAATTTCCGGTGCACATCTCTAGTATATATGTGGGTCAGGTAGTATGCATGTGTGTATATGTGGGTCAGGATGCTTGCATGTTTGTATATGTGGGTCAGGTTGCATGAATGTGTGTATATGTGGGTCAGGATGCATGCATGTGTGTATATGTGGGTCAGGAATACTCCCCTAGCAGGTGTCGGGATTCTGCGTGTCAGGATGTCGCTGTTGGTATTCTGACCGTTGGCATCCCAAGTGCCGGGATCCCGATACCATCCCGTGTGTATATGTGGGCAGGGCCGGTGCAAGGTTTCTTGGCACCCTTGGCAAAACTTCAGCCTCCACCGCCCCCCCCCCCCCCCCCCCCCAAAATAATAAATAAACACCCCGCCATTGGCCACCACAGGAATATATAATAACAAACACATTTGCCCCTTTCAGGAAAAAAAGAAAATAACACTTTGGGCTCCACAGCGTAAAAAAAACACACATTGAGGCAGACGCACACTCACAATGACACTCATACTGAGGCAGAGGCACACATACACACTCATACTGAGGCAGAGGCACACATACACACTCATACTGAGGCAGAGGCATACACACACTCATACTGAGGCAGAGGCATACACACACTCATACTGAGGCAGAGGCACACACACACACACACACACACACACTCATACTGAGGCAGAGGCACACACTCATACTGAGGCAGAGGCACACACACACACACACACACACACACACTCATACTGAGGCAGAGACACACACACACTGATGCTGAGACACACACACACACACTGACACTCATACTGAGACACACACACTGATACTGAGACACACACACACACACTGACATTCATACTGAGGCAGAGGCACACACACTTGTACTGAAACACACACACTGATACGGAGACACACACACTGACACTCATACTGAGGCAGAGCCACACACACTCGTACTGAAACACACACACTGATACGGAGACTCACACACTGACACTCATACTGAGGCAGAGGCACACACACTTGTACTGAAACACACACTGATACGGAGACACACACACTGACACTCATACTGAGGCAGAGGCACACACTGAAACACACACACTGATACGGAGACACACACACTGACACTCATACTGAGGCAGAGGCACACACACTCGTACTGAAACACACACACTGATACGGAGACACACACACTGACACTCATACTGAGGCAGAGCCACACACACTCGTACTGAAACACACACACTGATACGGAGACACACACACTGACACTCATACTGAGGCAGAGCCACACACACTCGTACTGAAACACACACTGATATGGAGACACACACACTGACACTCATACTGAGGCAGAGACACACACTGAAACACACACACTGATACGGAGACACACACACTGACACTCATACTGAGGCAGAGCCACACACACTTGTACTGAAACACACACACTGATACGGAGACACACACACTGACACTCATACTGAGGCAGAGCCACACACACTCGTACTGAAACACACACACTGATACGGAGACACACACACTGACACTCATACTGAGGCAGAGACACACACACACTGATGCTGAGACACACACACACTGACACTCATACTGAGACACACACACTGATACTGAGACACACACACACACTGACATTCATACTGAGGCAGAGGCACACACACTCGTACTGAAACACACACACTGATACGGACACTCATACTGAGGCAGAGGCACACACATTCGTATTGAAACACACACACTGATACGGAGACACACACACTGACACTCATACTGAGGCAGAGCCACACACACTTGTACTGAAACACACACACTGATACGGAGACACACACACTGACACTCATACTGAGGCAGAGCCACACACACTCGTACTGAAACACACACACTGATACGGAGACACACACACTGACACTCATACTGAGGCAGAGACACACACACACTGACACTCATACTGAGACACACACACTGATACTGAGACACACACACACACTGACATTCATACTGAGGCAGAGGCACACACACTCGTATTGAAACACACACACTGATACGGAGACACACACACTGACACTCATACTGAGGCAGAGGCACACACTGAAACACACACACAGACACACACTGACACTCATACTGAGGCAGAGGCACACACACTCGTACTGAAACACACACACTGATACGGAGACATACACACTGACACTCATACTGAGGCAGAGGCACACACACTCGTACTGAAACACACACACTGATACGGAGACACACACACTGACACTCATACTGAGGCAGAGGCACACACTGAAACACACACACAACACACACACACACACACACACACACACACACACCCTGACACTCATACTGGGACAGAGGCACACACACTCATATTGGAGGCACACACCTGGCACTACCACAGTAGTTACCTCCAGCTCTGATCACAGGAGCCAGTCTCCCAAAGAGCAGGCAGGCCAGGCAGAGCCACAGACAGACCGCGGGGAGAACTGGCAAAGTCGGGGGGCGTGGCCTAATCACGGATATGTGGCCACGCCCCCTTAAACACAAAAACATCAAAAAAATCCAAAGCAGCAGTCTATGGAGCCGGCAGAGAGGGGACACGGGAACGGGAACGGCCGAGGGGGAAACCACCTCTCTGCTGCCACTGCATATCTTCTACAGAGAGGTGGTGAATTAAAGAAAAACGGTGGTGGATCCCGGGACACTGAGTAGGGTATAGTGGCCTGGAATGGCCAAAAAGCATCAGTTGCTGTCACTTGGCTTAGTAGCGTTGCAGGACTACCCCCGCAGCGCTGCTACTAGTGTGTCCAATGTCCATGCCGCCTGGTACCCTGCTGCTGCTGCTGCTGCTGCTGCTGGCCTGCTATTTCATGGGGGATACAGGGAGGGGGTCTAACCACTAGAATGACCAGGGCTCCTGACAGCCGCAGTGTGCCGCCCCCTCAGTTCCCTGCGCTCATAGGCAGCTGCCTAAAGCTGCCTAGTGGAAGCGCCGGCCCTGTATGTGGGTTAGGATGCCTGCATGTGAGTATATATATTTCCTAGTTCACTTTACACTGGAAAGTGTAATTTTAGGCACATTGTGACTAAAGAAATAAAAACACTTCATGTCCCAGTCTGATAATGTTTGCATGTGTGCACATTCTGTGGTGTATGCCAACGTGCCAGTTTTGTTAACTGTCCCTGGAAAATAAGTCAGTCTATGGGGTAAATTTACTAAGATTCGTATTTTCCCGTTTCAGGTCAAAGTTCAATCACGAATGACATCGAAAGTGTAAAACTGCAACTTTTTGAATTTGTTACGATGGATTTACTAAGCTGTCGTATTCGGGTTTTTCTTTACTTCCGATGTCGATGTCATTCGTGTTTTTTTTGTGTTTTTTACGGCAGTGATTAGCAAAACACTGCCGACTTTTTTACAATTAATCTCGGCCGGATCTGTGTGATCCGTGCTGGGGTTCTAATTTTTTTTTTTTTTTAATTAAACACTGTAAAATTAAAAAAAAAAAATGCGTGGGGTCCCCCCTCCTAAGCATAACCAGCCTCGGGCTCTTTGAGCCGATCCTGGTTGCCGAAATATGGGAAAAAAATTGACAGGGGTTCCCCCATATTTAAGCAACCAGCATCGGGCTCTGCGCCTGGTCCTGGTTCCAAAAATACGGGGGACAAAAAGAGTAGGGGTCCCCCGTATTTTTAAAACCAGCACCGGGCTCCACTAGCTGGACAGATAATGCCACAGCCGGGGGTCACTTTTATATAGTGCCCTGCGGCCGTGGCATCAAAAATCCAACTAGTCACACCTGGCCGGGGTACCCTGGGGGAGTGGGGACCCCTTCAATCAAGGGGTCCCCCCCCCCAGCCACCCAAGGGCCAGGGGTGAAGCCCGAGGCTGTCCCCCCCCATCCAATGGGCTGCGGATGGGGGGGCTGATAGCCTTTGTTGTAAAAGAAAAGATATTGTTTTTAGTAGCAGTACTACAAGTCCCAGCAAGCCTCCCCCGCATGCTGGTACTTGGAGAACCACAAGTACCAGCATGCGGCGGAAAAACGGGCCCGCTGGTACCTGTAGTACTACTACTAAAAAAATACCCAAAAAAAGACAAGACACACACACCGTGAAAGTATAATTTTATTACATACATACACACATACATACATACTTACCTTATGTTCCCACGCAGGTCGGTCCTCTTCTCCAGTAGAATCCAAGGGGTACCTGTTGAAGAAATTATACTCACGAGATCCAGGGGTCCAGGGTCCTCGGGGAATCCAGGTGTAATCCACGTACTTGAAAAAAATAGCAAAACGGACACTCGAGCCACGCACTAAAAGGGGACCCATGTTTGCACATGGATCCCCTTTTCCCGACTGCCAGAAACCCACTCTGACTGATGTCTAAGTGGGTTTCTTCAGCCAATCAGGGAGTGCCACGTTGTAGCACTCTCCTGATCGGCTGTGTGCTCCTGTACTGAGTGACAGGCGGCACACGGCAGTGTTACAATGTAGCGCCTATGCGCTCCATTGTAACCAATGCTGGGAACTTTCTTGCTCAGCGGTGACGTCACTTTAGGTCAACCGCAGGGCAGAAAGTTCCCATCATTGGTTACAATGTAGCGCATAGGCGCTACATTGTAACACTGCCGTGTGCTGCCTGTCAGTGAGGACAGGAGCACACAGCTGATCAGGAGAGTGCTACAACGTGGCGCTCCCTGATTGGCTGAAGAAACCCACTTAGACAGAAGTTAAAGTGGGTTTCTGGCATTCGTGGAAAGGTGACCCATGTGCAAACATGGGTCCCCTTTCAGTTCGTGGTCGGGACACCGTTTTGTTATTTTTTTCAAGTACGTGGATTACCCCTGGATTTCCCGAGGAGCCTGGACCCCTGGATCTCGTGAGTATAATTTCTTCAACAGGTACCCCTTGGATTCTACTGGAGAAGAGGACCGACCTGCGTGGGAACTTAAGGTAAGTATGTATGTATGTGTGTATGTATGTAATAAAATTATACTTTCACGGTGTGTGTGTCTTGTCTTTTTTTGGGTATTTTTTTAGTAGTAGTACTACAGGTACCAGCGGGCCCGTTTTTCCGTCGCATGCTGGTACTTGTGGTTCTCCAAGTACCAGCATGCGGGGGAGGCTTGCTGGGCCTTGTAGTACTGCTACTAAAAACAATATCTTTTCTTTTACAACAAAGGCTATCAGCCTCCCCATCCGCAGCCCATTGGATGGGGGGGACAGCCTCGGGCTTCACCCCTGGCCCTTGGGTGGCTGGGGGGGGGAACCCTTGATTGAAGGGGTCCCCACTCCCCCAGGGTACCCCGGCCAGGAGTGACTAGTTGGATTTTTGATGCCACGGCCGCAGGGCACTATATAAAAGTGACCCCCGGCTGTGGCATTATCTGTCCAGCTAGTGGAGCCCGGTGCTGGTTTTAAAAATACGGGGGACCCCTACTCTTTTTGTCCCCCGTATTTTTGGGACCAGGACCAGGCGCAGAGCCCGATGCTGGTTGCTTAAATATGGGGGAACCCCTGTCATTTTTTTTCCCATATTTCTGCAACCAGGATCGGCTCAAAGAGCCCGAGGCTGGTTATGCTTAGGAGGGGGGACCCCACGCAATTTTTTTGGAAAAAATAAGCACTTTCCCACCCCTTCCCACTGATATACATGCACGGATCTCATGGATCCGTGCATGCCTATCCAATCACGAATAAAAAAAAAAGGTCTGTTTTTTTTTAGCACTTTTTTACGAGTTGTAATTTTTCACGGCAGTGTTTGTTTGTTTTTTGCTTTGCACTTCTTAGTAAATGACCGAGATTCATACTTAAACAGCCGCGTTTTGACCGATGGTGTATTCATTCGTGATTTTTTACTTGGACTTGCAAAAAATTACGAATGCCCTCATCTCTGCCGTGATTAGTGTTTAGTAAATTACCGAGATGACACTTTGATGAAAAAACGGCATCTCGGTCAAAATCGGGAGCTTAGTAAATTTCCCCCTATGTTTGTGTGACATTGGGTTAAGCTGGAAGTGCACGATTCAAAGTCCATCCCACACCCACACCATACTTGCCGACCTGACTCTCTCCATGAGGGAGAAAATGCTCTGTTCCTGGACTTTCCTGGTAATGTATGATTGCCATCACCTGTGGTGAGCTAGGTAATTGATAAGAAAGGTGTTTCACCACAGGTGATGGCAATCATACATTACCAGGAAAGTCCAGGAACAGAGCATTTCTCCCTCATGGAGAGGGTCAGGTAGGCAAGCATGCTAGAAGGACGTGGGACTCACCAGGGGTTTACCCTGTGGCCAGTCTAACTCTGTATACAAATAAAAAACATTGGCACACCATGTTTTGCACTTGTCTTACGATATTGCTGTGTGTGCGTTCCACGTGCAGATAGAATATGTGTCATACAGGCAAATGAATAGTAATAACAAAAAAATGATTAGCTCACTGAATGCATGTGTGCATTTGCCATGCCACAGTAACCACCCTGTCTTAGTAAGTAGGCAGGCAGAGCGTAACAATTTTATTTCTAAAATCTGAGAGCCATGATGAAAATGCTGAAGCCTTAACCCCCCCTCCCCCACACCCACACACAAAACAAAAAAACTAAATCCCCCTCCACCCGCAGCCACGTTAGATTCCCCCCACCCTCCTGGAAAACCAATCCCCATGGCCACACAACTAAGGGGGTACCCCCAAACAATTCTCCCCACCCTGTGGTCACATCACTACCCCATCCAAAGCCGCACTCCGCAGCCATGCATAGACCCTCTGATCGGAGAGCTTTATGCAGCTGGAGTTTGGAGACAGCAGACAGCGCAGGCTAGGACAGACAGGCACAACAGTCAGCGCAGGTTGGGATGGACACTCAGCACATGCACTCCTATGCATGCAATGGCTGCCACAATACAGGCACTCCCACATATCTCTGCAGGGGCTGAAGAGGATCTGCTTCCTCCCTCCCTGAATAATGTGGTAGCCAGGCAGCAAAATCTAGGAACCATGGTGACCGGGCTCCTGGGATTTGTCGAGCCCTGTAGGTAGATATTTTATTGGTTGAATCTGCAGCTGTCTGTAGGCATATTTTTCACCTTCCAAATTTAAATTAGATTTTCAAGTATCTTCTACAGCCGGAATTTACTTGGGCATAGTGATAAAGCTAAATATTTATCTTATATAATACCCTTTATGAGGTCTAAGAACACTGTACGCTATCTACGTATGAAGTACCGTAAGGGTACGCACGTTGCGTAACAATCGCATAGCCGTAGTCGAGACGCTCAAGCGTCACGTTCGCTCACGGCCAAGAGATCACAGGCAGGCACGCTATTGGCTGCTGACTAACTTAATGATTCGCTATAGCGTAGCGGACGCTCGGGACCACGAGGAGATCACCAGCGGCGCTGACGCTCACAATGTTAAACCTTTGTATCTAAACCATAAACAGTGTATTGTGCTGTAAAACCTTAGTGTATAGATAGAGTGTAAATGCAACACAGTGTAACCTTATTAACTCAAAAGCTGTATGAGCGTCACCGACGCTCTGAGAATACTTAACACTATAAGAAATACACAGATACCTGGGCTTAGGGTCAAACGCCTAATATATATATTATGAATGATATACTTGCAAAAGAGTTAATACAAATACAAATCATACACTACAATATAACATAGACTACCTAACCAGATAACTACACAGGAAATATAATACAATTACTATTTAAGAGAAAATAAGAGAGAAAGAGGAGAAGAGAGAGAGAGAAATTGGCCCACAATAACAAGATCAATATAGTTGCGGAGAAACACTTACGCACAAGGGGAAACGATCGCATGCGCCTCGATATCCAGCTCCCGATTATCAGCAATGAGAACCGTTGAAGAGAGTGAACTGGATATGGTCGGCCTGCCTATTTATGCCCCACACACAATACAATTCAATGGTCCCTACAATCTCATTGTTCATTGGACACAGGAATTCGGCTTCGCATTATAACAAAAGGTCATAGGTTGATTCATACAGGTGGGCTGTGACTGCTTCCAACTGTTCAGGTGGGTGGGATACTGGGTTTCCCGCCGCATGACTAAATAAGAACAAATAATAGTAAATGGACATAAACTTCTTATGTCCATAACTATTCGCACGAGCGATTAATCCGCTCCAAACCAACACCGGAATATTGCTATTTAAATACTCTTCCGATGGGTACCAAACACCACTGTATGACCCCTGTTAGACCCTTCGTACAATACAAAGAGGGATCTCTCTGTTCAGGAACATGCTATGTTAACTAAACTTTCAGAATCTATCAAAGGGACCATGATCTACAAAATACATTATATAGTGAAAATATGTAACGATTGAGTCGCACGCTATGATCACATAAACTCTACCGTAAATACGCATACCGTGCGCCTGCGGGTGCCCGCGACTGTGAGTATGCGCACGTACGGGAGAGCGTACGCATGCGCAGCACGGACCTGTGTGAGGTGCAAATATGGTAGTGTGCATAGAGATATTTTTCTGACTTTGACAGTCCACCCTTTGGCAGTCAACAATAACTGCCACCTTCTAAAACATTTCAAAAAGAGAAAAATATATGTCAGGGGTTAATACATTTACATGGTTGGGTAGGGGAGGAGAGGAGAAGGTAGGAAAAAGGTATGACCTAGTGAGATAGCAGAAGCATGTGTGTATGAATCCGTGCTTGGGGGTCATGTATCATCGTGCCGTATGTGTTTTAAATCAAGCTTCGAGGTATTGCGAAGTATACATTTGAATTCCTTCTTATCCCGTGGTACGGGTCTGTGGATGGGCTGTCAAACTTTACCGAGCTCTTTTCGGCTTTGGTTGTAACAAAATGGGGGAGCACATTTTAGTTGATGATACATGAATGGGGGAGATATGTGATTGCTGATATCTGTGCCTGTATTCCCTATCGACTATGTGTGTCATTACCTGAGGGTTGTAGAAATGAAGAAAAGACATAATTACGGTAAATGCGGTGGTATTCTATGTCAGGTAAATGTACATTCGTCGATTGAGGTCTTGTTTGGTGTCTGTTGAATGCAGTCTTCTTTGTGCTTTTGCCCATAAGGTGCGAGCAAAAGCTGTCAATGTCCATAGATTTACAAAAGTGTTGGGCTAGCGTAATTTTAAAATTTCTAGGGAAACTGGGGATCCATGGCATAGTTCATCAAAAATCTGTGTATCAGGTTGTCAAAACTTCTTCTTTAATCCCTTTGTTGTCTGTATATCGGCTCATCAAATTCCTCATCCAAGTGGGTCTTTTTACCTTGGAGGAAACGGAAAAACAGGTGAAAGAAACGGACCGTAGAAATCGCATTTTCATCACATCATTGTTTCTACCGTTGGGTCATAAATCAAGTCCATTTGAATTACAGTTTCCTCACTCCTTAAACTCATTACCCTAGTACGACGATTGCACCTCATTAAAGCCTGACCGCATCTAAATATCAAACCAATCGTTATGATAACACCTAAGATACATAGGAGAAACTTCCCAACATCCATTATGACTCCTTGAGCCCAGTCTCCTAAACCAGAGAACCAATTTCGCGGGTTCAACCATGACACCCAACCAGTCAGCTCATTACCTACAGCAGCAAGAGTGAGATTGTGTCTCCTGCGAAATTCCCACTTCAGTTGGAGAATATCGTCCATCTTTTGGTCTATGACCTCGACCGGGTCCTCGGTGCTATTCGTAATATATGTGCAACATTTCACGCCGTATTGTGTTGCCAGTGTGACACAATATCCGCCTGTCACTGCTGTGAGGTAATTAAGAACCATTCTATGCTGTACCAGTTCTGTTTTATAAGCCTGAAGTTCTCTTCCAGTATACCTAAACGTGTCATCATACATTTCAGTGATATTATCTAACAAATTGGCGAGCGCAGATATGTATTTATAATTCAACACTCCTCTGGCGGTGCGAGTGATATCTAACGCGATTAGAAACTGAATCCCGGTGGATTCATGGATCATGTCAGAGGCCGGATGCTCTGTTCTTTCTATCAGGTGCCGTTTAACTACGTGCTCGTAATGGGTGTGAGTATAAGGAGTTTGGGCAACACGGTGTATGTCTTTCATTTTGTCATGTGATACAGTCATTACTTCAGGCAGTACTTTTCCAATATAACACAATCCTTCAGAGTTTGGGGCAAGCCACTTATACGCCTTTCTCCCGCATATGAAATATGTATCATCGGGGAGAACATATGGGACGGAGTAGGACATAACCATATTACACACCTTCCATGTGAAATCTCCTAACCCTAATTCTTCCATCTGCTTAGTACACGTATCAGGTTGTACGATATGTGCACAGTATCCTGGTGATACCTCTCCAACTCTCGTAATCCTATTTCCTAAGGTATACCTATACCGGAAAGATTTTCCTCTACTGGCTATGTGGCGTATAAGCTCTGTATCTGTAGGCATTCTATCTGCTCTATGCGAAAAGGTCATGGTTTGATTACTCCATGACACTTCCCAATTTCCCGGCTTTCGGGGATTGGAGATGTTAAAACATAATAGGGACCTATCCACATGGTATTGGTGGAGCTTCAAACTAGGAGGGCTGGAGATATTAAACCTCCTGTCCACCGGTCTCCCACCACTTAACTCAAGTACCTCCCCTAACGTTAAAGGAAATGGTACTAGCCCTGATTTGCTATGACCTTGAGGTACTTGAGAGCATACCCAACAATCTGTTTTATTTAACACACTACCCACTAAGGAGTGATAGTCACTCAATGGATGCCGGTCCATATGGATATTAAAACTGGATTGGCATTTCTTTATGCACCCATCCTCAATGACATTGTTACAGAGCCGACAGATACAGTTTTCTTCAGCTAACAATCCTTCACAATTCCTTCTATGGTCAATGCTATCGGATCGTTTTCTGATACTCGCCTTTACTTGTTGGTTAAGTTGTTCTTGGAAAACTACGCCTCCATCTTTATCATCAGAACCCATTCCAGAACCTCTCTCGACCTCCATGGTACTCTCGCCGGAACAGACTGCTCTGGTCAACATCATAGTCAACAGGAAAATCCGGATCACAGTCTCTTGGGGCAAGTCCATCTTGTAGGAGGAAATGGAGAAGAATGAGAAGGGGGAAAAAATAATTTGAGGGAGAGGGGATGGGAAGTTGGTGAAAAACAATAAAAGGGAACAGGGGATCGACAACTGCTTTTGGTCTTGTGATTTTCAATGCTCAGGTGCCGCCTCAATCCTCCTGGAACAGACACTCCAGTGATACAACCTCTACCGTCTGTTCCTTATCACGGGACCTCTCTGGATCAGCAACCTTCTTACAGTGGGACGAATGAACCCAAGTCTCTCTCTCAGCAACCTTCAATGCTGTAGTGCTAGTCAATAAGACCTGGTATGGTCCTTCCCATCTGTCAATAAGGCAACCCGTTGATACGACCTCACCTATCCCTCCGCTAGGGGCCTTTGTTACTAATCTCGGGGGTGGAGCTGTGCCTACTGTGGTCTCTGCTATGGTGGCTGCTAGAGAGAGCGCTGAAATTGTTGCCGATTCGTCCTCTTGATCACACTCCTGAGGAAAGTTCAAAACAGGGTACAACTTGCACGGGTTAATACTTGCATTGGTTAATTGGTTAACATTATCTTTAACATTTACACAGTTGCTAAGTGTTTGTGTGTTACACCTTAGTGCGTCATTCTCCGCAACCAATTTCTCTCCTGATATGTATGGTGGCGGTGGGGCCGTGGCTATCAGTTTTCTGATCGAGCCAGATCCCGCCGCCTGAGCCAATCCTCTCTGTATGTCACCCTCCTGTTGCCACAACTGTAAATAATCATAATGCTTGATTCGTCTCTTTGCTGATTTAATGAGACATATCCTTCTCCTTAAATTCGTTAACACTTCTGTGCTGAAGCTACCTACTCTTGGGAATTTCTCCCCGTCATGTACCGTCATTCTCTCCCATTCATCACATAAAGCTTCTGTGTGACTTCCGTATTTCTCACACATTACGTACCTTGCCGACCCGACTGGTCGGTTCACTGAATCAACCCGAACCGAGGTTGATCGCCCCCTACCTGAACAAGTGGCCCCCATAGTTCGAAGGTGTTGCTTTATTCAGCCAACCCTTACGCAAACCAAAATGTTCAAAATAGGCTGACGGTGGCGGTTTACTGAGTACCCCACTCACTCGCCCACGCCGACCAATACGACCTGATCACACCGATATGGTGCTGGCGTACTCGACCCAGGGCCCCTGCGACCTGAACCTCTATTTACTGGAACCTGTGAGGGTGATCCGAAGAACACTTACTCTTTCCAGTAACTATTGGTTGTTGGATAGTTCCTGAGTGAGCAGCGAACCTCCCTTAAAATAAAAAAAATTACACAAATCACGTTAGAATGTACAAATAGCGTTTATGACCTTCGTACACAAATAGTACCGGTCAGGTTTACTAATGCACACAATTACGTGCGGTACAATCGTTCAGCACATAAGCAACTAATCTTATGTACGGAGCGACCAGTGGAATCGAAAATTACGGCTGCGAATTCCTTCAGCCAGAGCTTGTATGGCCTATATGGGTGTTGCACCAACCCTTTCTTGGTGTTGTGCCTGTGGACTGTATAGCGGACTTCCTTGTCTGCTGTACCTGAACCTGCTGGTCTGCTATGACCTCCTGGTCTGTTACAGTATGACCTCCTGGTCTGCTACACTCTAATGCTCAAATTGTATGTTTTAACCGGGGATGCCTCCCTAGCCACCATGTACGTCACTTACACGCATGTACCTCACGAGAACTCGACTTTTCTTGTGGTTCAACCTCAAAAATTGTAAAAACAAACACTCACTCACCACATATACACTTTTGTTTCTATTTCTATTTCTGCGCAGAAATTTCTCTTTAGACCAGATGTGTTACAAATTAGGAGAAGGATCTATTAATTTAAATTTCGAATTTTAAAATAGATTTGCGCGATTTATCGCCTTGCGTTATTTACCGCGTTGCGCTATTTATCACGTTGAAGAGAAGAAAAAAAAATTAACACTTGTGATTTGAGTTACGTGGGCGTACCCGTACGCTCCGTTGCGTAATATACGCTGCGTGCGTCGGCCCTTGGGTTGCGTACGCAAGTCTCAGTCCTTTGTTAGAGACACGTGTACGCAAAGCAAAGATCCACCGTAACACAATTTATACGTTTATCAATGTAGATGATCCTTTATCATCTACCACGCACCACACTGACTTCGCCTTGTCTCTCAGGCACAGCTGTGTTTGTCTATACTTTAACTATATTACCTTTTTACTCTTAAACTATGAAATAGCGGCAAATCTCTCTTAGCACGTTTATCAACTATAAAACTGGCAAACAGGAGAGTGATATACGAAAATACACAAATGAAAAAAAAGAAATGCAGATATATATGTGTGCGTGCGTGTGTACGCAAGACAGAAAAATAAACAGTTTTAAAAGAGACTAGCGTGTTGTTCTTACCTCCGGTTCCCGGATTCCTTCAGCACCCGTTACTAAGAGAAGCAGACGCTTATCCAAACAGCACTACGAGGAATATGATCTCCTGCCCTTTGCTGCTGGATAATGTCTGCTGAAATTACCTAGTGCAGATATGTGAAGGACAAGACGAGCCCGCAATTGATAAAGCTAAATATTTATCTTATATAATACCCTTTATGAGGTCTAAGAACACTGTACGCTATCTACCAGGGACGTGCGGTGAGCTAAAAGGCTAAGGGGACACTAGCTAGCACCAGAGCCAGATTTACACACAAAATATGAGCCAAAGCGTACATGTGGGCATTATACACAGGTGCAGCAGTATAAACTCCTGGAAATTTGATGAGTTTTGATCAAAGATGTGCGGAAAAGATAAGCAGGTGAGGCACTGCCTCACCTGCCATAGACTTTTCACTCCAGAGTTTTGGCTATAAAAATGATTAGAATAATGCAAAAAAGATATTTCAAACATATTCTTTGTATTTTTCATGTACTTTATACAATCAAAACGCTGGTAGAAACGTAAGTATGACAGGGAAGGCTCTGCCTCACCTGCCTCACCCCACCGCACGTCACTGCTATCTACGTATGAAGTACCGTAAGGGTACGCACGTTGCGTAACAATCGCTTAGCCGTAGTCGAGACGCTCAAGCGTCACGTTCGCTCACGGCCAAGAGATCACAGGCAGGCACGCTATTGGCTGCTGACTAACTTAATGATTCGCTATAGCGTAGCGGACGCTCGGGACCACGAGGAGATCACCAGCGGCGCTGACGCTCACAATGTTAAACCTTTGTATCTAAACCATAAACAGTGTATTGTGCTGTAAAACCTTAGTGTATAGATAGAGTGTAAATGCAACACAGTGTAACCTTATTAACTCAAAAGCTGTATGAGCATCACCGACGCTCTGAGAATACTTAACACTATAAGAAATACACAGATACCTGGGCTTAGGGTCCAACGCCTAATATATATATTATGAATGATATACTTGCAAAAGAGTTAATACAAATACAAATCATACACTACAATATAACATAGACTACCTAACCAGATAACTACACAGGAAATATAATACAATTACTATTTAAGAGAAAATAAGAGAGAAAGAGGAGAAGAGAGAGAGAGAGAGAAATTGGCCCACAATAACAAGATCAATATAGTTGCGGAGAAACACTTACGCACAAGGGGAAACGATCGCATGCGCCTCGATATCCAGCTCCCGATTATCAGCAATGAGAACCGTTGAAGAGAGTGAACTGGATATGGTCGGCCTGCCTATTCATGCCCCACACACAATACAATTCAATGGTCCCTACAATCTCATTGTTCATTGGACACAGGAATTCGGCTTCGCATTATAACAAAAGGTCATAGGTTGATTCATACAGGTGGGCTGTGACTGCTTCCAACTGTTCAGGTGGGTGGGATACTGGGTTTCCCGCCGCATGACTAAATAAGAACAAATAATAGTAAATGGACATAAACTTCTTATGTCCATAACTATTCGCACGAGCGATTAATCCGCTCCAAACCAACACCGGAATATTGCTATTTAAATACTCTTCCGATGGGTACCAAACACCACTGTATGACCCCTGTTAGACCCTTCGTACAATACAAAGAGGGATCTCTCTGTTCAGGAACATGCTATGTTAACTAAACTTTCAGAATCTATCAAAGGGACCATGATCTACAAAATACATTATATAGTGAAAATATGTAACGATTGAGTCGCACGCTACGATCACATAAACTCTACCGTAAATACGCATACCGTGCGCCTGCGGGTGCCCGCGACTGTGAGTATGCGCACGTACGGGAGAGCGCAGCACGGACCTGTGTGAGGTGCAAATATGGTAGTGTGCATAGAGATATTTTTCTGACTTTGACAATAGCCTCATGCTTTGTGAGTTGTTGGGATGCGGATAGGTGTCCTCCTTCTTCACAAATTGTGGGCAGTTAGCCCTTTTGGTTTGTTATTTTAACAAATTTTCTCTGACGTCCTAGAGGATGCTGGGGTTCCATTTAGTACAATGGGGTATAGACGGGTCTCCCGGGAGCCACGGACACCCCAAGAGTTCAACAGTGTGGGCTGGCTCCTCCCTCCATGCCCCTCCAACCAGACCCAGTTTAGAAAATGTGTCTGGAGGAGCCGGTCACAGCTAGGGGAGCTCTTAGGAGTTTTTCTAGTTTTATTAATTTCTGAGTTTAGTTAGGTACAGGCAGGCTGCTGCCAACAGCCTACCTGCTTCATGGGACTTGGGGGGGAGTAGGAACAAACTGTAGAAGTTAATGGTTCTCTGTCTCCGCTGACAGGACACTGAGCTCCTGAGGGTGCTGATCACAAGCCCACGAGGCGACCGCTCACTCCCGCAGCACGGCCGCCACCCCCTAACAGAGCCAGAAGAAAGAAGAGTGGTGAGTGCAGCTCCGGCAGCCCAGAGAGCGGGTTGCCGGTGGGAATGGCGGCACAAGGGTGGAAACGCAGCTCTGAGAGGCTGCGCTCCGGAAGGCTCAGCGGCACACTGTGTACAGCGCTGTGAGGGGCGTCCTGGGCCAGCGCAATCACTCTACACTGGTCAACGCTGCTAACAAGGGCTAATCCCGCTGTTAGCTAAAAAAAGATACCTCAGGCCAGTATAATACAATAAGTGCAGGAAGACGCGCCATTACAGGGGGTGGGACTTCTCCTCAGAGCGGATCCAGCACTCACCAGCGCCATTATATCCCTGCAGTTCATCAACAGAGATGCTGGCAGGGAGCGCTGCTCTCCACATAAGTAACACCGTGTTATAGATACGGGGGGAGAGCAGAGGCGTAACTAGGGTTTTCGGAGCCCAGGGCAAGATGAAGAGTGGCGCCCCCCACCCCCCAAAAAAAAGAAGCAAATTCAACTATGTGTGCACGTCGAAGGCGCACGCCAGAAAAAAAAATGGGCGTGGTCACACAACAGAAGGGGCGTGGCCACATACCATAAGGGGCATGGTCACTGAAAATGGGGCATGCCAACATGACTATCACCTACCCCCTGTGTCGCCTCTTGTCACACTATCACCTACCCCTTGTGTCGTCTCTCAGCACACCTTCATTCAATTTGTGCACATTATGGCAGTAGAGTCCCCTTTTTACACAGTATGCAGGCAGAATTCCCTTTTTACACAGTACGCAGGCAGAGTCCCCTTTTTACACAGTACGTAGGCAGAGTCCCCTTTTTACACAGTACACACAGTGCCAGATACACAATTGCCCCACATTGCCAGATACACAATACCCCACAGTGCCAGATACACAGTGCCCCACAGTGCCAGATACACAGTGCCCCACATTGCCAGATACACATTGCCCCACAGTGCCAGGTACACAGTGCCCCACAGTGCCAGATACATATTGCCCCACATTGCCAGATACACATTGCCCCACAGTGCCAGATAAACATTGTCCCACAGTGCCTGTGCTGTCTTCTATGTGAGAGGAGGAGAGCGCAGCGGGGGTGGGGTGACAGGCTGTGAGTGGGGTCAGTGGGAGTGGGGTGACAGGCTGTGGGGTGACCAGGAACAGAGCAGAGGACATGGGTGGGGAGCGGAAGAGCAAAGAAAAAATCATTAAAAAAGACAGATAAAAAAATATACTCACCTGAAATCTGAGGCTTCTGTGACTGGATCACTCTCCTCTGCCAGGGACAGGCAGCTGTCAGCAGTCCCTCTAACTGTGTGGTGACCTCCGTTCTATGGCATGGGTCTGCAGCTCCACGAGGTTCTTCTTCCCCTGACACAGCGGAGTGCACGCGGGTGACGTTATCAGAAGGGGCAGATTTCATTCTTTAGAAGACAGGGGAGGCAGAGCCCTGACTGGGTGAACATGGTGGATCGGCGATGGGTAGTCCGGTGCACAGTCCCTGGCCGGCGGCGGCCCACTCTACTGGACCTGCCGTGATGCCTATGTCACATGCGCTGTTCACCTCACCCCGCCCTAGTTATGAGAGAGAGACAGTGGGGACAGAGAGAGACATCAGGGACAGAGAGAGATAGGCAGGGGGGACAGAGAGAGACATCAGGGACAGAGAGAGAGACATCAGGTACAGAGAGAGAGAGGCAGCAGAGTGAGAGAGGCAGCAGGGACACAGAGAGAGGCAGCGGGGACAGAGAGACACATCAGGGGCAGGAAGAGAGAGGCAGCGGGGACAGAGAGAGACACATCAGGGACAGAGAGAGGGAGGCAGCCGGGACAGAAAGAGAGGGAGCGGGGACAGAGAGAGACATCAGGGACAGAGAGAGAGGCAGCGGGGACAGAGTGAGACATCAGGGACAGAGAGAGAGAGGCAGCGGGGACAGAGAGAGACATCAAGGACAGAGAGCAACAGGCAGCGGGGACAGAGAGAGACATCAGGGACAGAGAGAGCAGCGGGGACAGAGTGAGACATCAGGGACAGAGAGAGAGAGGCAGCGGGGACAGAGAGAGACATCAAGGACAGAGAGCGACAGGCAGCGGGGACAGAGAGAGACATCAGGGACAGAGAGAGGCAGCGGGGACAGAGTGAGACATCAGGGACAGAGAGAGAAGCAGCGGGGACAGAGAAAGACATCAGGGACAGAGAGAGAGGCAGCGGGGACAGAGACATCAAGGACAGAGAGAGACAGGCAGCGGGGGCAGAGAGAGACATCAGGGACAGAGAGAGGCAGTGGGTACAGAGAGAGAGACATCAAGGGCAGGAAGAGAGAGGCAGCGGGGATAGAGAGAAACACATCAGGGACCGAGTGAGGGAAGCAGTGGGGACAGAGAGACATCAAGGACAGAGAGAGACAGGCAGCGGAGACAGAGAGAGACATCAAGGACAGAGTGAGACATCAGGGACAGAGTGAGACCTCAGGGACAGAGAGAGAGGCAGCGGGGACAGAGTGAGACATCAGGGACAGAGGGAGAGATCAGGGACAGAGAGAGAGGCAGCGGGGACAGAGATAGAGACATCAAGGACAGAGAGAGAGACAGCGGGGACAGAGAGAGATATCAGGGACAGAGATAGAGAGGCAGCGGGCCAGAGAAAGACATCAGGGACAGAGTGAGACATCAGGGACAGATAGAGTCAGGCAGCGGGGACAGAGAGAGACATCAGGGACAGAGAGAGGCAGCGGGAACAGAGTGAGACATCAGGGACAGAGAGAGAGGCAGCGGGGACAGAGAAAGACATCAGGGACAGAGAGAGGCAACGGGGACAGAGAGAGACATCAGGGACAGAGAGAGATGGGCATCTGGGACAGAGTGAGACATCAGGGACAGAGAGAGACATCAGGGACAGAGAGAGAGGCAGCGGGGACAGAGAGAGACAGCAGGGACAGAGAGTGACAGCAAGGACAGAGAGGCAGTGAGGACAGAGTGAGACAGCAGGGATATAAAGTGGCAGACAACAGGAAGAGAGAGAGAGAGAGAGAGAGAAAGATACAGCAGAGTCAGGGAGAGACAGCAGGGAGAGACAGAGCATGGACAATGTAATAATAACCACCTTCTCAGTAAGGAATTCCGCTCCTTGCTCTATTCAACCAGTCAATGCAGCCTGCATTAATGGATGCCGTGGAGGAGGAGCGGGAGTCGGGAACCGCGGCAGCATACTTCCGCAGCAGTGAGTGAGGAGGTGGTGTCAAGACTCGAGGAAAGGAGCGTGTGCCGGGTGGTGTGATCCGGCGGCTGCTGCTGCTGCACGCCTGAATCAGCAAATATACCCGGCCCGCGGACACCGCTGCCACTCACTCTGGTGTCAGTCACGCCTGCAGGAGCACGGCCGCCGCCCCCGCCCCCCCCCTCCTTCTTCTGCCGGGGCCTGCGGCAGCGCAAACACACACACACCAATATGGTGCAGAAGCCTCCGTGGTCCGGACATCCAGCCCATCCACTGATGCTGGCAAATGCATCGCGGGTGTGGCTACCCAGTCCCACACCACCCTGGGCAGTACAACTCGGAGGTGGAGACGGAGTAGTGGGAGAGTCCAGCGCAGACACTACACAGGGAACACGGCCATTGGGCGGCTGCGCCCCCCTCTGTTGGACCTGTTATGGCACCCAGGGCAAGTGCCTTGCTCGCCCTGCCTTAGATACACCTCTGGGGGAGAGTAATTCGATACTAGCTACCCTGTTAAGGTTCAGCTAGTCAGAGGGTTTTTTTATTATAATAAAAGCCTATAAGGGCGGTGTGGTTTGCTCCTTGTACTCTGTGACTCTCTGAATGTATTCTGGGGGGTGAATTGTACTGACATTTTCCTGTGTGTGTGTAACCCACTGTACCATATTTGGGGGACTTTGTCCTGTAATGCAGAATGTATATCTTCTCCTGGGGAGTCTATACCATGCTCAAAACTGTACAAATTCTCTGGCTTCAGTAGCAGATCCCCCTGGGGTGGCCTCCATAAGGTGTACTTTCATATATATTTCTTCAGATATGTCCCATGCTGGGAAGAAGCCACAGTTTTGAGATGTCTGGGGAACCAAATCCCTCAGCTGTGCCTCTCACCCCAACTACGTACCCTGAAAAACGTACACTTGCCATATAATGCAACTGACATATGAGGGGTGCAACATATAGTTTGAGGATAATAGGGATGAGGAATATTATATATATATATATATATATATATACATATATATATAAATGGCCTCCCAGAGATATAATCCACATCTCTAAAGAGTGTCTAAATTGTCAAAGAACGTTGTGTTACCTGTCCCTGGTACAACCTCCATAAAGGATTAGACTGATCTCAGATTGAGACTACTCTCTAATACTGTGCACTGCTACAGGTGTGACTCAGAGACCCTCACTTGCGTAGATCTCTGGGGCTATAATTACGTGGTCAGACTCCTTACTTGATGATTTAGATTCTATCTATAGGAGTGACATTTGCTTGTTTCTATGTCACTTACAGGATTCTACAGGCTTCACGGCTGAAGGCCATGAAGGAGATTGGCCTGCGTCATGCACGGGCCACTACTCTGGCAGTTTAGACAAGCAGGGGACGGTGGCTACACCAATGGACTGCAGATACAGAATCCAAGAATGGTATGGCGGGTCCGCCCTTCACAGGTGAGTCCCTGACGGGACGCACTGGATACGTGAATGTCCATGCCAACTGCGAGTTAAGTCGACATATCTTCCTTCCGCAGCTGCACAGACCAGGAAATTATATCCTACACCTACACTGCAATCCCTTCGAACCGCAAGGTTTAAACATGAGTCCAAGGGTTCCTCCACTTCCTATAGAAGACGTTGGGGGAAATCCAGAAAACCTGCACCGCCAGGTTCCCAGGGAAGGATTTCGGATTCTGCCTTCTCAAACCCTTCGGTTTGTTGGTGGACCTCAATGCCTGGGGATCAGGCAGGTTGGAGGGAGACTAAAGAGATTTCAGTTAAACATCTGGGCGATATCCTGCCTAGACCCCTGGAAAAGGTTAGGTTGCCCAGGGGTGCAGACTGGAGTTTCTAGTACTCCCGCCTCACAGATTATTACTAGCTTCTCGGACAAAAGTACACTACTGCTGGAAGCTATTCAAACATTTGCCAAACAAATGTCATTGTTCCAGTTCCACCTCACCTATAACACAAGGGTTATTACTGAAACCTGTTTGTGGTACCGAAACCGGATGGTTCGGTAAGGCCAATATTAGACCTAAAAACATTGAACCCTACTTGATGGAATTCAAATTCAAGATGGAGTCTCTGAGAGCGGTGATCTCAGGTCTGGTGGAGGGGGAATTCCTCGTATCCCTGGATATCAAGGATGCGTACCTTCACATTCCGATCTGGCCGCCTCATCAGGCTTATCTTAGATATGAGCTGCTGGACTGTCACTATCAATTCCAGGCACTGTCATTTGGTTTCTCCACAGCACCGAGGGTATTCCCCTAGGTCATGGCAGAGATGATGCTACTCCTCCGCAGAGAGGGAATGAACATAATTCCATATCTGGACGATCTGCTGCTAAAAGCATCTTCCAGGGAGAGGCTGTTACAGAGTATTGCTCTCTCATCTCGCCTACTCCAGGATCTTGGGTTCATCCTGAACCTTCCAAAGTCACATTTGGAGCCGACAGAAAGCGTTGGTAATCCAATCAATGGTCCGGGATGTCCTGAAGCCAGCCCGGGTATCGGTTCGTCAGTGCATTCGCCTTTTGGGGAAGATGGTAGCCTCCTACGAGGCTTTACAGTACAGAAGATTACACGCACAGTTCTTCTAACTGGCTCTCCTGGACAAATGGTCGGGATCACATCTTCATATGTACCAGCAGATACGCCTTTCACCGAAAGCCAGAAATTCACTCCTCTGGTGGCTCCAAACTTCTCACCTACTCGAGGGACGCAGGTTCGGGATTCAGAATTGGATTCTTCTAACCACGGATGCAAGTCTTAGAGATTGGGGAGCAGTCACCCAAGGGGAGGACTTCCAAGGAAAGTGGTCAAGTCAGGAAGCTCTCCTTCTAGTAAACATTCTGGAACAAAGGGCCATATACAACGGCCTTCTACAAGCGGCACATCTTCTGAAAGATCAAGCCATTCAAGTTCAGTCGTGCAACGTCAGGGCGGAGCCCTACATAAACAGGCAAGGCGGAACGAAGAGCAGAGCTGAAATGTCAGAGGTAACGAGAATCCTCCTCTGGCCAGAAAGACACGCGCTGGTGCTGTCAGCAATCTTCATTCCGGGAGTGGACAACTGGAAAGCAGACTTCCTCAGCAGACGCAGTCTCCATCCAGGAGATTGGGGCCTCTATCCGGAGGTATTCACAGAGGTAACAAGCCGATGGGGTGTACCTCAGATAGGCATGATGGCCTCTTGCCTCAACAAGAAGCTTCAGAGGTACTGTTCCAGGTCAAGAGACCCACAGGCAGTGGCGGTGGACGCCCTGTTAACTCCGTGGGTGTCCCAGTCAGTGTATGTGTTCCCTTCACTTCCACTGATCCCAAGGATTCTCAAACTAATAAAAAGAACAAGAGTTCAGACGATCCTCTTTGCTCCAGACTGGCCAAGAACGGCTTGGTATGCGGATCTTCTGGGATTACTCTTGGAGGATCCGAGGCCTCTTCCTCTTCGCGAGGACCTTCTTCAACAGGGGCCGTTCGCTTATCAAGACTTACCGCGGCTACGTTTGACAGCAAGGAGGTTGAACTCCAGATCTTAGCTCGGAAAGGCATTCCGAAAAAGGACATTCCTACAGGCTAGGAAGGGAGTAACGTCAAGACATTACCATCGGGTTTGATAAAAAGTATGTGTCTTGGTAATGATCCAAGAAGTTTCCTACGGTGGAGTTTCATCTGGGACGTTTTCTCCTCTTTCTGCAAGCAGGTGTGATGTGGACCTATGCTTGGGCTCCATAAAAGTCCAGATTTCGGCCTTGTCCATTTTCTTCCAGAAACAATTGGCTGCCCTCCCTGAGGTTCAGACATTCTTGAACGGAGTTCTGCACATCCAACCACCCTTTGTGCCTCCCACGGCACCTTTGGATCTTAATGTGGTGTTGCAGTCCCTGATATCGGATTGGATGGAACCTTTGCAGGAGGTGGACGTAAAGTTTCTTACTTGGAAGGCTGTCACAGGGGGCATTGTCGCACTAGAGCCCTTACTTGATTTTCCATGAGGATAGAGCTGAGCTCAAAACGCGTCAGCGATTTCTTCCATAGGTTGGGTCGGCTTTTCATATCAACCGACCTATTGTGGTGCCAGTAGCTACTGGCACTTCGATTACTCAAAGTCCTTGGATGTTGTGAGGGCTTTGAAAATATATGTGAACTTCTCGTCACAGAAAGTCGGACGCTCTGTTTGTCCTTTTTGATCCCAACCAGGTTGGGTGTCATGCTTCTAAGCAGACAATTTCTCGCTGGATCATGTTTTCTATCCATTTTCTATCCGTTTTCTATGCTTATTCTACGGCAGGCTTCCAGTGTCCAAAATCTTTTAAGGCCCACTCTACTCGTAAAGTGGGTTCTTCCTGGGCGGCCGCTCGGGGTGTCTCGGCTTTACAGCTTTGCCGAGCAGCTACTTGGTCAGGGTCGTTCACATTTGCTAAGTTCTACAAGTTCAATACTTTGACCTCTGAGGACCTAAAGTTTGGTTAATCTGTTCTGCAGGTGCCTCAGCACTCTCCCTCCCATACTGGGAGCTTTGGTACATCCCCATGGTACTAAATGGTACCCCAGAATCATCTAGGACGTAAGAGAAAATAGGATTTTAATTACCTACCAGTAAATCCTTTTCTCGTAGTCCGTAGAGGATGCTGGGCACCTGCCCAGTGCTTCGTTTTCCTGCATTGTTGCATGGTTAAGTATTGGTTCAGCTGTTTCATGCTGGTTAGCATGGTTTCTTCTAGTTCCTGCTGGTTAGTTGCATGCTGGTTAACATGGTTTCTTCATGTTTCATGCTGGTTAACATGGTTTCTTCATGTTGCATGATGGTTGGCATGGTTTCTTCATATTTCATGCGGGTTAGCATGATTTCTTCATGTTGCATGCTGGTTGGCATGGTTTCTCCATGTTGCATGCTGGTCAGCATGGTTTTTCAATTCGGTGTGAGCTGGTGTGATTCTCACCACTATCTGTGTATTCCTTCTCTCGAAGTATGTCCGTCTCCTCGGGCACAGTTTCTGGACTATGTCTGGTGGGAGGGGCGTGGAGGGAGGAGCCAGCCCACACTGTTGAACTCTTGGGGTGCCTGGGGCTCCCGGGGAACCCGTCTATATCCCATGGTACTGAATGGAACCCCAGCATCCTCTACGGACTACGAGAAAAAAATGTACCAGTAGGTCATTAAAATCCTATTATTGCTTAAGCTAGGCTGTTCTGCACCCCACTACCATACCCAATTGCTAAGCTAAAAAATTTAAATTCCTTCAAATAAACAGCTGACCCCTTTCCTTGCCAATTCAGTTGTTCAAGTTTTGATTTCTTATATAGAAGCATTTGTGTGAATGGAGTTCGGAGTGCATCAGCCGATAGAGAGCTTATCACGTTTACACCATATGTAAATAATTGTTCTAGTAACAGGAAATGTAAAGGGCTTTAAAACAAATTTCACCATGTTGCCAGGTAGGCTGGAGCACAGCAGTAGTGATAAATAAATATACATTGCTGGTTTTTCTCAGACGGGAGGAACATACACTTCCACTTACTGTAACTGCCATGTGCCCATGCAATATAATGTAGTCATAAGGCTTATTTAGCAAAGGACAAAAGGTCTATAGCTGACAACAGTCTTTTGTTCTATGGGGATAACTGTGTGCCAACCACTGCATTTGCACAGCCACAATGTCTGTCCTAATAACGCCATCTGAGGATCAGAGCAAAGCATTAAAAAAACAGTTGCTATGTTGGTGAGTTTTGTTTGAAATTATTATAGTTTTGCTTTTAAGAAATAACATATTTTTCTTGTCTTCTGCAGTAACTGCTCAGTGACGCTGAATTTCCCTGTACTGCCAATGGACTATCGCCTAACAGACCTTGCAAATGTCACACATTACATCATTGAGGAGAAGTTAATGAAGTCTCTGAGAGACCTATACAGTATCAATCTGGTAGCGGAGTACTACCGCTTCAAACACAGGATGATGGAAAGTCCTTTTGAGTGTAAGTGACATAACAGAAATGGGAGAAAATATTCATATACGATACTTCTGGGGAGATAATTCCAGAACAGTTTTTTTTTCTATTTATAATGTGCGTTTCAATTAAAAATGAGGTCCTCTTGCCTTGCTCATTGTGTCTCCACGTGATGTTTATGGCAATACAGTCTTTCCTAAACAGTGTCAGAGGAATTGTCCAATTCTTGCCTATGCACTGTTAAGATGAGTACATACTAGACAATGTGTGGATCCAATGACATCGGCAGCGGTAGGACCTGGTGGAGGAGCCAGCATCAACAAGTGCATACACACCTGCCGATACTGGCAGCAATGGAGCGACAGCGGGCAGCATTTGTCAGCATGGCCCTCGTTAGCGATGTGTTCCATCGGTCCTGCATGTAGGTCTGACAGAGGATGTCGCTTACTGATTCAGTATGAAGTGACGGGTAAACCTAACCTCTCTTTCCCGGCCCTAACCTGCCCGCTATACTTCCGGTCAGGATGCCAACTGTCAGGATTCCAGAGTTGGCCTCCTGACCCTGTCTGGACTCTGCTGTCTGCAATTTGGCGGGTGTCGGGATTCTGTTGTCGATATACCGACTGCTGGGATCCCGACAGCTGGCATCTTATCCACATCCCTCGCTGATATCCCGCAGGAGCGCAATTCATCAACAACATAGTGGATACACACTAGATGATGTACCCGATATGTCTATCCAATCCGCGTATCAGATGACCTATCGTCTAGTGTGTACCCAGCTTTTAGAGTGGTGTTGTCATTGTTGTCATAACGTATGCTGTTTGGTGTATTTAAAAGCAGTGCCTGACATTCTGTACCCTCTTATAAATAAATCAGCACCTTAGCTGTGAAAATACTGTAGTTATCTAGACGTAGCAGGCTGTCAAACCAAAGTTGTATGGCAAATATATTAAGGCTCTGTGGGAGCAGATGTGGTTGTCCAGTTTAGTTCTAACTGACCACTTTGACTGACCATGCAGCATCTAGCTCCACCCTCAAGCTGTCACTACAGATCTGGATTATGTTTCTCAGACTGAATGCCAAACCACAACAACTGTAGCCAGATTATTCACACACATGGGTGGATCCACTGTAGACAGGACAGGCTTGAACTGCATTCTGCATAGTGACAGACACATTGAGGCCAATAAATCACTTTTCAAGCAGAGTCCGATAGATCATGGCCAGATTATTTGCTGGCCACGTGTTTCAGACCAATGTAGTCTAAATCTGTAACATAGAAACACTGATGGCAGATAAGAACTTCTTGGCCCATCTAGTCTTCCCTTAATTTTTTCCTTTTGGTAACTTCAACCCTATTTGTTCCTTAGTTCTTTGTAAGGATATTCTTATGCCTATCCCAAGTATGTTTAAATTGCTCTAATGTCTTAGCCTCTACCAGCTCTGATGGGAGGCTATTCCACTTATGCACTTAGTGGCCAGTCAATGTGCCACTTGTATGGCCAGCTTATACAACCAAAATTGGATTTGATTTGACCAGAACTGGCACCACACACCACTGGTTAAAACAGACCAAGCTATAAATGAAGTTGTTCAACCTTCACCCAAATGGATATTCTGTTAGCTCTCTACCAGCACTGTGAATAAATAACAGTCACATTTTAAAAAGTAAATTGTCTGATTATTATTACAAGGTGGATGCATCCCAATTAGTGATGGTGACCAATATGTAGCAGAATGTAGTCTGTTATGTTGTCTCTGCATTATAGTATACATGACTGATATGTTGTACATCTGTGTTGTCACTAGATCACGCTGTCCTGATTGGAAATAAGCACATTATAACCTTTGATGGGAACATCGTTGACTTGTCTTCCAAATGTAGCCTCCTGCTGGCTAAAGATTTTGTTCATAATACATTTACCATGATACTGAATCAGGGCACTGGTGGGCAGAGATCACTCCATGTAGAAATGAACCGGATCGCTATTGACATCTATCCTGGACTAAAGGTTATAGGCTGTACTTCTGCTACTGTCTGCATGTTTTTTCATTGCAATATTTATGTGGCATCATCTTACTTGTAAACTTTTTATTTAGAAATACTTTAATATTTTATCTTGTCTAAAAAGAAGGTGTATTGATAAACACAATATCCTGTGTAATTAGATATTTGTTCTAGACATGAACAGAAGCTATGAAGGGCTATGTGTACCTGACATAACAGGGGCCTAACTTATTTTATATGTTTGCAAAACAGCAGCAGCAGCTTCCAGTTCTCTGCACCCAGCACAGAGATGACGGGCCTTGATGTAGGGAGCTCACAGTGACCAGCTGGTTCAGGCCTGTCATGCCTAGTCTAAGACTAGAGCTGCAAGATGTCCAGTGTAATACTATCTAGAATGATAGAAACAAGCCCAGATTAAGGGCCACATGGGCCTGGGTCTGAAAATGTTCAAGGGTCTAAACTGAGAAGGGGAGGAGGTGTGACCAGTGCCGTGTGGGTGTGGCCAGTGTCATGTGGGCATGTTCACCTTGGCACTATCGGCCTCAGTGTCTCCCTAAAAATGTAAAGTATAAAAATTGCATCATTTTGAGGCCTATTTATGAGATTATTATATGTGGGATTATACCTGAAAACACCTATTTTCGGGGGGTACCCACAAATAATAAGTAACCCCAAAAAGTATTTTAATAATTATGACTTTAGACTGACCATTAATTATGCTTGGCCTATTTTTATATGGAGTCCTGGATCTTTAGCTCCATCTGCCCCATTGTTAATCTCGCCCTAGATTAAAATACAAACGATTCACAGTTCTCAGCAACCATGAGATCTGAGAATGTGACACATCACTGTTGTCATGATTGGAACCTACTGTTTTCATCAGGGACAGAAACATAAACTGCAGCAGCAATAACCCACAGTCATGGCCAATGTTATCTCCTCCATAACGCTTGGTGAGAGCCTTATCTCAGACAGCACAAATGAGAAGGTGGCATCCACGCTATCCTGACACTCCTGTCACCTATGCTCTGCAATAATTATTTGCAGGAAGAAGCATAGGCAGAACCCAATAATCTGAGCTCTTTCCTACAGAAACACTGCATTAGCAAAGCAGCAGGAAGCGAGTCAGCCATCACTGTGCTACTAAGACACTGACAGCAAAAAGAAGTCAGGGGAACATGTCACTGTGTTTCTAGCTGTGGATAATTACTGTAGGTACCTATAGCTAGATAAGATCCAGAGGAAGGGACAATGAAGAAGAAAATAGATCATAAAGATGGGCCAGGGTCTGGAAGGAGCACCTAGGACTCTGTACTTTAAGGGCATGCACACATGGGTGGGTTCATATGTAAAGTACATGTTAAAAAAACATACTTACACATATCATAGTACAATCCATGTAATTTACACGGTGTATGTAAACATTTGCATTTTATTGCTGTGCTTGTAGACAGCCTTTGTCAGACAGGAAAATGGGAAGGAGCCACACTGCCCTTTGCAATATGAGTCACAAACAAAAGTGGGATGTGGCAACGTGGATGGGGTATAGTGGGCTTCGGTGGTGTCCCAATTCTGTACTTTTAAATATTGAGGACTGTTATTCTGTTATCATAATACAAGTAAATATCTGCACTCCAAATGATCCATCTAATATACCTTGTTGATTTAATCAATTCTCCCTAGATAGAAGAGAACTGTCAGAGCCTTGATCTTCCTACAGTCAAGAACGGAGTATCAGTCAAAAAAAATTCAAACAAAATAGAGGTGTCCAATCAGGAGGGAGCAACTGTAATATGTGATGTTCACCATGATGTCTGCAGCTTTACTCTGGACGGATGGCACCATGGTATGAGTCGGATATAGGCAGCCTGTGGGTGTCCAGCTGGGATTTGTAGTGTAATGACCCAAGAGAGAGAGTCTTCAACACTATTCTTAGTTTTATAACTGTAACGATATCCTTGTTTTTAGCTCATTTTCCCAATTATCATAGTGCAAACAAATGTCCTGTGATTTTACCCGCTGATATTAATGAATTAACTTCAGTGTGAACAGGAGATGGAGTTAAACTATTGTGTCTACCACTTTATAGGACACTATGTTGGACTTTTAAATGAAAATACAGTATTACATGTTCCCTCTTATCATGCTTAGGTGCCAAACAGTGATAACATGTATAGTGATTTAACATTCAATTTGCAAATGACCAAATCTATTCAGTACAGACCAATCTATAGATCTGTCACATGCAGAGGCAGAACTCTGGGAGGCAACGGAGTCATCTGCCGCCGGGCTCCTGCTCTGAAGGGGGCACCTCTCCTCCCATTCTGTGACACTATTCAATTAAGTTAATTGATAGCTGTTGCTATCTTTTCAGTAGCCGACTTCCTCACTGGTCCCTGCACCTTACACATCACACCCTCTTTATTATACTGAATATACACATTTTACAAGTATCACACCCAGGATTAGAAACCACGATCTATTACACTGGAAGAAGACACCTTACTGATGAAGCTGTTTGCTCCTCTATAGGAAATATGAGAATTGTAACTTTATGAAGATACTTCTCTGACAATTACATGTAACTTCATATAGTTAGAATTCTGATGCTTCCTCTACAGGAGCAAATAGCTCCATCAGTAAAGTGTCTGCTGTCAGTGTAACAGGTCATGGGTTCTAATCCTGGGTATGACTGCTAAGAAATGTGTGATTTAAAATAAAAGACAATCAAATGCATAGATACAGTATATAATTTTTTTCTGAACACTCCACACACACACACACACACACACACACACACACACACACACACACATCATACATACATATATTTCTCTAACGTCCTAAGTGGATGCTGGGGACTCCGTAAGGACCATGGGGAATAGCGGCTCCGCAGGAGACTGGGCACATCTAAAGAAAGCTTTAGGACTAACTGGTGTGCACTGGCTCCTCCCCCTATGACCCTCCTCCAAGCCTCAGTTAGATTTCTGTGCCCGACGAGAAGGGTGCACACTAGGGGCTCTCCTGAGCTTCTTAGTGAAAGTTTTAGTTTAGGTTTGTTATTTTCAGTGAGACCTGCTGGCAACAGGCTCACTGCATCGAGGGACTAAGGGGAGAAGAAGCGAACTCACCTGCGTGCAGAGTGGATTGGGCTTCTTGGCTACTGGACATTAGCTCCAGAGGGACGATCACAGGCCCAGCCTGGATGGGTCCCGGAGCCGCGCCGCCGGCCCCCTTACAGAGCCAGAAGAGCGAAGAGGTCCGGAAAAATCGGCGGCAGAAGACGTTCCTGTCTTCAATAAGGTAGCGCACAGCACTGCAGCTGTGCGCCATTGCTCTCAGCACACTTCATACTCCGGTCACTGAGGGTGCAGGGCGCTGGGGGGGGCGCCCTGAGACGCAATAAAACATGATAAAAATACCTTACATGGCAAAAAATACATCACATATAGCTCCTGGGCTATATGGATGCATTTAACCCCTGCCAGAATATACAGAAAAACGGGAGATAAGGCCGCCGAAAAGGGGGCGGAGCCTATCTCCTCAGCACACTGGCGCCATTTTCCCTCACAGCTCAGTTGGAGGGAAGCTCCCTGGCTCTTCCCTGCAGTCACTACACTACAGAAAGGGTTAAAAAAAAGAGAGGGGGGCAATAATTTGGCGCAGTATAAAAACATACAGCAGCTATAAGGGGAAAAACACTTATATAAGGTTATCCCTGTATATATATATATAGCGCTCTGGTGTGTGCTGGCATACTCTCCCTCTGTCTCCCCAAAGGGCTAGTGGGGTCCTGTCCTCTATCAGAGCATTCCCTGTGTGTATTCCATGTGTCGACATGTATGAGGAGAAAAATGATGTGGAGACGGAGCAGAGTGTCTGTAACAGTGATGTCACCACCTAGGGGGTCGACACCTGAGTGGATGTACTGTTGAAAATTACGTGACAGTGTCAGCTCTGTATAAAAAAAACAGTGGTTGACATGAGACAGCCGGCTACTCAGCTTGTGCCTGTCCAGACGTCTCATAGGCCGTCAGGGGCTCTAAAGCGCCCGTTACCTCAGATGGCAGATACAGACGCCGACACGGATACTGACTCCTGTATCAACGGTGAAGAGACAACCGTGATTTCCAGTAGGGCCACACGTTACATGATTGAGACAATGGAAAATGTTTTATACATTTCTGATAATACGAGTACCACCAAAAAGGGGTATTATGTTCGGTGAGGGAAAAACTACCGGTAGTTTTCCTGAATCTGAGAAATAAAATGAGGTGTGTGATGATGCGTGGGTTTCCCCCCGATAACAATTGATAATTTCTTAAAAAGTATACCCTTTCCCGCCAGAGGTTAGGGTGCGTTGGGAAACACCCCCTAGGGGGGATAAGGCGCTCACACGCTTGTAAGAACAAGGGCTCTACCCTCTCATGAGATGGCCGCCCTTAAGGATCCTGCTGATAGAAAGCAGGAGGGTATCCAAAAATGTATTCACACACATACTGGTGTTATACTGCGACCAGCAATCGCCTCAGCCTGGAGGTGCAGTGCTGGGTTGGCATGGTCGGATTCCCTGACTGGAAATATTGATATCCTAGATAAGGATAGTATATTATTGCCTATAGAGCATTTAAAAGATGCATTTCTATATATGCATGATGCACAGCGGAATATTTGCCGACTGGCATCAAGTATAAGTGCGTTGTCCAATTCTACCAGTAAAATGGTCAGGTGATGCGGATTCCAAACGGCATTTGGAAGTATTGCCTTTGAAAAGGGACATTTGGGGTCGGTCTTTTAGACCTGGTGGCCACGGCAACAACTGGGAAATCCACGTTTGTACCCCAGGTCGCCTCTCAAAATAAGACGCCGTATTATCAGGCGCAGTCCTTTGTTGGCAAGCGGACAAAAGGTTCCTCTTTTCTGCTCGTGACAGAGGGAGAGGAAAAAGGCTGAAGAGATTAGCCAGTTCCCAGGAACAGAAACCCTTTCCCGCCTCTGCCAAGCCCTCAGTATGACGCTAGGGCCTTACAAGCTCAGGCACGGTGGGGGCCCGTTCTCAATGAATTTCAGTGCGCAGTGGGCTCACTCGCAAGTAGACCCCTGGATCCTTCAGGTAATATCTCAAGGGTACATATTGGAATTCGAGACGTCTCCCCCTCGCCGTTTCCAAAAGTTGGCTTTACCGACGTCTCCCTCTGACAGGGAGGCGGTTTTGGAAGCCATTCACAAGCTGTATTCCCAGCAGGTGATAATCAAGGTACCCCTCCTGCAACAGGGAACGGGGTATTATTCCACACTATTGTGGTACCGAAGCCAGACGGCTCGGTGAGACCGATTCTAAATCTAAATCTAAAAATCTAAAATCTTTGAACACTTACATACAGAGGTTCAAATTCAAGATTGAGTCACTCAGAGCAGTGATTGCGAACCTGGAAGAAGGGGACTACATGATGTCTCGGGACATCAAGGATGCTTACCTTCATGTCAAAATTTACCCTTCTCACCAAGGGTACCTCAGGTTATGGTACAGAACTGTCACTATCAGTTCAGACGCTGCCGTAGGGATGGTCCACGGCACCCCGGGTCTTTACCAAGGTAATGGCCGAAATGATATCCCTTTGAAGGAAGGGAATTTTAGTTATCCCTTACTTGGACGATTCCCTGATAAGGGTAAGATCCAGGGAAGTTGTAAGTCGGTGTAGCACTATCTCAGGTAGTGTTGCGGCAGCACGATTGGATTCTCAATATTCCAAAATCGCAGCTGGTTCCGACGACTTGTCTTCTGTTTCCTAGGGATGTTCCTGGACACAGTCCAGAAAAAAGGTGTTTCTCCTGGAAGAGAAAGCCAGGGAGTTATCCGAGCTAGTCAGGAACCTCCTAAAACCGAACCAAGTCTCAGTGCATCAATGCACAAGGGTTATGGGTAAAAAATGGTGGCTTCCTACGAACCAATCCCATTCGTTAGATTCCACGCAAGAACTTTCCAGTGGAACCTACTGGACAAATGGTCCGGGTCGCATTTTCAGATGCATCAGCGGATAACCCTGTCACCAAGGACAAGGGTATCCATCCTGTGGTGGTTGCAGAGTGCTCATCTTCTAGAGGGCCGCAGATTCGGCATTCAGGACTGGGTCCTGGTGACCACGGATGCCAGCCTGCGAGGCTGGGGAGCAGTCACACAGGGAAGGAATATCCAGGGCTTAGGGTCAAGCCTGGATACATCACTTCACATAAATATCCTGAAGCTAATTTACAATGCTCTAAGCTTAGCAAGACCTCTGCTTCAAGGTCAGCCGGTGTTGATCCAGTCGGACAACATCATGGCAGTCACCCACGTAAACAGACAGGGTGGCACAAGAAGCAGGAGGGCAATGGCAGAAGCTGCAGGGATTCTTCGCTGGGCGGAAAATCATGTGATAGCACTGTCAACAGTATTCATTCCGGGAGTGGACAACTGGGAAGCAGACTTCCTCAGCACGACCTCCACCCGGGAGAGTGGGGACTTCACCCAGAAGTCGTCCACATGATTAAAAAACTCGACAGGTATTGCGCCAGGTCAAGAGACCCTCAGGCAATAGTTGTAGACGCTCTGGTAACACTATGGGTGTACCAGTCAGTGTATGTGTTCCCTCCTCTGCCTCTCATACCCAAGGTACTGAGATTGATAAGATGGAGAGGAGAAAGCACTATATTCGTGGCTCCGGATTGGCCAAGAAGGACTTGGTAACCGGAACTTCAAGAGATGCTCATGGAGGATCCGTGGCCTCTACCTCTAAGAAGGGACCTGCTCCAGCAAGGACCCTGTCTGTTCCAAGACTTACCGCGGCTGCGTTTGACGGCATGCCGGTTGAACACCGGATCCTGAAGGAAAAAAGGCATTCCGGATGAAGTCATCCATATCCTGATCTAAAGCCAGGAAGGATGTAACCGCAAAAACATTATCACCGCAATTGGCGAAAATATGTTGCGTAGTGCGAGGCCAGTAAGGCCCGAAGGAGGAAATTCAACTGGGTCGATTCCTACATTTCCTGCAAACAGGAGTGTCTATGGGCCTGAAATTGGGGTCCATTAAGGTTCAGATTTCGGCCCTGTCAATTTTCTTCCAAAAAAGAACTAGCTTCAGTCCCTGAAGTTTAGACGTTTGTAAAAGGGGTACTGCATATACAGCCTCCTTTTGTGCCTCCAGTGGCAATTTGGGATCTCAATGTAGTTTGGGTTCCAAAAGTCACATTGGTTTGAACCACTTAAATCTGTGGAGTTAAAATATCTCACATGGAAAGTGGTCATGCTGTTGGCCCTGGCCTGGGCCAGGCGCGTGTCAGAATTGGCGGCTTTATCCTGTAAAAGCCCTTATCTGATTTTCCATTCGGACAGGGCGGAATTGAGGACTCGTCCTCAGTTTCTCCCTAAGGTGGTTCCAGCGTTTTCACCTGAACCAACCTATTGTGGTGCCTGCGGCTACTAGGGACTTGGAGGAATCCAAGTTGCTGGATGTTGTCAGGGCCCTGAAAATATTCCAGGACGGCTGGAGTCAGGAAATCTGACTCGCTGTTTATCCTGTATGCACCCAACAAGCTGGGTGCTCCTGCTTCCAAGCAGACTATTGCTCGTTGGATTTGTAGTACAATTCAGCTTGCACATTCTGTGGCAGGCCTGCCACAGCTAAAATCTGTAAAAGCCCGTTCCACAAGGAAAGTGGGCTCATCTTGGGCGGCTGCCCGAGGGGTCTCGGCTTTACAACTTTGCCGAGCAGCTACTTGGTCAGGGGCAAACACGTTTGCTAAATTCTACAAATTTGATACCCTGGCTGAGGAGGACCTGGAGTTCTCTCATTCGGTGCTGCAGAGTCATCCTCACTCTCCCGCCCGTTTGGGAGCTTTGGTATAATCCCCATGGTCCTTACGGAGTCCCCAGCATCCACTTAGGACGTTAGAGAAAATAAGAATTTACTTACCGATAATTCTATTTCTCATAGTCCGTAGTGGATGCTGGGCGCCCATCCCAAGTGCGGATTGTCTGCAATACTTGTACATAGTTATTGTTACAAAAATCGGGTTATTATTGTTGGGAGCCATCTTTTCAGAGGCTCCTCTGTTATCATACTGTTAACTGGGTTCAGATCACAAGTTATACGGTGTGATTGGTGTGGCTGGTATGAGTCTTACCCGGGATTCAAAATCCTTCCTTATTGTGTACGCTCGTCCGGGCACAGTATCCTAACTGAGGCTTGGAGGAGGGTCATAGGGGGAGGAGCCAGTGCACACCAGTTAGTCCTAAAGCTTTCTTTAGATGTGCCCAGTCTCCTGCGGAGCCGCTATTCCCCATGGTCCTTACGGAGTCCCCAGCATCCACTACGGACTATGAGAAATAGAATTATCGGTAAGTAAATTCTTATTTTATCTTAATATAGGAAATAGGGGGCACCAATATTTATCTTGCCTCCGGGCAACTGTGACGAACTTACGCCACTGGTCACATGAACTATTACTTCACTATCTGTAGGTACAGAGATGGGATTCCAGTGACTGGGACATGGCAAGATGCATGGAAAAATGACTGGAAAGCACACAGGAATTTGTGGATGAGCAGACTAATTATATAATGCCAGGAATTAGCCACACAGATAGATACTTGAGCTACAGTAATATAATATTTGGCAGCAAGCTCAGTGTAACTTTATAGTTCAGGAACACTGAGCAAATGAGGCAGCAAGGCACAGATCTGGTAACTCGCAGGAAAATACATGGCATGTAAGTCTATTCAGAGGATGAGGCTAGATAAACATTCCCTGCTGTGACTCGGCAGGATCACTGGTCCACAGAACCTGGGATCATGTCCCACAGAGCACATTATTGGGGTTTTTCTTTTGAGATCACGAAAAAATTCCAATTTTTTCCAAACATTCCTCACATGATCCTAAGATATTGGAAAATCACAGATTTTTCTATGTTGCGCATAGATATTTCAAGGTACCTTCACAACTAGTAACATGAATGAGATAATAAAGGGAAAAATGCCCTTTTATGTGTGGACATTTTCCCATTCATCCCAGTCATTTCCAACATGTCTGCCACATGTGCTCTCCTCATTCAAATCTTCATTAGCCTACATCATTTTAAAGTTTCATTGAATAATATACTCCCCAAACGTCATTTCCACTTGAACAAATCTAAAAATGAATATCAAATAAGTGCTAAATAAATGCAAAATCATGTATTTTCTGTTTTACTCTGTTTTGATCCATTGTAATATAAGTAGGCAAAATACCCATACAAATGGTGCATCCTCTCACTGGCTCTGTCTGCACACAGCTTAGTTCCCGGCATTCCCCTTGACCTTGTGCCAATCAGGAGTGCATGGCTGGCAGTGAATGGGGGTGTCTAGGCTACCAATCACAAGCCAGTGTGGGAAAATCCTAATTGCTGGTGAAATCACAGTTACTCCCTGCTTTGATCAGTCAGTGGTGGACAGCATTAGTGAGCGGATGCATTGCTTTGTATGGGGATTTAAATAAGATGGTTAAAAATAACCATTAGTAGATACCCCCCATTGTATTTGCAACATAATACTTTAGTTGATTAATTATATATCTTTGTTTTACTTTGCATGAAGTATAGTTTATTACTTATTGTTATGAAAAGATTGTATAAATCTGTCACTCTGGCCATTGATTCATGCTGTATGGAAGTACTGTATGTTGCAATTCAAAGGGAAGTTTTGCTTTTTATTGCAGTAATTATAGGTTAGTCTAAGTACTGCAAACATTATCTGCTATAGAGTTCTAAGAATGGAATTTTCCATTTAATTCTGCATGACTGGTAAATCCTCAATCCAATAAGGTAATGTGGACATAGTTTTGTTAGCTCAGACAACCGTCATAATGTGATACCCATTTATTTTGTTTGTAGAATAAGAAATACATCACCTCTGTGTTATCGAAAAAGTAATTAGTCAAACATTGGTATTACTGGGTCAATATCAATTCCTAAAAACAGGATAACAATAAGTATTAAAAAGTCCCTTTCTTTCCACAGCCGTTTATTTATTCCTTTTACTGAGAAAACAGCTAAGTAATGTGGCTTTAACTCTTTAACCTGTATGAATTATGTTGCAGCATTTTACTTACTGTAATTGTAGGAGTGTCTGCTGGGCTTTTTGGCACCAATGACAACGAAGCCAGAAATGACTTCCTGCTCCCAGATCACACTTGTGCTAACACTACACAAGATTTCTCACTGAAATGGCAGGTAAATGTTTACATACTGTGTGTGCCTTGTATGGTGCGATCACTATAATCAGGGAGAGGGATCAGAAGTTTGACTTAAATATTTTAAGATATGAATGCTTTCAGCTTTACCTAAATAAGGTTTATGCATTATTATGGGGTCAGAGGGCTTGATAAATAGGCCCAATAGTGTGAAGTATGACTGGATCCAAAATTTACCATTCCTACAGTAGCTACTTTTTCATGTTTAATCATCAATATATATGTGTTCACTATTTTATAAGGGTTTTAAATAGAAATATTTCATAATCCGTTAAGGCAGCCATTGTGTTGGCTGGATCAAAAGACCTGAGTGTGCAACCCATCACTTCACTACAAAGCAGGGTCACTACTGAGGCATGAGGCACACGATAATGCGCAATGGCCTCATGCCTAAATTATGTGACTAGTTCAGTTGTTCTCAAACTGTGTGCCTAAGCACCCTGGGGTGCCTTGGGACACTGACAGGGGTGCCGTAGATTGGTGGTTCAGGACCAATTCAAATTATTTATGGTCAATGTAACAGGCAAAAACCAGTGCTGGTGGCTGCTAATCATAGAATATGGGGACAAACAGAAGCAAATCCTGTCCCTCACCACATAACTGAGCCTAAGGGTGACATATAAGCACAATTTAATTAATGTCATATTTTTTTCTAAATTTATCAATAAAAACTTTTGACCTAGGGGTGCCATGAAAAGATACTGATACTCTAGGGCGCTGTGATTCAAAAAAGTTTGGGAACCACTGGACTAGTTACTAGTATTCTCATGAATATCTGCTCAGCCAACAATATTGCTGTTTCTATGTTTTTTTTATTACAGAACTACAGTTTATTAACTGCGGGGATTGGGATTTTATTGTAAATATGTAAATGGGGCCATACACCTGTGATAAATTGGGACAATCTGACATTTTGCAGATGATTGTGCCAATAAATCAGCAATATATGGGGTTCACAAATCACAGATTTCGTCCACAAATCGATTGGGATGGTTAAATCAGGTTTTTGAACATGTTTAATTTCACAGATAAATTGGTTCTGTAGATTGCTAGTGTATGGGTAAGGCTGACCATACACATAAAGATTTATTGTCAGATCTGGCTGGTTTGTATGAAAATCTTGTAATACTGTATATGGGAGCAAATGAAAATTGACCATTTGCTCCTAAATGCCATAAAAATGACAAAAATAGTTGATCTGACAAATTTGTTAAATCATATGGATTTAACCAATTTGTCTGATTGACCATTTTGACTGTTTTCCAGTGTTTGGGAGCAAATGGTCAATTGTCATTTGCTCCCATATACTGCATGATTTTCATTCCAACCAGCCAAATTGGACAATGAATCTTTAGGTGTATGACCACCTTAAAGGGGCGCATACATCAGCAATTGATTAGGTCAATTTGCAGACGATTGTGCAAATCTGCAATGTATGGGGTTCACAGATCGCATAAATCAATTGGTATTGTTAAATCAGGTTTTTCAACATGATTACTTTTACAGATATATTGGGACTGTAGATTGCTAGTGTATGTGCAACAATGTGCAGATCTGCAGACCGTTTCAAGTAATCCGATGAGTCTTTCAAGACTGGCAGATCTATTTATCTGAAAATGATCTGCAAATCACTGAAATATATCTGTAATGTATGGGCAAAGTAGCTGGCCATACACCTAAAGATTTATTGTCCAATCTGGCAAGTTGGAATGAAAATCTGGTAATGAATGACAGCAAATGACAATTGCCAGTTTTCCAGCATTTTGAAGCAAATGGTCAATTGTCATTTGCTCCCATACATTACCAGATTTTAATTTCAACCAGCCAGATTGGACAATAAGTCTGTAGTGTATGGCTAGCTACAGTCCAAATATATCTGTGAAATTAAACATGTTGAAAAACCTGATTTAACAATCCCAATCAATTTGTGTCCGAAATCTGTGAACCCCATACATTGGAGATTTATTGACACAACCATCTGCAAAATGTCACCTTGTCCCAATTCATCACAGGTGTTGCTCTAAAGAGGAAATGTCAGTGGGGGAGAATAATATTGCTCCCTCTCCATCTATCTCTCTCTCTCTCTCTCTCTCTCTCACTCTCTCTCGCTATATACAGTATATATATATTTTATAAAAGTAAATAAATACTGGTTCACTTCTCACAGGTTGACAGCCCATGTAGTTCTGGAAGAAAGAAGATGAAGGCTTGTCCTATAGCACCACACCAAAAGTTATGTAAAGCGCTGTTCCAGGGGGCTCATTCTGTACTGCGGAACTGCTTCAAAGTTGTAAGTTAATAGAATTATTGTCATGACAACATAACTATACTATAAAAGCAATATGTGCGTATGCTATATTCTCCTATGGCAACTCGCAGTTGGGGGGCTGTAATGCCCATTTGGACCTGGTTTGTGAAGAAAAGACATTTTGTCAACAGCTAGGTTGGAACCAGCATGCGATGATGACATTTATCTACCAGCTGTTCTGACAGAACTGTTTTCTGCATAACCCATACCAATAAATCTGTGCATCTGTGCCCTCAGGTTCACCCGGCTCCGTTTTATAGCATGTGTGTGGAAGATATCTGTGATTCAAACCATATCAAACCCATCTGTAACTTGGCTGCTGCATATGTCCATCTATGCAATAGAAACCTGGTGCCCATAGAAATCCCTTCCCAATGTGGTGAGTAATCCGTATGGAAATAACAATAATAATTAGGCCACTTTCAGTAGATTTCTGACATAGTAACACTGATAAAGGCCCTATGTACTGTAGGAGCAAATTACATTTTATTTAAACTCCATGTAAAAAGCTTTTGTTCATTGACTACGTTCATTTATTTATACTAGTTGCGTTCCACTTGGTGGTCGATACTAGCTGACTGGGAGGTACCGTGATAATATCTCTGGAATGGGACAGAACTGTAGGTTATAAGACTGAAGGAAAACACCTCAGACTGTAGCTGTCTCAGCTCTGGGACTGCAGTTATTTTTTCGCATTTACTGTTCACGGCCTAGTTGCGTTTGACTGTCGCATATAGAAAGTGATTGGTTGGTCCCTGAGTCTCTAATTGGCCATAGTCTCTACTGTAACGTCATTTTTCTTTGCTCTACAACTCTATCACAGGCAGCACATTTGTCATATAAAGTTCTCTCTGTAGGACTGAAGCTCAACAAACTAACATATTCCTTTTTCTTATTTGGTTTTATTTGGATTTTGAACATTTTTGTTACAAAATACATAGTAACAACAAAGGTAACCACAATCAATAAGATGCAAGCAAACAAATATAGGTAATACTTAAGTCATTTACACAATTGCATTTAAGGAATATCTTTGTGAGAGAAAAAAGTGAAAGAAGGAAAAAGAAGAGAGAGAATGATGGGGGGAGTTAGATCAACTGTAGCCCATTACTTCCTAAATATGGTACAGTACATTAACGAAACCGAATTGGAGGATCAGGTTGAAATATTTTGGTTTTATACCACAATGTTGCACGATAACAATTGTGAATTTGTTGCTTAGTCGAGTACAATATGGACACTTGCAAGAGATTATCTTAAATACTTCTTTCATTACTGATTAATGTAGTCTTCCATGTTTTGTTGGTTCTTCCACAATGTCATCCCTTACGCTACAATAGTGAGACACCAATAGTTTGCTGAATGCAGTGTGTCCCTGTACTGTGAGTAGAGGCATGGGCACTAATAAGCTTTTCCTCAGTCACTCAGTGACAATCAGGAACCACAATGACAGTCTATGGTAGGGGGCCGGTGCGGTTTCAATAAGCCCCTAAAATCTAAAAATACTTTATATATATATACTATATATATATATATATATATATATATATATATATACACACAGGTTGAGTATCCCTTATCCAAAATGCTTGGGACCAGAGGAATTTTGGATATCATATTTTTCCGTATTTTGGAATAATTGCATACCATAATGAGATATCATGGTGATGGGACCTAAATCTAAGCACAGAATGCATTTATGTTTCATATACACCTTATACACACAGCATGAAGGTCATTTTAGCCAATACTTTTTATAACTTTGTGCATTAAACAAAGTTTGTGTACATTCACACAATTAATTTATGTTTCATATACACCTTATACACATAGCCTGAAGGTCATTTAATAGAATATTTTTAATAACTTTGAGTATTAAACACAGTTTGTGTACATTGAGCCATCAAAAAACAAAGGTTTCACTATCTCAGTCTCACTCAAAAAAGTCCGTATTTTGGAATATTCCGTATTTCGGAATATTTGGATATGGGATACTCAACCTGTATATATATATATATATACACACAGTACATTTTGCCAAATGAGCAAGGTTTCAATTGTCAGAATATGAATAACTTCAGATCTCAGCCACTTAATGGTAGTAATTAGATTTGAATTAATAATATTTTTATTTTGACTACTGTTGTTTTCATGTTCTTTGCAGTGTGAAATTTGCGTCCATTCACAGGAGCAGCAATTGTTACGTCTCTTGTCTACTGTCTGAGAAGCAATAACACACTAAGCGCCTAGAAGTGACCTGTGTAAGAACTTGATATGTTTGCAAAAAAGAAATCAATTCATTCTTAACTAACTGATTCAGTACAGGGTAGATAAATGAATGTATTTAATATTTAACCCCTCTACAAGTGTTCTGCTGTACCACAGTTTTATTTTTAATAAATATTTTTTTTTTCAAATGAAACAGACTCAGTTAGTGAAATGACATGACTAGAGATGAGTGATAAAGCAACATGTATATTTCTATGAATGGCTGTTTATTACGACAGTGAAGCCTGTTTTTTTAACCAATCAAAGCAAAAAAACTTATATTCAGAAATACAGTCTTTTAAAACAGAGCTTTTTTTTAACCCAATATTGAGCAAAACGCCTATGTAATAAAAGGGTAATGCTGCTCCTCACCTTTACAGAGGGAATTCAAGTGTATTGCACATCGGTGGTGACTAGATGGTGCCCGACAAAGCAATTCAAGTGTTGCTCCGTTTGGGCGCACACAGCCGCCAGTGCAGACATTACTGTTATGTTGTTCCGTCATTTCTAGTTTGCTATAAATTAATCTCCAAGCATTTAAAAGCTTCTTAATTTTTTTGAGCCAGTTCATTATTATTTTTTTTAAATTGCCAGAAATGGAAGTTCTGTTTCCTTCAGCCCTAGATATGCACCAGTTTGTCTAAATCATTTCTGCCTGTTACATGTAAGCTCAGTTACTGTATGTCACATAACACACCTTCATATGGTAAAGTTACCCTATGGAAGTGGAATTTGGTTCCATTGAGTTCTTTCACGCCATTTCTGCTGCATGACCTGGTGTACATAACAGCTCCTACCAAGTAGCCAGGAAAACTGTTGGAAAATGGAGATCCTGGCCTCTGCACGTCCCCAAAACGTAGATGACATGTACATTCTGGGAAACGGAGGCCATCACTGGCCCCAAGGCTGACAATCACTTGATGTCTGCAGCCGTTCAACTTCCAATGACGCATGACCCATATTGCACATGTGCTGTATGGGTTCTGCATATCCGCAAAGTAACGAACATAGGTACTTTATGATGTGGGCAACAAGAACAACAGGATCTAAATCAGGTCCATTGTGTCCCTCCTCCCCTTGATAATTGGGAGCAAAGCATCTGTATATAGCATCACATTGGAGAAGTGCTCTATAAAGTCTGGTAGGTGCAAAAATATGAATATCTAGGAGTGAAAGTCTAAAGGTAGGTACATACTAGACGATTTTGAACCAATAAAGATATAAATAGAGATTTCCCTTGAAATGTCCCCAGCTGCAGAATGAAAGATAAAGTATATACACCCTGAACGATATAGTGAACAATATTGTTCAGTGATGTCACTCTTCCCAGTCCTGAACATGCAGCCATGAAAGATATAGCCTAAATTGGACTGCATGTTCAGTTTATAAATGTAAAGGATAACGACCCGCAGGAGCGCGCATCGTTATCGTCCATACACACACGACACTGTGCACAATAATATCTTAATCTTTATCGTGCGTGTCGTCCACTTGAATCGTCTAGTGTGTACGCCCCTTCAGCGATAAGTACTGGGGGCGCAGTGTGATGATGCTGATTTCATTGTCACGCCCAGTCTCCACTGCATAATAACATGAATGGCCTCCTCAGGCCCTGTGCTCAGCCGAATACAATATTGGTGGAGCAGAAAGAGGAAGGCATGGCCATGTAGGTATTCGGCTCAGCATAAACTTACTGCAGCAAAACTATTAGTCACACATGGTCACACTATTGGAGTCACATAGGTTACACAGGTCTGCGATGAAAAAGCTTAAAACAAATTTAAGTGATACCTATAGATTTTTGGCTTCGGAACATAAAAATGACTTATTTATGAATGTTATTTTTTTTCATATGCATTAAAATAATAAATGTATTCTGCCTATATTTATTATAAAACATTGTCTTAAATGAATTTAGTAGTATAGAACATTGCAATTCAGTTCTCGTCATAAAACTTCCCCCCGCCCAGTGCCAGATTAAGGTCCACATGGTCCTGGAGCTGAAATTTACAAAGGGCCTAAACCCCATACTGTCTAAAGGAACATTGCACACACATAACAACTACAACTACAAGGTGAGCTGGCGAAGGTGGAACCAAATACAACAGCTACAACACAGTTTTGCCCTGTGTCGGCACATTTTAACCCCTGCCTACCACCACATATACACACACAGTACACACTACAAACATAGACCGTACACACACACACACACACACACACACACACAGTACACACACCCACCACCACATATACACACTACACACACATCACCACATATATACACACACAGTAAACACTACACACACACAGTACACACCACTCATACAGTACAGTATACACACTAATTGATGCTACTCATCAAGTAGCCATCAAAGAACTTTTGGCATGGATTTCGTTCAAACAAGTGATTTCAAAATTTTTAGGCAATGTCAAGAATCCAAACTACAAAGAAATTGTCAGGGAAATGCTTAATAGTTACAGAAACCTTAGCTGCAATGTGAGTTTAAAGCAGGGGTGGGGAACCTTTGGTCCTCCAGCTGTTGTTGAACTAAACATACCAGCATGCCCTGCTACAGTTTTGCTATTTGGCCATGCAAAAACTGGTGCATGGCATGTTGGGATGTGTAGTTCAACAACAGCTGGAGGGCCAAAGGTTCCCCACCCCTGGTTTAAAGGTACATTTTTTGAATTCCCATATTGAGCATTTCCCGAATAATCTCGAAGACTACAGTGAAGAACAGGGTGAACAGTTCCACCAAGACGTTAAAGACGTTAAAGATGTAGAAAAAAGATACCAGAGTCATTGGGACGTCAGCAATGGATGATACACAGAGCCAACACAAAAAAACTTACAAGCGAAAAGCGACAAAAAGTTTGAAGACAGAAAAACCCAAGATATTAACTATTTTTTCAATAATTATGGTTTATTATTGTTTGATTTTATTGTTATTTCATTATGAAATTAAAACAAAAACACAGTGATATCATCTACACCTCTTCGTATTTCACAATAAATATGTCAAGAACAATTAAACTTATTGTTTTATCTTAAAAATGTATGTAACCCCCTTATAGGTAAATGTGATGTGGTGACTTTTTTTTTATATACTATTTCTTGATGTACACAGGAGTATAATTAAGAATATAAAAGTACTATATTATTAAAAAAAAGCTTTTAATACCTTAAATTTTGCAGACGTGTTATATTGGAGGTGGGCACAGGTCAGGGTGCATTTGCTGTAAGTAAGGACACTGCAGTTGCATCTGAGTTTGTGTGCCAGAGACCTTGCCTCTCTGTGATGGAGGGGAGGAATATTCCCTCCCACTAATTTCTAACAATGCTAAATTAAGATGAGCAGTGCACTTTATCTACATACTTCACATTCAATCTCAATTAAATAGTACTCCTTTACAATGTACAATCATTTCTTGCAAAAAACTTGATCCAACGTTCATTTCCCCTTGTATATGATCCCAAACACTCAGCAGATCTGATAAATTCTCCTAAGATCTGTCAGCTCAGCAGACCATCACAGATAGTATACAGTACCCAGTATTCTGACCACCACCATCTTGTTATTAAACACAAACATCTCTTCTCTATTTTCTGCATTACTAGTAGCAAGTTGCAACTTGCCAAAATACAAATGGCAAACATTTATGCCCACTGACATTGCTCAACAGGAAGGCATACAGGGAAGGCATTGGAAAGGTTAGGTGTTACAAGGGGCAGAGGCATCAACTACAGAAAATATAGACAGCAGTTCAAACCATGGAATCAAAGAACATGGCGCTACTGGGGCACAGGATGCCCTGCTGGTCACTCTGGACTAATGAGAAAAAAGAGAATTAGGCCCAGAGTTATCAAGCCTTGGAGAATGATAAATTGCATGGCGATAAAGTACCAAGGTAGAAGGTTGGAGGAGATTTTAAACTAGGTGCCTGGGGGGAGGTATTAGTAAGAACTAGAGAGACATCTAGAGAGCGAAGAAAAGAGGGATGTATAAAGTATAATGGGGTGGTGAGGGTGGAAGGAGAAAAATAGTCAGCGATGGTAATTTAAGGAAAACTCAAATTCCTAAGGAAATGTTATCTACAACAAAAAAATGCGGATCAGGGAATTACTAAGCTTAACCACTTAACTGACGATTTATTTCACCGAAAACCGCTCCAAAATTGTCGTTTTTTTAATGAGTGAATTAGGTGAAGAACATGACTTTAACCCTATCCCAAATGTAATGTCAAAATGCAGCAACAAAAGCAAATAAGGTGTTAGCATGCATAAAACGAGGAATGGAGACAAGGGATGAGAGTATAATCCTGCCACTGTACAAATCACTGGTGCGGCCACACCTGGAATATTGTGTACAGTTCTGGGCACCTCACTATAAAAAAGATATCTTGGAACTCAAAATGGTTCAGAGGCGAGCCACCAAATTGGTTAAGGGGTTAGAGGCACTGAATTATGAGGAAAGACTTAAAAGGTTAGATATGTTTACACTGGAAAAGAGGCGATTGAGAGGGGACATTATCAATATTTATAAATACATAAAGGGACAATACAAGGATTTATCAAACGATTTGTTTATCAAAAAAATCGCTACATAGGACACGAGGACACCCCCTGTGGCTAGAAGAAAAATAATTTCATACACAACGGAGATAAGGGTTCTTCACAGTAAGAGCTGTAAGGATTTGGAATTCCCTGCCAGAGAAGGTAGTATTGGTGGAATCAATCCATAAATTTAAAAATGGATTAGATAGATTCCAGGCTTAAAAAAATATCCAAGGATACAGCATTTAATTATTATAAAATTATAATATAGGTTGAACTCAATGGACATTTGTCTTTTTTCAACCTCAACAACTATGTTACTATGTTACCAATCAATCAGCACCTAACTTCCATGTTACAGGCTGAGTTGAAAAATTACAGTTAGGAGCTGATTGGTTGTACTTTATCACAATGCAATTTATCACTCTCTGGGCCTATATATGATGTCATGTGACTGTAAGGTATTTTTTCTTTAGAATGCAAGTCATATATTCCACAGGGTAACTTTGCCATGTTCTGCTAAATACCACTGGGGGAGGGGGGGATTCCGTCCAGGAAGAAATGAATGAATAGGCAATTGTAAGCATTACACTGCAGGTAACTTGTTACTTTTCTGACTGCAAATATAAAAGCTGGAAAATGTATGGGTAGACCCAATTCTGCAAGTGGAATGGACATAGAATTACTATGCAGTAACTGATTTCATTTTGTATGTACAGACAGCCGCACAGTACTTGTAAATGTGCAATTCTCAGAATCTGCTCTTATTCTGCATACAGTATATAGACAGTCTCCTAATAGCACATTCCCTCTTATGCACACTAGTAGAATTCTGTTCTGTGTTCCTACAAAGTGCCTCTTCCCTTTTACTGCATGCAGTTCCCAGAATCTGTACCTGCAGAGTGTGATTTCTCATGTTCTGATGTTGGGTCTACTTCTCAGAATTCTAATACCTTGCTTGGACCACTGCACAGTACTATTTATTCTTGTTATTTATGCTTGGTGTGATTCTTAGAATATGTTCTTATTTTGTATGTGTGCAGACAACAGCTTAATGCCACTTCTCCTATTCTGTAAGCAGTTCTCTGTATCTTTCTTATGTTCTATGTTCCGCCAGTTACAACTTACTGAACCGTGTCTCTGTTTTTTGTGAACATCTAATAAAGAAAAGTTTCCAATTACATGACATGTAAAAAAAAAAAAATGAAAAAAAAAAATATATATCTGCTACTTCAGTGCACAAGTGCATATTTGTTATCAGGGTGTTTAGTTATAGGAGGGTAATCCACAAAGTAAAGGGTGTAGTATGGTATGCCGGCGGCTGGCTCGTGGCGACCAGCATACCGGCGCCGGGAGGCCGACCGCCGGCATACCGACAGTGTGGCGAGCGCAAATGAGCCCCTTGCGGGCTCGCTGCACTCGCCACGCTGCGGGCACGGTGGCGCGCTACGCGCGCCACACTATTTTATTCTCCCTCCAGGGGGGTCGTGGACCCCCACGAGGGAGAATAAGTGTCGGTATGCCAGCTGTCGGGATTCCGGCGCCGGGATCCCAAGAGCCGGCATACTGAAGACCACATCAAAGTAAAGACCATTCGGCTATAAGGAAAAAAGGAAAAAAAAAGTGATATTTTTTTGTTTTAAACACAGAATACCTTTGTCTATTCCTCCACATAATCACCTCCTTCATTTAAGCATTCATAATACAGTATCTGTCCGCCTGCTTTAAAATCCCCTTTTTTGTACTCAGCCGACTCCAATCCACTGAACCAGTTTTTACCTGCAAGCTTCACTTCATCATCGCTTCCAAAACATTAAAGTGATGGACTTCATTGGCGATCTTTGTCATGCACGTTTATTATTATTATAGAACATTTAACACCACTTTCTCACATCACCATACACCTGCTTTAATGGATGGTACATTTTGGCAGGCCTCACTTCCTACGCATTTGAGAATCGAATAACACTCCTCACTTCATTGTTAGAGGGATTTTGTATAGTAGGGTTTATTTTAACACACACCGCCAAAATCAACCATAATAGCACGCCTCTCACAGAGCAATTAGAGAACAGGTTGGGGAGGGTGAATGACCAGCGTAACGGGAATGTGCAAATGATCTTTACTTTTCGGATACTCATATAATATATGGCTTAAGTTCTGTCAAACAGAGGTGCACACTAGAAATGAGGGGAGGCCCAACCCCCACAGAGCTTCTAGTTATAGGACTTACCCCCAACAAGCCCTGTATGCGACCAAAGTCCCTACATATTCACCTCCAGCCAGCCCTGCAAATCTGTCTGGAACACATCAGCAATAAGCCTAATACACCTTCATCCCTATCTGCTTTTCCATGCAAGAAACCTAACAGCAGTGCAAGATGCACACACACAAATGTGATATGGGTCCCTACCACTGCATTCCCTCGGTGGGCCCTTCATGCCCCAGTCCGACACTGTCCTGCACTTTCATAGAGAAGCCTCAACTGCCAATATATGTTACATTTTTTCAGGCAGACAATATTGGTGGGAAAAGAGAGTGATAGAGAGCAAAGGGAGGGGATTGAAAAGAAACGAGGGGAAAGAGCAACAGAGACTGGGTGGCAAGAGAGAGAGACGGGAAAGGGGAACAAGAAACGAGAGGGAGAAATAGAGTTGGGAAAGGGCTGGGGGGAAAGAGGGAGAGGAGACAAGGAAGGAGTGCTAGAGATAGAAAAAGATGAGTGAGAGACAGGTGTGGGAATATTGGGGAGACAGATGGGAAGAAAGTACCGCAGGACATGACAGTTATGCTAGCCATACACTAGGTCGGTATCGTGTACGAATACACGATATCTACCTATTGGAGGTCATTCCGAGTTGTTCGCTCGCAAGGCGATTTTAGCAGAGTTGCTCACGCTAAGCCGCCGCCTACTGGGAGTGAATCTTAGCATCTTAAAATTGCGAACGAAGTAATCGCAATATTGCGATTACACACCTTGTAGCAGTTTCTGAGTAGCTTCAGACTTACTCGGCATCTGCGATCAGTTCAGTGCTTGTCGTTCCTGGTTTGACGTCACAAACACACCCAGCGTTCGCCCAGACACTCCTCCGTTTCTCCGGCCACTCCTGCGTTTTTTCCGGAAACGGTAGCGTTTTTTCCCACACGCCCATAAAACGGCCTGTTTCCGCCCAGTAACACCCATTTCCTGTCAATCACATTACGATCGCCAGACCGATGAAAAAGCCGTGAGTAAAATTACTAAGTGCATAGCAAATTTACTTGGCGCAGTCGCAGTGCAGACATTGCGCATGCGCATTAAGCGAAAAATCGCTGCGATGCGAAGATTTTTACCGAGCGAACAACTCGGAATGAGGGCCATCATTCGACCCATTGCATGAACATCGTGCATGTTAATTGGTGTGAATACTATGCGCGGGTCGCATGTCACATCAGCTGATTATATGTGCTGCACAATCACATATGATCAGCTGATCCTGGCCCCCGGCAATTGCACTGTACAATCTACCGCAAGCCCGGCGGCTGGCAGGGGGGATCATTAGTATGACTCACATCTAATGCGAGCCATACTAATGTATGGCCAGCATTAGCGAACCGGTACTGAACCCATAATACTAATGTATATATTTATACATATAAACACACACATACACAGTGCCATTTTTGAGGGAGAATGCACAGCCCTATACAAAGGTGAAGAGGCTAGGGCAGTAGTTCCCAAACATTTTTGAATCACAGCACCCTAGAGTATCAGAATTTTATTCACGACATCTCTAGGCCAAAAGTTTCTTATTGAGAAAAGTAGAAAATAAGATTTAAATGAGTAAATTATGTTTATATGCGATCCCTAGGCTCAGTTATGTGGTGAGGGACGAAATTCGCTTCTGTTTGTCCACATGTTTTGTAAATCACAAACACTGTTTTTGCCTATTACATTGACCATAAATAATTTTAATTGCTCTTGGACCACCAATCCAAGGCACCCCTGCCCTGTAAGTTGTCCTAAGGCACCCCAGGGTGCCAGGGCACACAGTTTGAGAACCCCTGGGGTAGAGGCATTATGTCCTGGTCTGTGCTTAGGTCTTCTCTGAACTCAGGTGAGATATTCTGATTCTTGGACTGTCCGGTGAAATATTGCTCCAGATTACACAATTGTTAAAGAGACTTTTGTTTATGACTGAATCATGATTCCGTATAAAAAAAAAAGTAACAAATTCTAACATGTCTAAAGTGAGTAGAGAGGCTACAAAATCCTGTATCTTCTTCTGAATACATCTCTGAGGTGCCAGTAGCTAAAAGTCCTCCTATACATGCAACAACGCACCAGGCAATTTTACGCAGGTTAGCACATACTGTATAGTGCCCAATTCAGACCTGATCACAAAAGCAAAATATTTCTCTAATGGGGAAAACCAAGGGGGTAATTCAGATCTGCGTTTTTTGCTGTCCTGCGATCAGATAGTCACCGTCTACAGGGGGAGTGTATTTACACTGTGCAAGTGTGCATTCCTATGTGTTAGTAGAGCTGCTAAAAATCAGTTTGAGCCGTCTCTGCGCAGCCCAGGACTTACTCTTCCAGTGCAATTGAATCCTAATGATCTTGGCCGGAGCTGACGTTAGACACCCTCCCTCAAAACGCTTGGACACACCTGTGTTTTTCCGGACACTCCCTGTAAACATCAGTTGCCACCCACAAAGGGGCTCTTCCTGTCATTCACCTTGTGTACCCCCATGCGAATAGATCCTTCGCACCATCCCGTCGCTGACCGGCGATGCCCTTTGTAGCTGTCTGACACGCCTGCGCATTGCGATGCATTTGGGCCTGATCGCCCGCTGTGTAAAAATGCACAGCAGCGATCAGATCTGAATTATCCCCCATGTGCAGTGCAGGTGGGGCAGATATAAATGTGCATAGTTAGATTTGGGTGGGTTATTTTGTTTCTGTGCAGGGTAAATACTGTCTGCATTATTTTTACACTGCAATTTAGATTTCAGTTTGAACACACCTCACCCAAATCTAACTCTCTCTGCACATGTTATATCTGCCCCACCTGCACTGCAGCATGGTTTTGCCCATTAGAGAAAAAGTTTTCTGTTGCAATCAGGTCTGAATTAGGCCCATAGCCAGGAAATTTTAAAAATAGAATTAAAACACTGAAGTGCACAAATGAGACACCTGACTTCCATTTACTCTCATTCAGCAACCACAGGTGCTGCGCCTGATCTCCGCAGATGTATGGTAGGCGAATAGCAAATGCCACATCTATAGCTGACTGTTGTAAAACTCTAAAGTACTCTAATAAGGTATAAAGGGGGATATCAGCTCAATATTTAAAGTATAAAATACTTTGAGGTTGTGATGATGACCTGAACAAGTAGTATTTTTAGAGAAAGTAGTCCTAAAGTGTTAGTAGGCAGGACTTTGAAGTGACATTCTAAAAGGATATTTGCATATAGGTGAAGGAATCAGTACAAACTCAACGTTTCTTATTTTTTTCTTAGTTTTCTTTATGGGCTCATGTCTTAACCATAAAACAAAATAATATTAAAATCCGCAAACATGTTAGCTATAGTGTATACATGCTAATGGTTATAAGTAAGTCTGTAGATTGCCTTGGCCTTACTTGCACTAGAAGTATCCGGACACCAGTTATATTATCTAACAGCAAAGTATTTCCAGTGGCCACTTGCCAATCAGTTACTAATCTGTAACTCTAAGTAATAATTTCTGCTTGGGTAAGGGGAGAAACATTGCAGACAAAAGAACAATGGCCCTCATTCCGAGTTGATCGCTCGCAAGGCGATTTTAGCAGAGTTACACACGCTAAGCCGCCGCCTACTGGGAGTGAATCTTAGCTTCTTAAAATTGCGACCGATGTATTCGCAATATTGCGATTACAAACTACTTAGCAGTTTCAGAGTAGCTTCAGACTTACTCGGCATCTGCGATCAGTTCAGTGCTTGTCGTTCCTGGTTTGACGTCATAAACACACCCAGCGTTCGCCCAGACACTCCTCCGTTTCTCCGGCCACTCCTGCGTTTTTTCCGGAAACGGTAGCGTTTTTAACCACACGCCCCTGAAACGCCGTGTTTCCGCCCAGTAACACCCATTTCCTGTCAATCACATTACGATCGCCGGAGCGAAGAAAAAGCCGTGAGTAAAAATACTTTCTTCATTGTAAAATTACTTGGCGCAGTCGCAGTGCGAATATTGCGCATGCGTACTAAGCGGAATTTCACTGCGATGCGATGAAATATACCGAGCGAACAACTCGGAATGAGGGCCAATGCTTCAATAAAAAAAACAAAACACAAAAACTTGATATGAGTAGAAAATGAAAGGGTGTTCAATACATTGAAAATCAAAACAGTAACTGAGGAAATCCCTACAAATGTAGGCCGGGTACATACTAGTGCGATGGGCAATCAGGCTGAATTCCCTTTAGCCCAGACCATGCCATATTGCCCGTAAACAATAGATGATGCAATGAAGGACAGTTCAACATCTCGTTCCGTCCTTCATTACACGGTACCAGGTCGCAATCACTATCATCTGGTTGGCCGCGTTGCAGGGCCGACCGGAAGAGAGCGCGCAATGGTGGGTACACACTAGGTGATAGGCGATTTGTCGTTCCAATACGGCAAATCTTCCAAATATCGTTCTAGTGTGTACCTACCCACCCACAGAATTTCCTCAGAAAGTTACATGCCAGACACAAAAAAAAACAAAGAAAAATGACATTACATTTTAGGATTAGAGCAGTTTTTTTTTTATTTCTTGTCAGTTGTTATGTTGCCTAATAACTTGGTTAAGATCTTTAGTGAGATCAATCAATCAATTTTCCATCTATCTTCTAATCGGAATCAAGCAAAAGGCTTATTTTTTTTATGATTACCTACAATTAAACATAAAGGCCTTAGGTACATATTATCCAAGTCATTTAGCAACAAATCGGTATCTCCAGGAATTATATGTTCGTAAGGAGATTCTGCCGGCTTAAAAGGTCTCTGCAGCCACGTCAGAACAAGAGTGCATAAGCTGTATCCCCTATACTGTATGTAACATGCATGTGGCTGCAGTAAGATGCACATTTCCCCATGTACTGCACATGCATTTAGCTAGGAACCTCTCTCTCTCTCTCTCTCTCTCTCTCTCTCTCTCTCTCGTCTGTTCTAGTTAGCTCTGCCGGTGGGTTAGTCTAATCAAAACCGGAAACAGAAAATGTTAAAATGTCCTTCCCTTGTTCTTAATGAAACAAAACACAGGGAAGTATAATATATTTTATTTATTTATTACCAGTTATTTATATAGTGCACACATATTCTACAGCGCTTTACAGAGACGTGGCCATTCACATTAGTCCCTGCCCTAGAGACGCTTACAATCTGTATTCCCACACGCACACATATACATAATACTAGGATTGATTTTTGTTGTGAGTCAGTTAACCTACCAGTATATTATGTGATTTTAGGAGGAATCCAGAGTACCTGGAGGATTCCCATGCAAGCATTGGGAGAACATACAAACTCCACACTTTAGGGCCGTGGCGGGAATTGAATCCACAACCTTAGTGCTGTGAGTCAGTAATACTAACCATTACACCAACCATGCTGCCCTCTATATTGTATGTGTTTTTTATTGAAATAATGCAGTAGCCAAGTGGAATTATCACTCTTAAATGTATAAAAGCATGTATTTATAACCGTAAACCAACATTCAATAATAAAAAGTGAGCATTAAAAAAAGTAATTAATAAATGAATATAACAGTTAAATAATTGTCATGTTTCATTCTCTTGCCACCATGGCAGACATCACTATTGGGTCAGTCAGAATTCAGATAATTCACTCATTGGCTGCGTGAGTACAGCTACCAGTGCTGTTATGTTAAGTCTTTCTGCTGAGACTGTTACTCTACATCTAGTCCGCGATGCTTGGTACAGTAAATGTATGTAAGTAGTATTCCATCCTATTTCTGTGCAGTTAATATTATGCAGCATGTGCTCTCTTTGCCTGTGAAGCAGTGATAGCTACCACTGAAAGCACCCTCATTATACTTCCCTTTTACTCTGTAGGCCTTGATAATGCAATGTCTAAGCTACCAGGCTCTTCATGAACTCCCATCTGCAGCACAGTCTTAGGGTGTGTACACACGGTGAGATTTTTTCTTCAGATTCTGACTATATAGTCAGAATCGGAAGAAAAGTTAGTGCAGATCGCAAGGTGACAGTCACCTTGCGATCCCGATTCAATGCCGATGCGCGGTCCCGTGCGGTCGGCATCGAAAGAAAAAATAGACTGTGCAGGCAAGTCAATTTTGGCTATCTCTATAGAAGAGATAGTCAAAATCGGGACTTAACCAAAATCGCACATAGCAAGTATCGCAAGCACACTCATTATGTGCTTGCGATACTGGCTAAGTGCCGACCCGGCCACTGTCGCATGGTGAGAATCGGGCATAGCCCGAATCTCACCGTGTGTACACACCCTTAGTTTTCCTGTTTTAGTTCTACCAAGGTACAAATTAAGGCCTACAGCTAAGTCCAGAGTGTCCTAAATTATCTTAACGACATTGTTAAAATCGTCTAGTGTGTACCCACTAGATCGCTAATGATGCATACTCCCACAGGTAGCTAGCGACATCCCCCATTGGCTGTACATGCAGATCAATCTGGGGAAGTCGCTAGTGAGGCCATACTGCTAAACGCAGCATGGCCCCGTTCCCCCTTCCGCCGCTCCATCGCTGTCAACATCGGCAAGTGTGTATGCACCCCGCCAGGTCCAGTCGCCACTGATATCACCGGGTACACACATTGTTTAGTATGTACCCATCTTTAGGTTAAAGGAACTTGCTTTCCTACCACAAACCAATTGCAAATATTAATGAAATAATGCAAATAGATTACAGTAGCCACACTATTGTTCCAATAGGATTAGTAAGGCTCAAATTGCACTCTACTGTACATCAGCCCTTTGTTTTTATATTTAATAAATTATATTTATCAGTTACATACAATTTCTATGATACTCTAATGAAAGAGAAGTCAAATATATTGTACCCAGAACGTTAAAGGACAAGTGGCAAATCAATGAGGAGAAAGATTATTTCTGCTACAAAAAGGAAGTTACTGCGAGTTATTATAGGGCGGCTCACCCAAAGGAGGTGACCCAAGTGTAATTCTTTCTGGCCTAATAAACTGTATCCAAACTTGTGAGATCCATGGATAGAAAGCAAACCCTAAAGTGAGTCTGTTTCATCAAAGTACATTAGCCGCTTGTTTGTTACTTACACCTGGGTTCTGGTGACCATTTGACAAAGTCACTTCATACATCAGAACATTAGGATAGCTCTGGACAATGTTAACATATTATTTTAATAATTATCCTGTTTAGGCTAAAATGAGCACCTGTGAGAGTGTCTCATGTATCTACAGCTCCATGTGAATCTGAGACATGTGCACGGGGAAGGGAAGCCTATTTCTTTTTTTTTTTTTGTGTAAACTGTTTTTATTAGTCAAAGCAGTATTCAAGAACATTACAGAAACATCTTCAAAAACAAAAGCAAAAGGAGGGCATACAAAATATCGCGTAGCATATATCCATCAGTACACCACACATTAGTCAATGAATATCTGTCTGTATTTCTGTCATCATTAAAGTTTATAAGTGAAGAGCATAATATCAAAACAGCATCAATGAATGGGAAAGAGATAAAAGAAAAAAGGAGAAGAGAGAAGAGGAAAAGAGGATAAGCCGGGAAAGGTTAGGGTGGGCAGGGTCAGGTGTGTCGGTCTGCGTGATACGGGCAGACTATTTGGGGAGCGTATGGGTGATCTCCACCACTTCTGAGTCTGGGCCATAGTACAGAAACAGCGTTGTTGGAATATGGGTGTGGGTATGAATAATGATACAGATATGAATATGAATATGGGCCTGTTTACCAACATGAGGGGGGGTTATGTCGCAATATAGGACCGATACTGCGGTGTGTCTTTAAAGTCGTACCAGGGAAACCAAATAGCTATGAAGTTAACTGTTTTCCCGGATGAGAAGGAAACCAGGTCTTCCATGTCCAAGAAGTGGTCAATCTTTGTGAACCACATTTTAATTGAGGGTGGAGAGGTAGATCTCCAAAGAACTGGGATCACCGCTTTAGCAGCGTTGCAAAGGTGTCTTAACAGGGAATGTTTGTAGGAGTGTGATCCTGCGGGGGTGTGATTAAGTAGCCAGAAATCTGGGTCTCTCGGGATTTCGTCACCTACTATCTGTTTGGTGCACTCAAATACTTCTGTCCAGAATGGAATTATAAGAGGGCAATCCCACCAAATATGTATAAAACTCCCCGGGGCATTTTTGCATCTCCAACACATATTCGAAAGAGAGGGAAACATTCTATTAAGAACACGGGGGGTCCTATACCACCTATATATAAGTTTGTAAAGGGTCTCTAGTGTCGAAATGCATAAAGAACTCGCCTGAGCGTTCTTAAACACGGATTCCCAGTTAATTTGAGTAGGTAGCCCCGACAATTCCCCTTCCCAGGAAGCCAAGAAGGTAGGAGGTTGCGGGAAGAAATTTTCCATAATCAACGTATAAATTTGTGAAATAGTATGTGTAGGTGAACTGGGGGAGATACATAGTCTCTCAAATCCAGTGAGGTCTCTAGTTACGTCAGAGAAGCTCTTGTGAGATGATATGAAATGGTGGACCTGCAGGAACCTCCAAAACTCAGCACTGTGTAGGTTCCAAGAGGACTGAACATCTGAGAAGGAGCGCACCCTACCCGAGCTCACCAGCTGACCGACTCTAAAGATCCCAGCTTCCGCCCATGGGGTGAAAGCAGTCCCTTGAAGGCCTGGGGCAAATTCGGAGTTATAAAGAAAAGAGGTTAGAGGGGACCTTTTGGAGGATATATAACTCTGGGATCTCAGCTTGGCCCATAATCTGAGCGTGGGAGAAACCATGGGATGTGACACCTTCGGGAGGGTAGGGAGCCAAGGTGCAATTTCTATATAATATGGTAGACAACTCAGCTTTTTCCACAACAGGAAGTCTAAACGAAGCCTGGATAATAAGGGTTTAAAATTTAGGGAGAACACTTTGGATAAGTCATTGGTCAGCAACACCCCCAGATATTTTAATTTATGATCATGCCAGGTGAAGGGGAAGGCTTGTTTCAGGCTGTCTACTATATCAGGAGGAGTGGTTAAATTCATAGCAATAGACTTGGAATAATTTATTTTGAAGTTAGAGAGGGCTCCAAACTTCTCAAACTCCACCATTAAGTTTGGCAGAGATGTGACCGGATTCGTGATTATTGCTAGTAGATCATCGGCATATAATGCCAGTTTGTATTCGGTCCCCCTTACTAACAGGCCCGAAATGTTTGGGTTAGCCCTAACGCTTCGGGCTAGTGCTTCCATGCAGAGGACAAAGAGCAATGGGGATAGCGGGCATCCCTGTCGTGTACCGTTGAAGATTGGGAAGGAGTCAGAAAGGGTGCCATTAATCCTAATTTTGGCGGATGGGGAGGTATAGAGGGATAGGATTCTGTGGAGACAGATGCCACCAAGTCCCAGATGCCTCAATATTCCGTCATAAAGTCCCAGTCCACTCTATCAAAAGCTTTTTCTGCATCTGTTGACAGTAGGATAGATGGGGATGAGAGCCGACCAGCATAGTGGATCATGCTGAGCACTTTGGTGGTATTGTCCCTGGCTTCTCGCCCTAAAACAAACCCAGCTTGATCTCCATGTATCAGACCAGGCAACAGTAGTTTAAGGCGATTTGCGATCAATTTAGCGAAAAGCTTTATGTCAATATTTAATAGGGAGATTGGGCGGTAACTGGAGCATAGACTGGGGTCTTTACCCTCTTTGGGTAGAACTGCAATATGGGCTTCGAGAGATTGTGGGGAGAAGGGCGATTGATCAGATATAGTGTTAAAGGCTCTTGTGAGTATGGGGATTAATTTGTCTTTAAAAGCTTTGTAATAGGCAATAGTATATCCATCGGGGCCGGGACTCTTGCCATTAGGAGAGGATTCAATAACTCTCTGAACCTCTTCAGTGGAAAAAGGGGCGTCTAGATCTTCCACTTCTTTTGCGGTCAGTGTGGGGAAATGTAAGGTCCTTAAATAGTCAGCTATGGCTTTTTGATGGGACGACCTGTCAATTCTGCCGGTTGGGCCGGAGAGGTTATACAGGGTAGAGTAATATGTCTTGAAGGCCCTGGCTATGTGAGATGTCTGGTGTTGGGGTTGGCCATGATGGTCTTTAATTGTATGAATGAAAGAAAGAGCACGTTGTTCTCTAAGTGCTTTGGCCAGTAATTTTCCAGGCTTATTGCCCCATTGATAATATCTGCTACGGCACTTCCGATAGGAAAACTTGACTCTATCTGAAAGTAACTTATTCAGAGCCGCCCTAGCAGTTTCGAGGTCGGTGTAGTGTTGTGGGGTTTGGGATTTTTTATGTAGAAGCTCTAGAGATTGTATTTTAGACAGTAAATCTTCTCTGAGTTTCTCCCTCTGCTTTTTGCGAAAGGATCCTATTTGAACACAAACCCCCCTGATGACACATTTGTGTGCTTCCCATACTGAGACTTTGGAGATATCGTCTAAGTCATTGGTACAAATATAAGAGTCCAAGGCGTTATCAATTCGAGACTTACAGTCTGAATCTTGTAAGAAAGTGTCATTGAAATGCCAGGACCATTGGCGATGTGTGTTGGGAGGGAGGCGTATGGTGAGGTTGACTGGGGCATGATCGGACCATACAATCTGTCCTATAGAGGCATCAGACAGAAGGTGCAAGTGTCGGTGACTCAAAAATAAGTAATCAATCCTGGAATATGTCTGGTGTGGGTGTGAGAAATGGGTGTAATCTATATCAGTAGGGTGTGTCAATCTCCAAGTGTCGATCAGCTGGTGGTCGAGCAGAGTACGTCTCACTCCCCTATGCTCCTTTTCTGGCTTGCAGGAGATCTTTTTAGAATTGTCCTGGCGAGGATCCAGGGTCCAATTCAGATCACCTCCCATCACTACCACCCCCTCCAATAGAGATTCCGCGTCTTCTAGAACTGAGGATAAAAAGGAGGGTTGTTTAGCGTTAGGGGCATATATGTTTAAAAAAGAGAAGCGTTGGCCATGTATGTCGCATTTCACCAGCAACCCCCTACCTTCAGCTATTCTGTGGGAGGCTACATTGAGGACAGGCAGATGGCGGGCAAGTAGGATGGCTACACCCAGTGTCTTACCAGCCGAATTATTGGACAGGAAAACATGCGGGTAATAGTGACATTTTAGGGACGGCGCGTGTCCCATCTTGAAGTGTGTTTCCTGAATAAAAGCAACGTCTATTTTCTCGTCTCTAAGCCATTTAAGAAGTTTAGACCTTTTTTCAGGGACATTTAGCCCTTTGACATTAAGGGTAGTTACGTGTAAATCACTCACCCCCATAATCAGTCAGGTCCAATCGTTTCACGATAGTCTTTTCTTCGGCAGACCCTGGGAAAGGTGAGGGAAAAATAACAGGGGGGGAAGATAGGAAAAAAGGAAGAGCAAAGAAATAGAAAGAAAAAGCTGTGGCGGGGGAATCCCCGCCAAAAAGCACTGTAACATTAAACATAAGCGGTATTACTACCAAAACTGCTGCAAGAAGGACAGGAGCGGAATCCTGACGGCTCCCGGTCCAAAGAAACAGGGGATGCAGCATATCGGGGTCCTGCGGGGGGTTCAGGACAACGACCATTCCCAAAATAGAAACTCGTTAAATATACGTTATTACCGAGGTGTGCACTAGGCATATGTGAAACATGAAAAATAAAGCATACATATATATGAGTATATATAATGGCATAAGAGCGCACAGACAAGCCTCAAGTTATCAAGTCGGGTTTCAAATAGGCTTTAGTGTCCGTGCACTGTTATCCATCTGCACAAACAAAAACAACAAGAGATAAAAGGGGAAAAAAGAAAATACAAACAAAAACAAAAAACAAGAACCGATCACAATGGTGAACAACACATTGCACTATAAAGAAAGAGAAAACTCAATGTATAACATATTCAGCAGACAAATTTACATCCATTCGGGATGAGGCTTCTCAATCAAGGAGGCTTCGAATGTCGTGGGCTAGGAGTGGATCCCCGCAGCCGCGGGGTGTGAACTTGCTGCCATGTGTCATCTGGAGGGAGTACCACGGGCAAGTCCGGCAGGTGGTGAAAGGCGTCCCAGTCAGGAGTCGGGACCGGGGGGATACCCAGAATCGTAAAGAAAGCCTGTAAGTCTGACGGTCTAGAAAGACTCGCAGTTTTGCCGCCATGAGAGACCTGGAGGGAAAATGGAAAGCCCCATCTGTATTTCAGCTCGAGCTTTCTGAGGGAGTCCGTAAGAGGTTTCAAGGCGCGACGTTGTTGTAAAGTAGACCAGGCAAGGTCAGGGAATATCTGAATCTTGTCTCCTTGAAATTCAATGCTGTCTAGTTGACGGGCCGACCTCATTATATCCTCTTTTTGGGTGTAATAGTGGAGCCTACAAATTACGTCCCGTGGTCTGTCGGAGGGCAAGCCTCGAGGACTAAGGGCTCTGTGGGCTCTATCGAATATAATGTCTTTGTTCGGGGCCAGGTCAATAAGTTCCCCGAATATCTTAGATAAGGCGTTTACCAGGTCTGTTTGCTGGACGCTCTCCGGCAGGCCTCTGACTCTAATATTATTTCGCCGGCCGCGATTATCCATGTCCTCTATGCGCGACTTTAAAAAGGAGATATCGTCTCGCTGGTGAGATAGCACTTCCCGAAATTTAGTCAAAGAGTCCACAGTAGACGATTCATGGCGTTCCAGGACGTCAACTCGAGTCTCGATCTGAGACATATCTTGTCGGAGCGCTGTCACTTCTTGAGTGATGGTGGATAATAGACGGGTCTCCAGGGCTGAGAAGTCTTGTTTCGTAGGAAGCGACCGTACATGCGACAATATTTCACTTATCTCCGCAGATAGGGAGAGGGCCTGTGAGGGCTCTGGAGTCCCAGGGGAGGCCATGTCGTCCACCGAGTCGTGTACACTTGGGAAGGTCAGGGCGTTAGAAGGAGCAGAGGGGGTCGAGGTTGGAGAAGTTAGGAACTTACGTAGATCTGATGAACGTCGGTTCGCGGGGGGTGGGATCTCGTCCGGCTTAGTCTTGGCCTTCTTTTTTTTCCGTATCCCTTTCACCATGAGATCGGTCTTTAAATAAAGCAACTTAGAATTACACTTTCACATTACCTCGGTATTATGTAGCATGAGGGCCGTCGTCGTGCAAAAACCCCCCTCGTGGTCTTAGGGCAGCATCAGGCAGGCATGCTCGAGGTTAAGGGCCCATTTTTTCACTTGTAATCGTGGTGTTTCTGATATAGCCCGATCGGGGTGTATTCACCGTGCCCCAGGTCACTTTCACTGAGCTGAAGATGGCCGCCGGGCGTCTTCCTCCGTCGTCCCGTCTAACGAGCCGCCGGGTCGTCGCAGCGGTGAAAGCCGAGAGCAGGTAGGAGACAGCCAGCCCCGGCAAGCGGCCGGCAGCAGGAGAGTTTGTAAAGCTCCGTTTGGTGCTCACTGCCCGAGCAGCGGGTCCCGGAGCCGTCCCCAGCTTATTGTTCAAATCGAGGCCCCGGCTTCGTCCAGCCCCACAGGCCGCAATCCGCGGGAGCAGTTAAAACTGCTCCCCGATTCCGCGGTACCTCAGGGGTCTCAGTCGGGGGGCACCAGGAGGGCAGCGGCTGGGATGTTAGTGGAGCTGAGGATCGGGGGCCGCGTGGCGTCCCTCTTGCTGTGCGGGTCCTGGGGGGTGAAGCACTCAGTCACTGTGAGCTTCAAGATGTAGCACTACCTCTCAGTGCAACGTCCAGGCCACGCCCCAATAATAATTTTATGTTTTATTTTTATTACTATTATTTTTATTATTATTATTATTATTATTTTTTTGTTGTTGTTTTTTTGCAGTGGGTAGCTGGTGTGGCCCCAGAGAGTGTCCGGGGGACAAATGCACTAATAAAGTTTCCCCAGGCAGCGGTAGAAGCAGTGGGGTCCAGGTGTGGGCAGAATGCCAGTAACCAAAATGGCGCCGCCAGACCTCCGTGGAAGCTCCCGGCCGACAAGGCCCCCGGAGGCCGCCAATCAAGCAGGAATGCAGTGGCTGGCTGGCGCCGTGCGGAGCCCAGGCCGGGATCCCCCAGTCCTGGCGTCAGTGAGCGGGTGAAGCAGCCCCGGCCGAAGAGAGCGGCAGAGTCCACCCGCCCTCGGCTCCCCTCAGCGCAACGGCGGTGTCCAGCGGGTCTCCGTGTAAGGTAAGGGGGCAGCGGGCAACACTCACCACCCGCCTGACAATCAAGCGAGGCGTCTTTCAGGGAGTAGAGTCCCGATGTGGTGGGGGCACTCTCTGCGGCGAAACCCAGCCACCCAAGGCTTCCTCCTCCGGGGCAGCAATAAAATGGAGGTCCCGGCTTCACCTGGGTCAGTAGGCCGCAACCCACACGGGTGTAGGAGACACCCGCCGGCTCCGCGGACCTCACTGCCCACTACAGGTACACCCCAGCTGAGAAAAGGGGGTCCCCACGATCACTAAAAAGCAGCAGGGTATTAGTTTATATGGACGTAAGGCAGGAGCTCCAATGCAACACGTCTGCCCAGATCTGCAGCCAGGCCACGCCCCGGGAAGCCTATTTCTGATGGGTCTCTTGCATTGGCATGGGGCTAGTGCAAGTGCTGATATGGATGATTATTGTCTGTAAAATCAATGTTACCTCTAGTAATGTAATCGGTGAGGGAAAGGTAGCGGTCATAGCATTGCTCCCATTATTCCAAATAAATGCAAATTTTCCCTAGCACTGAACATGACACTGGAAGAATTTTGGCCACTGCCAAACAGATTGGACCCGCCACAATGGGTCCAATATGCCAACAGAATCCACAAAACCAGTTTTCGAAGGTGCGGAGACAGTGTCGGACTGGAGCATAAAAGGCCCACCGGGGGTATGCAGTGGTAGGGGCCCATGATTAGAGGTGTGGCCAGCCTCCAAAGGGGGTGTGGCCAGCCACCACAGAGGTGCCTGGTCTGGCCTCCTTGATAATTTATATAGTAATTAATGCTAGTGCATGCATGATAATGTGCCAGATTAATGACAGCAATGTACTGTAGAGAATACATCATAATCCTGTGCAGTATAAGGTAACATATGTATAATATATAATTCAAGTGCACAGTCTAGAACCTGATCCCTAAAGGAGGAGGGCCCACAAGGCAGTGGGGCCTACAGTACCAGTGGTTTCCCCTGTACCCCTGTAGGCCAATTCGAGCCTGTGCAGAGATGGATAGTGTGAAAATCCGTAAAAGGGATTTCATAAATTGTCACCAATTTGCTATTAAATGCCGAAAGTATAAAACCTCAGAAGATGCAAAAATACTGTTATGAAATATGCAAATTGATCAACTCAAATGCTGAAAGCCTCTCCCCTGCCTGCAGGGCATATTAGGTTGTACACAGCTACGTGACATTTACATATACACAGTTCTTTCGAATTTTGTATTAGTATACATGTGTGATTATAACAAACGTCCATGCAATTCTCTAGAATTTTTCTTGAGAAATCAAATGTTTGAAACCTCAGATCTCATGATCCAAAAGAGCAGCCAAAAGTTCTGTTTGTTTTAGTTATAATGTGCTGAGCGCAGATTGCCACAGCTTGGGTTGTACAAATATTCCTATGTTTCAGAGCAGAAACAGGAAATGTCTGACATTTACAATTTCCAGACAAATCTGCAATTGCATGTGCAATCACCATTCTAATACATCTGGCCAGGGTCTACTTGTGAGCAGGCCAAACTGCAGACATCATTTTTTTATTGGTAATTTGTATTGTTCATTGAAATTACTTTGTTCCATTTCAAATCCATATTTGGATTTAACCTGAAACACTCGAAGCTCTCAGTCTCCCCTCTCTATGTGAAACCACTTTATCCTAAATATTATCATATTAGTCTGAACTATTGTAGCTAAGGGGCCTATATATCAATTATTATTCATTTTCAGATGCAACAAATAACGAGATTTATGGTAAGAACTTACCATTGTTAAATCTCTTTCTGCGAGGTACACTGGGCTCCACAGGGAATGACATTGGGGTGTAGAGTAGGATCTTGATCCGAGGCACCAACAGGCTAAAAGCTTTGACTGTTCCCAGAATGCATAGCGCCGCCTCCTCTATAACCCCGCCTCCGTGCACAGGAGCTCAGTTTTTGTTAACCAGTCCAATGAAGTAGCAGGCAAAAGAGACGACAACTGTCAGTAGCCACATACACCACATTCTCATGACAGGAGAAGGTGTCAGCGGCTAATGCCATATGAACCCAAAGAAGCTAAGTGCGTCAGGGTGGGCACCCTGTGGAGCCCAGTGTACCTTGCAGAAAGAGATTTAACAACGGTAAGTTCTTACTATAAATCTCTTGTTCTGCTGTGGGGTACACTGGGCTCCACAGGGAATGACATTGGGGATGTCCTAAAGCAGTTCCTTATGGAAGGGGGCGCACTGTAGTGAGCAAAAGAACCCAGCGTCCAAAGGAAGCATCCTGGGAGGCGGAAGTGTCAAAGGCATAGAACCTTATGAACGTGTTTACTGATGACAACGTAGCCGCCTTGCACAATTGTTCAAGGGTCGCACCACTGCGGGCCGCCCAAGAAGGTCCAACAGACCAAGTAGAATGGGCCTTGATGGTAGCAGGAGCTGGAAGGCCAGCCTGTACATAAGCATGTGCAATCACCATTCTAATACATCTGGCCAGGGTCTGCTTGTGAGCAGGCCAGCCACGTTTGTGAAAACTAAACAGTACAAAGAGAATCCGACTTCCAAAGGGAAGCAGTCCTCTTCACATAGATACAGAGAGCCCATACCACATCCAAAGACCGCTCTTTGGAAGAAAATTCAGGAGAGGCAAAGGCCGGAACCACAATCTTCTGATTAAGGTGAAAAGAAGACATCACCTTAGGTAAATACCCGGGACGTGTTCTAAGAACCGCCTGATCACGGTGAAAAAGCAGATATGGTGACCTACAAGACAAGGCACCATCTAGCAGAGGCAATAGCCAGCAGAAACACTACCTTAAGAGAAAGCCACTTAAGGTCTGCAGATTCAAGAGGCTCAAATGGAGACCCTTGCAACGCCTCCAGAACCACGACAAGTCCCAAGGAGCCACAGGCGAGACCCTATGGTAAATCCGAGCAGAAGCCGGATTCCGGGCCTTCCACATGGTTTGAATAACTGCCTCAGAAAATCCTTTGGCCCTCAAGACTCAAGCTTCAAGAGCCACGCCGTCAAAGCCAACCGGGCTAATTCCTGATATGAGGAGATCTGGGCCCTGAATGAGGAGATCTGGGCGCTGTGGAAGTAGAAGGGGATGCTCTATCGAGATACCCTGAAGGTCTGAAAACCAATGCCGTCTGGGCCACGCGGGAGCGATCAGAAGTAGGATTCCTCCTTCTTGCTTCAATTTCCTTATTACTCTGGGCAGTAGTGACACCGGAGGGAACACGTATGGCAGCTGAAAGTTCCATGGAATTGCCAGTGCATCCAAGAACGCTGCTTGAGGATCCCTTGTCCTTGCTTCGAAGACCAGAACCTTGTGATTGTGTCAAGACGCCATCAGGTCCACATCTGGAAGGCCCCACCAGGCCACGAGGAGTTGAAACACTTCTGGATGGAGGCTCTACTCTCCGGCGTGTGCGTTCTGACGACTGAGAAAGTCCGCTTCCCAGTTTAGGACCCCCGGAATGAATACTGTCGATATGGCTGGCAGATGGCATTCTGCCCACTGAAGGATCCGTGATACTTCCCTCATTGCCATGCATCTTCGAGTGCCGCCTTGATGATTGATGTACGCCACCGTGGTGGCGTTGTCCGACTGTACTTGAACAGATCTGTGTTGTATTAAATGCTGGGCCAAGTTCAATGAGTTTAACACTGCCCGCAACTCCAGACTGTTTATCGGGAGGAGAGATTCCTCTTTGGTCCACCGACCCTGAAGGGAGTGTTGCTCCAACACTGCGCCCCGACCTCTCAGACTGGCATCCGTCGTCAGAAGAACCCAGTTGAAGATCCAGAAGGGACGACCCCTGCTCAATCGTTGGTCCTGAAGCCACCAGCTCAGTGACAGATGGGCCTCCGGAGACAAGGATATCATTTGAGACCTGATCCGGTGAGGCAGGCCGTCCCACTTGGAAAGAATCAACTTTTGTAGAGGGCGGGAATGGAATTGAGCATACTCCACCATGTCAAAAGCCGACACCATGAGACCTAGCACTTGCATCACCGAATGTATCGACACTTGCGGACAAGATAGGAAGCATCGAATCCTGTCCTGAAGCTTCAGGACTTTCTTCTGAGACAAGAACAACCGCTGGTTGTGAGTGTCCAACAACGCCCCCAGGTGCACCATGCTCTGAGCAGGGACCAGGGAAGATTTTTTTCCAGTTGATGAGCCACCCGTGGGCTTGCAGAAACTGGATAGTCAGATCCAGATGGCGTAGGAGAATTTCTGGGGAATTTGCCAGGATCAACAAGTCGTCCAGGTACGGTAGGATCCTGACCCCTTGACGGCGGAGTACAGCCGTCATCACCGCCATGACCTTGGTGAAGACTCGTGGAGATGTGGTCAAACCAAAAGGTAATGCCCGAAACTGGTAATGGAGGTTGCCAACCGCAAACCTCAGGTATTGCTGATGCGACATTGCAATAGGAATATGCAGGTAAGCATCCTGTATGTCCAGGGAGACCATGTAATCCCCAGGTTCCAAGGCCAGAACGATAGAGCGAAGAGTTTCCATACAAAACTTGGAGACTCTCACAAATTTGTTCAAGGACTTGAGGTTGAGAATGGACCAGGAGGACCCATTCAGTTTCGGGACTAGGAACAGCGGTGAATAGTACCCCATGCCTCTCTGAACCAGAGACACCTGTACTACCACGCACAAAATGGAAAGCTGCTCAATCAGATTGTAATGTCACTCAGGTGCTAAAAGGGAGGGGTAATTCTGTGTAGGAAAAACAATATGTTCCCTAATGCACACCGAGTGAAAAATATTACTACATAATAGTCAGATAATACGGAGATCTTAGTTGCGTATATCTGCAGATATAGGGTTAAGCCCCCAGGCCAATCGACAAGGCTTCTCCGTCACTGGGGGTCCCTAATACTAGGTATGGGTCCGGGGTGCAGGACCCCATGATGTCGGCACAGGCCGGCCACCCCAGGTCAGCACACAGGTGAGAATTAATAAGGGTTAATAAGAAGCACAGAAGTGCTATGTAAGTGGTGTGATTAAAATAATATATACAAAGTGATAGGGAAAATCATAAGTGTTAATAAAGTGTTAGGGTGTGCCGACCTGAAGCAGCCCAGCCACACCGACACAGGGGCCACCGCACCCCACACCCACCCCATAAATAATTACAAATATGTCTGGGTTAAATTCCCAGTGTAAGGCCACATGGTAATGGCTCCTACAGCATCTGAGAGCCAGCTTACCTGGAGATACCCCTGGCTTCCCCTATGGCACTCTGGAGTCAGCAATCCCTCCTAATGCTGACCCATCCATGCCTCTCTAAATACAATGCACAAAATGGAAAGCTGCTCAATCAGATTGTAATGTCACTCAGGTGCTAAAAGGGAGGGGTAATTCTGTGTAGGAAAAACAATATGTTCCCTAATGCACACCGAGTGAAAAATATTACTACATAATAGTCAGATAATACAGAGATCTTAGTTGCGTATATCTGCAGATATAGGGTTAAGCCCCCAGGCCAATCGACAAGGCTTCTCCGTCACTGGGGGTCCCTAATACTAGGTATGGGTCCGGGGTGCAGGACCCCATGATGTCGGCACAGGCCGGCCACCCCAGGTCAGCACACAGGTGAGAATTAATAAGGGTTAATAAGAAGCACAGAAGTGCTATGTAAGTGGTGTGATTAAAATAATATATACAAAGTGATAGGGAAAATCATAAGTGTTAATAAAGTGTTAGGGTGTGCCGACCTGAAGCAGCCCAGCCACACCGACACAGGGGCCACCGCACCCCACACACACCCCATAAATAATTACAAATATGTCTGGGTTAAATTCCCAGTGTAAGGCCACATGGTAATGGCTCCTACAGCATCTGAGAGCCAGCTTACCTGGAGATACCCCTGGCTTCCCCTATGGCACTCTGGAGTCAGCAATCCCTCCTAATGCTGACCCATCCATGCCTCTCTAAATACAATGCACAAAATGGAAAGCTGCTCAATCAGATTGTAATGTCACTCAGGTGCTAAAAGGGAGGGGTAATTCTGTGTAGGAAAAACAATATGTTCCCTAATGCACACCGAGTGAAAAATATTACTACATAATAGTCAGATAATACGGAGATCTTAGTTGCGTATATCTGCAGATATAGGGTTAAGCCCCCAGGCCAATCGACAAGGCTTCTCCGTCACTGGGGGTCCCTAATACTAGGTATGGGTCCGGGGTGCAGGACCCCATGATGTCGGCACAGGCCGGCCACCCCAGGTCAGCACACAGGTGAGAATTAATAAGGGTTAATAAGAAGCACAGAAGTGCTATGTAAGTGGTGTGATTAAAATAATATATATACGAAGTGATAGGGAAAATCATAAGTGTTAATAAAGTGTTAGGGTGTGCCGACCTGAAGCAGCCCAGCCACACCGACACAGGGGCCACCGCACCCCACACCCACCCCATAAATAATTACAAATATGTCTGGGTTAAATTCCCAGTGTAAGGCCACATGGTAATGGCTCCTACAGCATCTGAGAGCCAGCTTACCTGGAGATACCCCTGGCTTCCCCTATGGCACTCTGGAGTCAGCAATCCCTCCTAATGCTGACCCATCCATGCCTCTCTAAATACAATGCACAAAATGGAAAGCTGCTCAATCAGATTGTAATGTCACTCAGGTGCTAAAAGGGAGGGGTAATTCTGTGTAGAAAAACAATATGTTCCCTAATACACACCGAGTGAAAAATATTACTACATAATAGTCAGATAGTACGGAGATCTTTTTTGCGTATATCTGCAGATATAGGGTTAAGCCCCCAGGCCAATCGACAAGGCTTCTCCGTCACTGGGGGTCCCTAATACTAGGTATGGGTCCGGGGTGCAGGACCCCATGATGTCGGCACAGGCTGGCCACCCCAGGTCAGCACACAGGTGAGAATTAATAAGGGTTAATAAGAAGCACAGAAGTGCTATGTAAGTGGGGTGATTAAAATAATATATACAAAGTGATAGGGAAAATCATAAGTGTTAATAAAGTGTTAGGGTGTGCCGACCTGAAGCAGCCCAGCCACAACGACACAGGGGCCACCGCACCCCACACCCACCCCATAAATAATTACAAATATGTCTGGGTTAAATTCCCAGTGTAAGGCCACATGGTAATGGCTCCTACAGCATCTGAGAGCCAGCTTACCTGGAGATACCCCTGGCTTCCCCTATGGCACTCTGGAGTCAGCAATCCCTCCTAATGCTGACCCATCCATGCCTCTCTAAATACAATGCACAAAATGGAAAGCTGCTCAATCAGATTGTAATGTCACTCAGGTGCTAAAAGGGAGGGGTAATTCTGTGTAGGAAAAACAATATGTTCCCTAATGCACACCGAGTGAAAAATATTACTACATAATAGTCAGATAATACGGAGATCTTAGTTGCGTATATCTGCAGATATAGGGTTAAGCCCCCAGGCCAATCGACAAGGCTTCTCCGTCACTGGGGGTCCCTAATACTAGGTATGAGTCCGGGGTGCAGGACCCCATGATGTCGGCACAGGCCAGCCACCCCAGGTCAGCACACAGGTGAGAATTAATAAGGGTTAATAAGAAGCACAGAAGTGCTATGTAAGTGGTGTGATTAAAATAATATATACAAAGTGATAGGGAAAATCATAAGTGTTAATAAAGTGTTAGGGTGTGCCGACCTGAAGCAGTCCAGCCACACCGACACAGGGGCCACCGCACCCCACACCCACCCATTAAATAATTACAAATATGTCTGGGTTAAATTCCCAGTGTAAGGCCACATGGTAATGGCTCCTACAGGAGGGACTGTACCACCGACTGAAGAGTTTTTGCCTTCACCTGATCCGAAGGGACATCTGTCAGGCAAAATCGATGAGGGGGACGATTTTTGAAGGATATGGCGTAACCTCGAGTGACGACTTCTCGTACCCAAGCATCGGAAGTGGTCTTCAACCATTCCTGGGTATACCCTAGAAGTCGGCCCCCCACCCTGGGATCCCCCAGAGGGAGGCCCGCCCCGTCATGCGGCAGGCTTGTCAGTCTTGGAAGCAGGCTGACAGGCAGTCCAGGCCCGTTTGGGTTTGGGCTTAGTAGGTTTGGAAGTGCGAGCCTATTTCGGGTACGCCTGACCCTTTGCTTTCCCTGAAGGATGAAAGGAGCGAAAGGAAGTACTCTTATCCTTCGGTACCGAAGGAGCAGTACTAGGAAGACATGCCGTTTTAGCAGAAGCTAAGTCAGCCACTATCTTGTTGAGGTCTTCTCTGAAAAGAATGTCTCCCTTACAAGGGAGCACCTCCAGGGTTTTCTTAAACTCCAGATCCACGGACCCGGACCGCAGCCAGAGAATCCAGCGAGCCAGTATGGACCAGTGACGTGCGGTGGGGTGAGGCAGGTGAGGCAGAGCCTTTTTTGTCATACTATCTAGTGATGAGCGGGTTCGGTTTTACTCGGTTTTACTCGGTTCTCAAAACGGCATCTTATTGGCTCACGGATGTCACGTGTTTTGGATAGCCAATAAGATGCCGTTTTGAGAACCGAGTAAAACCGAGTAAAACCGAACCTCGCTCATCTCTAATACTATCGTTTGTACCAGAGTTTTGACTGTATAAAGTATATGAAAAATACAAAGAATAAGTTTGAAAAATCTTCTTTGCATTATTCTAATCATTTTTATAGCCAAAACTTGGAGTAAAAAGTCTATGGTAGGTGAGGCAGTGCCTCACCTGCTTATCTTTTCCGCACATCTCTGATCAAAACTCACCAAATTTCCAGGCGTTTATACTGCTGCACCTGTGTATAATGCCCAGATTCACCCTTTGGCTCATATTTTATATGTAAATCTGGCTCTGGTGCTAGCTAGTGCCTCCTTAGCTTTTTAGCTCACCGCACGTCCCTGGTATGGACGTAGTAGAAGCCTTGGCCGGCAGAATACCAGCATCAGAAGCCGCCTCCTTAACGTAATGAGAAGCTGTGACAATATACGATAGACATTGTCTAGCATGATCAGAAGCGTTGGAAGACTTCCAACTCCTGAGCCCACGCTTCAATAGCCTCTGCAGCCCAAGTCGCTGCAATGGTGGGCCGATGCACAGCACCCGTTAGAGTGTAAATTGCCTTTAAACAACCCTCCACACGCTTATCTGTCGGTTCTTTCAGGGATGTGACGGTAGTTACAGGCAGAGCAGAGGATACCACCAGCCGCGCCACCTGCGAATCCACTGGTGGGGGTGTCTCCCAATTTTTACTTAGCTCTACCGTGAGGGGATAGCGAGCCAGGATCTTCCTGTGAGGCGTGAATTTCTTTCCTGGATTTTCCCAGAATTCCTGACGTATGTCAACTAAATGGTCAGAATGAGGTAAAACTTGTTTAACCACTTTCTGACGTATAAATCGGTCCGGTTTCTTAGGGGCAGCATCTGACTCTGGGTCATCAGTAATTTGAAGAATTAGCCTGATAGCCTCCAACAAGTCAGGAACATCCACCTTTGAAACAGATTCCACATCAGAAGCATCAGGATCAGAATCTGTGGGGTCAGTATATACACCATCCTCATCAGACGAGGTGTCTGGTGGATTGTGAGGAAGTAATAGCCCGCTTAGTGGACCCCATGGTCTTGGGCAGGCGAGAGTTAGATTTCTGTTTAGTCAGAGATTGGGTCAATTGCTGTAACTTAGAGGACAGTTGATTAACCACAGAGACCATAAGCGGTTGTACCAGCACAGGAGGTCCCAAAGGGGGCGCAAGTCTAGTTACTAGCATACTCAATAACGTGGAAAAAGTAGCCCAAGGCGGTTCATTTTGAACCCCCGTTGCTACGGTCCCACTGGGGGGCAAGGAACCCCCAGAACCAGAACCATCAGCTGCTATATTCTCCTCAGCCTGTTGGTGCCTCGGATCAAGATCCTACTCTACACCCCAATGCCATTATCTGTGGAGCCCAGTGTACCCCGCAGCAGAAAAGTATCTCCCAAATGTACAGTATTTACAGGTGACCACAGCAGATATCTGTGGAGGCTGCATTGTTGCAGAATTTACCAAACTCCGGAGCTTCGCGCCAGTGGCTAACGCCACATAAGAATGGCATTTCCCATTGTAGCCTATAGGCTGCACTTTGCAAAAAATTGGAAGTTTATATGAAGTGGACTCCCCTGGGAGTGGAGAGGGAGCAGCGACAACTCTAGGCCAAAGAGACTTCACGCTGGAATTAGGGCAGTAAATATTTTAATAGAGTGGAACCATTTACCAAAAACAAAATTTAATTGTGTAACCAAGCACTCAAACATGTCCACTAATAAATTAAAAGTACCGTAGATCCCTTTATTCATAACATTAACATAACATTAAATTATTTCTGCTATCCTCACAAATAAAGCAGACTGTTATTTTCCGATCATTACTTTGTGAGCAGCATCTGGACGGTGTGTCACAATACATACTGTAATTGGACTATTATCTATTTGGGTATTGGTAAATTAGTCTCTTAGTAAGATTTCTATAGCTTACTTCAGTGGTTCGCAAACAGTGGGGCAGATGTATTAAGCCTGGAGAAGTGATAAAGCAGTGATAAGTGAAAGGTGATAATGCACCAGCCAATCATTACGGGTTTGAAAAATGACAGTTATGAGCTGATTGGCTGGTGCATTATCACCTTCCACTTATCATTGCTTTATCACTTCTCCAGGCTTAGGGGTTTATTCATAAAGAAAATGAAAACACATCAGTTTGATGCGATGTATAGCTGGGATAAGTAGCAATTCATGTATACTCACCACTCCGGCGAAGCGCTGCGGTGTCCAGGGATCCAGGGACGCTGTCTCCTCCGGCAGTCCACTCCTGAGATGTCCGGAGTCAGTCGGCGGGTCCCCTTGCGCATGCGTCACCTGTTGACCTCCCGGCAGGCCGCAGAGAAACATTGAGCGTCCCTGCAGTTATTGCACAGCAGTTCAAGTTACGCCATCCTGAGATGGCGAACCTGAAATCCATGGAGAAGCGGAAAGCAAATCACACTCTCCATACTAAAGTATGGTGATGCGATTCAGGCACGGAGTGGGGGTGCCGCTGGAGAAATCAGGGCCTTCTCCGTGGTAACCCGCTCTGTGAATTGCGGTAAGCAGAGAAAATACCCGTTCAATGCAAAACAGGGCTTTTCTCCGCTTTATGAATAGACCCCTTAAAACATCTGCCCCTGTGTGCCGTGGCACCTTGGGGTGCCTCGGTACACTTGCAGGTGTACCTTGGATTGGTGGTCCAGGACCAATTCAAATTATTTATGGTCAATGCAATAGGCAGAACCAGTGCTGGTGGCTGCCAATCATAAAATATGTGGACAAACTGAAGCAAATCCTGTCCCTCACCAAACAATTGAACCTAAGGATGGCCTATAAACACAATTTATTTAATATAATATTTCTTTATAAATTTCTCAATAAGAAACTTTTGGCCTAGGAAAAAAATTCTGATACTCTAGGGTGCCGTGAGTCAAAAAGTGGCTGGCTTACAGAGAAGAGAAGTTTTATATAATGTCATGGACATTAAATTTGTTTTGATAAAATGTTTAAATACTGTAAATAGAAAAAAAAATCAGGTCAATACATACAGTATATTGTAGAGATGAGCGGGTTCGGTTCCTCGGAATCCGAACCCGCCCGAACTTCAGTTTTTTTTACACGGGGCCGAGCGACTCGGATCTTCCCGCCTTGCTCGGTTAACCCGAGCGCGCCCGAACGTCATCATCCCGCTGTCGGATTCTCGCGAGGCTCGGAATCTATCGCGAGACTCGGATTCTATATAAGGAGCCGCGCGTCGCCGCCATTTTCACACGTGCATTGAGATTCATAGGGAGAGGACGTGGCTGGCGTCCTCTCCGTTTATAGAGAAGAGAGTGAGACTAGAGTAGAGAGAGACACAGTATTTACTTTAGTAATTTTGGGGAGCATTAGGAGGAGTACTACTACTTGCTGAAGTGATAGTGTGACTGTATATCTGACTTGTGGGGGAGACAGTGGGGAGCAGTTAGAGTCTGAGAGCAGGAGTACATATTTTAACGTACAGTGCACACTTTTGCTGCCAGAGTGCCACACTGCCATTGTGACCACACTGACCACCAGTATATATTGTGATTGTCTGCTTAGGAGTACTACTTGCAAGTTGCTGATAGTGTGACCAGTGACCTGACCACCAGTTTAATTAATCACCACCAGTTTAATATATATATATATATAATTGTATATAATATATATATAATTGTATACCACCTACCCGTGGTTTTTTTTTTCTTTCTTTCTTCTTGATACATACTACTATAGTAGCTTACTGTAGCAGTCTGCGGTGCTGCTGAGCTGACAGTGTCCAGCAGGTCCGTCATCAGTCATTACATAATAAATATATATACCTGTCCGGCTGCAGTACTAGTGATATTATATATGTATATATATATATATATATATATATATATATATTAATTTCATCTCATTATCATCCAGTCTATATTAGCAGCAGACACAGTACGGTAGTCCACGGCTGTAGCTACCTCTGTGTCGGCAGTCGCTCGTCCATCCATAATTGTATACCACCTACCCGTGGTTTTTTTTTTCTTTCTTTCTTCTTGATACATACTACTATAGTAGCTTACTGTAGCAGTCTGCGGTGCTGCTGAGCTGACAGTGTCCAGCAGGTCCGTCATCAGTCATTACATAATAAATATATATACCTGTCCGGCTGCAGTACTAGTGATATTATATATATATATATATATATATATTAAATTTATCTCATTATCATCCAGTCTATATTAGCAGCAGACACAGTACGGTAGTCCACGGCTGTAGCTACCTCTGTGTCGGCAGTCGCTCGTCCATCCATAATTGTATACCACCTACCCGTGGTTTTTTTTTTCTTTCTTTCTTCTTGATACACACTACTATAGTAGCTTACTGTAGCAGTCTGCGGTGCTGCTGAGCTGACAGTGTCCAGCAGGTCCGTCATCAGTCATTACATAATAAATATATATACCTGTCCGGCTGCAGTACTAGTGATATTATATATATATATATATTAATTTCATCTCATTATCATCCAGTCTATATTAGCAGCAGACACAGTACGGTAGTCCACGGCTGTAGCTACCTCCGTGTCGGCAGTCGCTCGTCCATCCATAATTGTATACCACCTACCCATGGTTTTTTTTTTCTTTCTTTCTTCTTGATACATACTACTATAGTAGCTTACAGTAGCAGTCTGCGGTGCTGCTGAGCTGACAGTGTCCAGCAGGTCCGTCATCAGTCATTACATAATAAATATATATACCTGTCCGGCTGCAGTACTAGTGATATTATATATATATATATATATATTAATTTCATCTCATTATCATCCAGTCTATATTAGCAGCAGACACAGTACGGTAGTCCACGGCTGTAGCTACCTCTGTGTCGGCAGTCGCTCGTCCATCCATAATTGTATACCACCTACCCGTGGTTTTTTTTTTCTTTCTTTCTTCTTGATACATACTACTATAGTAGCTTACTGTAGCAGTCTGCGGTGCTGCTGAGCTGACAGTGTCCAGCAGGTCCGTCATCAGTCATTACATAATAAATATATATACCTGTCCGGCTGCAGTACTAGTGATATTATATATATATATTAATTTCATCTCATTATCATCCAGTCTATATTAGCAGCAGACACAGTACGGTAGTCCACGGCTGTAGCTACCTCTGTGTCGGCAGTCGCTCGTCCATCCATAAGTATACTAGTATCCATCCATCTCCATTGTTTACCTGAGGTGCCTTTTAGTTGTGCCTATTAAAATATGGAGAACAAAAATGTTGAGGTTCCAAAATTAGGGAAAGATCAAGATCCACTTCCACCTCGTGCTGAAGCTGCTGCCACTAGTCATGGCCGAGACGATGAAATGCCAGCAACGTCGTCTGCCAAGGCCGATGCCCAATGTCATAGTACAGAGCATGTAAAATCCAAAACACCAAATATCAGTAAAAAAAGGACTCCAAAATCTAAAATAAAATTGTCGGAGGAGAAGCGTAAACTTGCCAATATGCCATTTACCACACGGAGTGGCAAGGAACGGCTGAGGCCCTGGCCTATGTTCATGGCTAGTGGTTCAGCTTCACATGAGGATGGAAGCACTCAGCCTCTCGCTAGAAAAATGAAAAGACTCAAGCTGGCAAAAGCACAGCAAAGAACTGTGCGTTCTTCGAAATCCCAAATCCACAAGGAGAGTCCAATTGTGTCGGTTGCGATGCCTGACCTTCCCAACACTGGACGTGAAGATCATGCGCCTTCCACCATTTGCACGCCCCCTGCAAGTGCTGGAAGGAGCACCCGCAGTCCAGTTCCTGATAGTCAGATTGAAGATGTCAGTGTTGAAGTACACCAGGATGAGGAGGATATGGGTGTTGCTGGCGCTGGGGAGGAAATTGACAAGGAGGATTCTGATGGTGAGGTGGTTTGTTTAAGTCAGGCACCCGGGGAGACACCTGTTGTCCGTGGGAGGAATATGGCCGTTGACATGCCTGGTGAAAATACCAAAAAAATCAGCTCTTCGGTGTGGAAGTATTTCAACAGAAATGCGGATAACATTTGTCAAGCCGTGTGTTGCCTTTGTCAAGCTGTAATAAGTAGGGGTAAGGACGTTAACCACCTCGGAACATCCTCCCTTATACGTCACCTGCAGCGCATTCATAATAAGTCAGTGACAAGTTCAAAAACTTTGGGCGACAGCGGAAGCAGTCCACTGACCAGTAAATCCCTTCCTCTTGTAACCAAGCTCACGCAAACCACCCCACCAACTCCCTCAGTGTCAATTTCCTCCTTCCCCAGGAATGCCAATAGTCCTGCAGGCCATGTCACTGGCAATTCTGACGATTCCTCTCCTGCCTGGGATTCCTCCGATGCATCCTTGCGTGTAACGCCTACTGCTGCTGGCGCTGCTGTTGTTGCTGCTGGGAGTCGATGGTCATCCCAGAGGGGAAGTCGTAAGCCCACTTGTACTACTTCCAGTAAGCAATTGACTGTCCAAAAGTCCTTTGCGAGGAAGATGAAATATCACAGCAGTCATCCTGTTGCAAAGCGGATAACTGAGGCCTTGACAACTATGTTGGTGTTAGACGTGCGTCCGGTATCCGCCGTTAGTTCACAGGGAACTAGACAATTTCTTGAGGTAGTGTGCCCCCGTTACCAAATACCATCTAGGTTCCACTTCTCTAGGCAGGCGATACCGAGAATGTACACGGACGTCAGAAAAAGACTCACCAGTGTCCTAAAAAATGCAGTTGTACCCAATGTCCACTTAACCACGGACATGTGGACAAGTGGAGCAGGGCAGGGTCAGGACTATACGACTGTGACAGCCCACTGGGTAGATGTATGGACTCCCGCCGCAAGAACAGCAGCGGCGGCACCAGTAGCAGCATCTCGCAAACGCCAACTCTTTCCTAGGCAGGCTACGCTTTGTATCACCGGTTTCCAGAATACGCACACAGCTGAAAACCTCTTACGGCAACTGAGGAAGATCATCGCGGAATGGCTTACCCCAAATGGACTCTCCTGTGGATTTGTGGCATCGGACAACGCCAGCAATATTGTGTGTGCATTAAATATGGGCAAATTCCAGCACGTCCCATGTTTTGCACATACCTTGAATTTGGTGGTGCAGAATTTTTAAAAAAACGACAGGGGCGTGCAAGAGATGCTGTCGGTGGCCAGAAGAATTGCGGGACACTTTCGGCGTACAGGCACCACGTACAGAAGACTGGAGCAACACCAAAAACGCCTGAACCTGCCCTGCCATCATCTGAAGCAAGAAGTGGTAACGAGGTGGAATTCAACCCTATATATGCTTCAGAGGTTGGAGGAGCAGCAAAAGGCCATTCAAGCCTATACAATTCAGCACGATATAGGAGGTGGAATGCACCTGTCTCAAGCGCAGTGGAGAATGATTTCAACGTTGTGCAAGGTTCTGCTGCCCTTTGAACTTGCCACACGTGAAGTCAGTTCAGACACTGCCAGCCTGAGTCAGGTCATTCCCCTCATCAGGCTTTTGCAGAAGAAGCTGGAGACATTGAAGGAGGAGCTAACACGGAGCGATTCCGCTAGGCATGTGGGACTTGTGGATGGAGCCCTTAATTCGCTTAACAAGGATTCACAGGTGGTCAATCTGTTGAAATCAGAGCACTACATTT